>NW_006159447.1:869231-882471 GCF_000334495.1 Tupaia belangeri chinensis | reverse complement strand
AAGGGTAGAATTGGAACCAGATTCCTGAAATTTTGATTAACTTAGTCTTCTCAGCAACCTCAGGCACCCAGCTTCCCCTCATAATGTCCAATGACTCAAAGACCCGATTAACATTGAAGTACAAACAGGAACTATTTTCCAGGATTGCAAACCCACTTTTGAGAAAGAAGCATAAGAGAAATCTGAGAACGCACAATTTTCAGATCATTATATCACACATACCTATATGAAGTCTAGAAAGGGTTAAAGATGCGACAGTCTCTTTTCTCCCCATGGAAGAGAGGCAGAATTTTAAATAGCTCCTCTTTTCTGACTTGGCAGAGCTCTGACTTTGGAGGATGCTTCTAATTGCTCAGAAGCACAACCTGCCCTCCTTGAGAATCTTGGCAAATGATTTTGGAATTTCACTTTTTCTTTGCAGCTTTTTCTGCCTGCCTTTCACCCTCCTAACAATACATGTCTGTCCAACTGCAGACTTCTGGTACCAGTTTGTAGAAGAGATCTTCAAATCAATGGGTCAGGGAGGTTTCAATGTCAGTGGGCCATTTTTATTTTTTCTTTAAAAAAAATAATAATGTCAACTGTAGCTTGATTACATGGGTAGTTAGCATCAAATATGCAAATGCCTGTTTGATTTGGGACAGTTAGTGGTCAAAGATACAGAGACTATGGACGCTCCAGGGAAGAAAGAACGCAAACTTATCAGCTTCAGAAACTCTATCCAAAAGTAGTCCTGGATTTTATTATTCTAAGAGGCTTTCCCAAGCCTGTGTGGTTGTATTTCTCTGCTTTCTATTGGCAGAGAAACTGGTGCTGCAGCCACACTCCTGAACTCTCCCTCCAAAGTCCAAGCGAGGTTATCAGAAGCTATGAATCATTTTTAACTTGACAAATCCAACACTCACTTTCTTCGAAGTTCTACAGTTGACCTGGTACCCAAAAGTCAGGTTACAATGTTTTCCTGTTACATAACTCTATGTAAACAATTTCCACTCTTCCTACCAACCCCCAGGTACCCAGCCAGGCAGCCACTGGAATACCACAGTATTGTCCTGCTCTTCTGTTCATAGCCCCAGCAGTATTGCTTGGGATTGAATGGTGGAAGTTTGTAGAACTAATGCTTGTAGGCAGCAATGGGGTTTTCATACTGGTTATCTCAGAAATGAAGACTTAGGGCATTTGGAGGGCTAGCCCCATGGTATAGTAGTTAAGAAAACCTGACCCCACATGACTCATCATGGTTCAAATCCTGGTCCTGGCAGCTTGAAAAGCACATCAGGCAGAGGTACATGCATGTCTCAAATCCCAACAGGATGAACAAATGAAGAAGAGACTGCTATGTGATTAAACCCTATTGAGGAATGCTTTCTCCTTCTTTTCTTTCTGTTTCTCTGTCTCTCTCTGCTGAGCAGTATGCCCTCTGGCAATGGAAAAGGAAAGATTTAGACCATTCTTAGTAAGTATTCTCTGAGGGAACTGATAGCCTTCATTATACACTAACATTTTCTTCCTGGTAAGTTTCGGTGCAACATGGCTGCCACTGCCATTGTTGTCCTCTCTTCTCTTTCTCATTTCTCGTAAAATGATTGCTTGGTATCCATCCTTCGTGCTGAAGATCACTGACACACTTTTGTTTCCTGTTTTTATTTTTCTTCTGTTCTCTTGGATCACAAGTAAAATTTTGTTATGTCATAACGGCTCTGGCTATGGCTACTTCATGCTTAACTCTATCCAAGGATGAGATTTTGAAGGGCACGTGGCAGGAAATATAAAACGTTGTACTCTGCTCCTCCACCATCAAACAACCTTTGTTAATATTCTCCTTTTCCATTAAATGAGCTATTATTGTTACAAGTCAGTGGTTCCATTACAGACTCTGTAGCACAATAAACAAAGTGTAAAATGTACGTAATGGGGATTGCCTCTAATTTCCTTTAATCGCACATTGACTTCCAACCAGCATGACCCTGACACTAACAGTGCTTCCTCAGTACACAGCCTTGATGTATAGCAAATTTTTCTTCCATGAGAGGTTTATTTCTTTGTTGAAGCATTGTTTAAGAGATATTTCATTGCATGTTACAATGATGTAATTGGGCTCTGGTTGGCTTCTTTCCTTAACAGTTGTGGTAATTATTATATGTCACTTCTTAGTATATGGGTTCTTCTTTTCTTTCCAGGTTGATTGCTTTATCTAGGTCGCAACAAATGGAGTTGCTCCAGAACATAGTAAATACAGATTTATTTCTCTCCTTAAGCTCAGGACTTGGTTGGTCTTCATAGAAAAGTGGCAGCATCATATCAAATAAGAGTTTAAAAAATGGTAGTAAAGTCTATGCATAGGATTATTTTGACTTAGTATTTAAGATCAATTTTTCCTGAAAAATTATGTAAGTGTAGCGGGGGAAATCTCTGAGGGTATTAACCATTTGCTAATCAACTACTGAACAAAAATAGGGAGGATTGAGATTATATTCCAAGAAAAAAAACCTTACAGTGCTGGGTGATTTTACAACATGTCCTTTTTAATTTTTTTTCTCATAGTCCACATGAATTCACCAGAGAAACAGAGAGAGAGAAAGTGAGAAGTCACACTCCCTTTCCCAGGGGATGGTCATGCTGCAATCCCTTCTGAGGATTCTCCTCTCAGAATTCTGGGCATGCACGCATATGTGCCCTGAGTGACTAGGTCTGGATGTGAAATGTGGTCAGCTATATGAGAATACAGTGCCTTAACCACCTTGCCATCTGATGGCCCCATCCTTTAATCAAAAATTATTTCTTTGTTTTATGTTTGTACCTCTAATCTTAGTCCTAATGGCTAATCCATTTGGGGTATCATTTTCCTTATTTTAGATTCTGTTCCTATTTGTTGTCTTAATTCTATGTTGAACCTAAGCTGTAGTTATCATAAAATTTAGAAATATCAGCATAAGTAGTGAGGATAGGTAGATCTAGAGGTAGGAAAAAAAGTGCAGAAATTTAGAAGGAACAGGTGATTCTAGTAATAGTGTAGCAGGATTTAATGAAGGAGTTTTCTGCCATAGCTGCTTCAGTGACCTTGTTGCTCCATATTCAGCAGGAAAATCTTCATCAGACAAAAGCAGTCGTCATGGTGCTTTTAGTGAGTACCAGGGCATAATCAACATTTTTTATTTGATAATAGACTGAAAATATCACCCCCAATAAGCAGAGGAAGTGAAAGAGGAAGATAGTTGAAATACTGTGGTCTCTAATTCAACTATATGGTTGAGCTTTGAGTATGTGTTGAGAAGTTATTTTTCCAGGAAAGCTAATAGGAGTAAAGTCATAGTAGTAGTATATATCTTATGAAATTATTATTAGATTAAATGTAATATTACATGAAAAGTGTTTAAAACAATATCTGGTATATATTATAGTGTAGCTAAATTTATTAAAATAATATAGCAGAAATATTATTATAGCAGTTCTCTCTGATGATTGTACTTATTAAACCAAATGCTGGAGTATGGTCTTTACTTACACAATACAGACAAAACTTTTTATGCTACTGAAGCGTTATGAACAGTATTGTGTCCCCTGCAAGAAATTCATATGTCAATGTGACTGTATTGGGATAGAGAATCCTTGACAGAGTAATTAAGGTTAAATGAGGTCATAGGGTGGGTGGGGACTGGTGTGCTTATGAGAAGAAGAGATACTGGCATGCATACTCTCCTCTCTCTCTCTCCACAGAGAAAAGTCCACATGAGGACACAAAAAGAAGATGCTGTATGTGAGCTAAGAAGAATGACTACCAAAATACAACCATGACAGTAGCTAGATTTCAAACATCAAGCCTCCAGAACGGTGAGAAAATAAATTTCTGATGTTTAAGCCACCTGGACTATGGTAGTTTGTTATGGTAACCCAAACAGACTAAAATATATACTGACAACCAACCCTTCCATCCAGTTTTTAAAAAAAAATTTTCTATAATTCAATTTATTTTCTATACCTTTACCTCTCGTTCTACAACTTCAGTAATGGGGGAAATATTTGCTCATGCCAATTAGTTTGCTTGAAGTTCTGGCTTAAAATCGACTGAATGTTTACACTTTTTACTGTCTTTCCAAGATGGCGCCCAGAAACAGGGGAGCATTTACTTCTCAGGTGTTGAGGCATGAAGTCACACTGCTCCTGTCCTGGGAAGAGGCTCAGGCTATATCCCTTACTCGTGTCTGTAGCAGGGTAACTTGTGTAACTTGTTTGCATATCACAGTAAAGGTCTTGTGATTTCCATCATGGTGGACTTGGGCACACCTTACTTATCTCTGGGGTTGTGATATTTTGGGGTTGGCTATGTGTCCTGTTCCATCCTTAGGGTTCCTAGGAACTTGAAATTCCCCAGTAACTACAGGGAATAGAATGGGGCAAAGTAGAAGGTAAGAGGTGGGAGAAATTGCTTTAAGCCCTTTCATCCCACATTTTCTTGTTTATTTCTACTTTAACGTTTCAACACTATTTTAACTTCGCTGCCATGGAGATTCAGTTCACCTCTGGAAGGTATGAGCACTGGGAAGGCAAGGAATTTGCATCTGACTTGGTCATCCTGACTAGAGATGTCTTAATTCCCTCAACATTGACCTCAAGGTGACAGGAAAATGTCACATTGTCTATAATGTGACTTCTTTTCCTCTTTTCAGGTTCTATCTGCTGGATCTCTATCTCAACTGCCCTTCAGTCCAGTCCTTGCCCCTTTCCTACCTCAAGGATTATGCTAAAACCTTGTGCTTCTGTCTTCCTAGTCTTGGCTCTTGATCTATAAATCTCAGTTTTTGAAATTCAAAGAAAACATCTCATCAAAATCCTGGATTCTGGAAATTAAGGTACTCGTCATTACTTTTTTTGCTCTGCAACAAACACAAAAACTCACAGCAAGGAAGGATTTATTTGATCTTGAATATTCAGCCTTCTCCCCTGAAGTATTGTATGCCATAAAGGTGATAGGAAAATGAGCAATAATTAAGGGTTTAAAAGAAAAGACAATGCATCGATAAAATACTTTCAAAGATACTCTCTCTCTGCTGCATCCTTATCTTAGTAAATCTTTTCACTTCAATCCATCCTCCCAAAGTATCTTTACTCCTTTGTTTTGATCTCCTCCCTCCTGTAGGAACGTGGGAGTTAAGGTCTGTCTACATTCTGTTTATTCTCCTCTTCTTCTTGCTTTGTGGAGCTCAATCACAAGTGCAGGAAGAGGTTTTTTAGGGAGGACATATGGAGTTTGAATTACTAGGAGGGGGTTAAGCAGCTGTTTCGGTTAACAGGTAGACGAGGAAAAGGCTGCCATCCTACCTTCCACTCCCGAATTCTTACCTGCTGCAATTTACTCTACTGATAACATGGCTTGAAGCTGCTAAAATTATCCTTCACATCTCAGGAAAGGTTTTGATCCTTCCAAAGATCTAGATGTGAAGAAGTGGACTTTGAAGGTGTTTCCCTGCTCCTCCTCCTTTTCCCTTCATTTGTTTATCACTGTACACCATTTCTCAATAGGTAAAGGTAGCGGAGCTCTAAGTCTAGAATTAGCCCACAGACACTACTTCACCGATTGAAGGGAGACTGGATAGACTGACATCTGCTCAGAGAACCCCCCCCTCACCGACTTTATTTCATGTTCACTACAGTGGAGGAAGTAAGAAGTAACAATAATCAAGGCGCGGGCCTCAGTGATGAGCAGCAGGTAGGCCTGCTGCGGTTTTGTGCACCCTCATGAGGAATGAATGAGTAGTAGAGAGTTCCCTGGAGATTCTGGGGGACCTCAGCATTGTAGAAAGTACTGATGGACAGAAAGGAGTCTAATGTCAGGACAACGAAGCTATAGAATGAAAAAAATCTTTAAATTAGGGGCATTGGCCAGATTTCCCAGAGGATCAAGAAAAGATTAAGCAGGACCAGTTTTACTTGAGCAGATGCCAACTCAGGATGTCCGAAGTTTAGTGGGACAATCTCACTAGAACAGAAAGGAAGGGTTAGAAAATAGAATTATATAAAACTTCTCTAATCTCTTCCAACTTATTCGCTCTTACCTATGTAAGTACAAATCTTAGAAACTATACATTCTTCCCCAAAAGAATGTATGATTCTATGGGATAAAGATTGAGAGAATAATACTTAACTTGGCTTTATAATCACTGAATACTAATTGAGTGTACTGCAATGTGATAAAATATATTTTCAGCTATAGGCCGACTGAGAGTTTATACATGAAGTTGAATTCATTTATATAAAATTAAGTTACTTTTTTTAAAAGTCTGAATTTTTGTACCCACCCGCTATCCATGTTTAATATTTTAATCAACCCTGTGAGAAAACAAGGCTCAGAGAGATGAAATAATTTGCCCAAGGTCACAGTCAGTAATTGGTAGAGCCAGAATTTGAGGCTTTAATTTATTTGGTATCAAAGTGTATGTTTCTAACCACTATGCCTAAGCCTCACAGTTACATGGTTATTTTCACTCTGTCTTATTTTCATAGGAGTCTGTGGCTTAAAAAAATAGGCGTTGTAACTATTAGGTTGTCAAGAAAATCATGACTTATTTTTCTGTTTTTCTATACAAAAAACATATCATGACTTTCCCGACAATCCAATATATTCTATTATAAATGTTCTTTATTTGTCTTTGACCTTTATTCTTGTTTTTTTTTTTTTTCTATTCTGATTCTCCAATTTCTCTGACTTTATTCCTCTTTTAGATTAGCATTCCATTTTCTCCTTCACTTACCACTCCGCTGAACCCCAGGGTTGGTGATTACTTCCTCCTGAAGCTCCCTTTCCCTCCACCTAGCTGTATAGCCCTTGGGACATAAACCACATCATCTAGAGTCACCCGGACTGGCATCTTCCTATAGCTCAGAACGTGATGGCAGTACTGTCTTTGGGTTTGGAGGCCTACAAATTAAGAGTCCATTGTGTTTGAGAGGTCCAGGAGAATTGGGTTTGAGATGAATGGAAAAAATCATCTTCCAGAGAAGTAAATTTACTTGGCGGGTTTCCACTAAAATGGATTTTTAAAAATGTCAGATGGAACTAAAACATTTAAGACATATGGTGCATTAACTAAATGTTTAAACATTTGCCTTTAGCTGCATGAACATATCATTGATGAGATGAGCTCAGTGAGCTATGTTGAAAATCTTTTACTGAATCACAGTCCAGTAGAGAGCTCTATTTCTCGAATCTCTATAATATAAACCATCCCCAGATGCTTACAACAGATACCAAATATGTGTTATAATTTCACTGCTGAATGCAAATGCACATAAAAATGAAAGGTCTAAGTGAGAAAATGTATCTATAATCTCAGTCATTACTTTGTATTTGAAATAGGTTTTACAGGAGAAGGGTACAAAGAAGGGCGTCATTGGGTGTAAAGGAGGGGAAGTCACTGGGGTGTCACCAACTCATTCTACCATCTTCCAGAAAATCCCATAATACTTTAATGCCTGGTCAGCAAACATACAGCAAGTGTGGGAGTGCTCCCCTACCCCGAGTTTGTAGCAGATATTGTTAATCAATCACCTTAGTTTTCCTGCGGAGTCTGCACTTGGCTTGAGAATTTTTCTCCACCCAGCACTCCAAGCAACCACTGCCAATTGATCCAAGTTAGCACTTGAAGGGGAGGAAAAAAAAAAAAAAAACCTATCTGCAATGTCCAGACACAGAACAATGGCAGAGCAATGCAGTGTTTCTACATATACCGTATCTAAGAGATACGATAATTATGGGTACTAGGCCATTGGATACTGCTGATACTTATTTCTCAGATTAAGAGGATGGCTTTGGGCTCCTTGGATTCTGGAAGAAACAACTAGGATTTAAAATAGATTCGCCTCCATTTAATTGTATGAGGGACCAATCTTTTGTCTTCCAGGAGATGAATTTCACATATACATACATCCTTTCTCCTGAGTTTTACAAGCTTCATAAATATACTGAGGATACTGGATCCTTGTGAAATAGAGTGAGTCAGGAACTACCAGAGACCTTGAAACTAAGATAATAACTTAAATTCTGGATACTGCAGAAAACTTCCTAGGGGTAAAAGTATGTGTATAGTGTTGGGGTTGGGGGTTTATATTTAAGTCTGACCTCAGAAACCTTCATATTTTAGTAGGTTATAAATAATAACAGCTACCATTTCTATTCTGACAAGGCATTAAGCATCAAAGATAATGCACTTTCATTCACTCTTCATAACTTCCATTGGAGGTGTAACACTCCCATTTTATAGATGATGAAACTGAGGCCTGTGATGCCAGGAACTTGTCTAAGATTGGACAGACACGTCTGTGTTGGACTGTGTCCTGTCTGATCTTAGATAAGTGTCCTGATAGAAACAGATGGCAAATTCTGAAAGATCACTGAGAAATCTAATGAAAGGCCTATTTACAGAGGTAAAGGAAGGACTAAGGGGACCCAGAAGAGATCGCTCCAAAGCATCGTAAAATAAGTGAGAGTTGGAATCCTCAATTACCCCTAGAAATATTGTTACTAAAACAGCAAAACAGGGGACCAGCAGTTGGTGTAATGGCTATGTCGCTGGACTCCCATGTAGTTGACCGCAGTTCAAGTCTCAGACCCAGTGGCTTAAATTCATGCCAGGTGCGTGTGCGTGCGTGCGTGCCCAAGATCCTGAGAGGGGAATGGAGGAGAAGGGATTGCAGCGTGACCATCCCCCCTGGGGGGTGATTTCTCGCTTTCTGTCTCTCTGTCTCTCTGTCTCTGTCTTTCTGACGAGAACATGTGCCCCATAGCAAAAACCTCTCCAAAAAAACCCAAAACCCAAACCCAAAACAGCAAGACTGTTGTGCGAGAGCAATCCCCTGATGGGAGCTGTGACTTTAAGGAGAGGAAGTTTGTTACTGCCCACACCATTCCTCTCTTAGATGGCTAGGAGAGATGAGGGAGAAGGAGAGCCCGTGCTTCTGGGTAGCTGGATCTAACCTGAAGTCCGAAAGGGAAGCAGCCCAGAGGTGCAATCCATAACCCTCATCACAAAGCAGAGAATGAACTGAGGAACAATAAAATAGTGAGTTAAATAAATGGTGGAGCATGTTTTTTTTTTTTTGTTTTTTTTTTTTGAGAGATTTTCACTGTAGGGCGCGTGCGCTCGCCAGACAGACAGAGAGAGACATAGAGACAGAAAGCGAGAAATCACCCCCCAGGGGGGATGGTCACGCTGCAATCCCTTCTCCTCCATTCTCCTCTCGGGATCTTGGGCACGCACGCACACGCGCCCAGCGTGAGTTTTAAGCCACCGGGTCCGGGACACGAACCGCGGTCGACTACGTGGGAATCCAGCGACATAGCCATTACGCTAACTGCTGGTTCCTGAATGGTGGAGCATGTTTTAAGCCAACTGATGCTCTGAGCATATTCTTATAACTAGTCCTGTACATTGCCTGTTTTGTCTGAGTTTTAGGAGGTCTAGGCCCAGAAGTTCCAGCCAGGGATTACTTTCATTGAACAGAAGGAGGATGTGCCATGGTAGTGCACATCATAAGTGCTCAGTGAATGCCACTTGCTAGTATTTATTCTTTTGTTGTTCTTCCTTTGTCCAGTGTTCCCTTTCTGCACCTTAGGTCCATGACCAAAGTGATGACACTCAGTGCAAAGGAAGTTGATTTGCAATTTCCAATGCTTTGCTTACAGAACTTTTTTATAATGAGATATGAGATGAGTGGGTATGTGTTCTCAATTGTCAGAAAAGAAAATCGAAAACTGAACCTCACTAATTTGAAAGCCAGTATTCTTCTACTTAAAGGCGCCTCTGGCATATTGGTGGTAGAAACCTCTTACAGTATGAAAAAGAAAGAGATAATTGCTGAAGAAAAAGTGATTACCTATTAAAAATTGTTAGCTTTATTCAAAATCTGTCAAAGCACAGATTATCCAAGCTGTGAACCATAGAAGTTTGTATGGTTGGGACTACTGCTGGTCCTACCCCATCATCTCTAACTTTATTCTCTTTCTTCCTGTGTCTCTATCCTCTATGTTCCTATTTACTCCTCTTTACTTCTCTTCCCACTATCTCCTGCTTTCCTCCTTTCTGCTTATCCTTCCCTCTTTCCTATTCTCTCCGCCACTTCTGTTTGTTGTCTGTTGTTCTTCCTCTTCCGTTTCTTCTGCGCCTACTCTCCCAGTAGGTTTTGATATAGCGTAGGGAGTGTGATTGCTGGCTCTAAATAGATTGCCTGGATTCAGGTCCTAGCTTTTTCATGATTAGGGATGTGACTTTTGTAAATTATTCCATCTTCATATCTCAGTTTCCTCATATGTAACATAGAATAATAAAATTACTTGCTCAGAGTGTTGATGGAAAAAATTACTAATAGATATAAAAGACTTAACTACCACACTGGTTGTTTCTTCCTGCTGCTTTTTTTTTTTTGCAACTTTCTTTTCTTTCTTACGGCTTGCTTCCAAAGCTGTGGGCCAAATGTTTGCTGACTTGTTAAATTAATAAAAAGCTGGAAGATGGTGAATTTCACAACTTGAGTTCTGGAAGAAAAATACAGTGGAGCAGCAGGCAATAATGGAAGAAATGATAAGAAGTGTTCACAAGTGAAAAGTTTGTTATTCATGGGTATTTCAAAACGTTTATTTTCGAGGTTTGAGAGACTTCTTGAAGGCAATGTCCCTGTTGCATTCAATTGAGAGAGAGCAGCAGTGGTCTCCAGAAGTAGTAGGTATTACTGCAGAGATATTCCGTTGGACTGGAGTTGCAAAGACCCACTGGTTGACAAAAGAGTTGCGTAATTGTTTAGTATTTAACTCTCCCTGGAATGGCTCAAAGAGGGAGCTACGGGTGAAGTGAACTTGTGGATAAATAACTCTGGCACAGAACTCCACACCATCTGCAGGCATTGCAGAAATGAGCAAGAGAAGCCAACGAGCTGTGAGTGACAGAGATTAATCTTCAAAGTCACAAAGGCATGTAGTTCCGTTTGGAATTCAGGCAATGCTGGAGAGCGTCACAGCCCTGGAACATTTCTTTGAGGCAATGAAGACATTTATCAGCCGTAACTCTCAGGTGACTGCTATGTCCTGGAATCCTTGATGCTGTTGAATCAGAAAAAACTCAGAAGAAAGGTAGTTCCTTTTTAGAATAGTGAGAGGCAGCAAGATGATTATGCTCAACTTGTTTATTAAAACAACTATCTGGTCAATTCACCATGATGCCATGGATGAAGCTGCCCTACCATATCCAGGGAGCAGGGATAGAAACAGAGGGCCACCCACCACACCCCGTAGGCTCTACATACGAACTCCATTTTGAGGACAAATGGCCATGTAATGGTTAGACTGAGAAGGGATATTTAGAAGTTAAAATTATGCTATTGGAAATATTTACTTATTAATTCATTTGTTTTTATTAAAATGCATTTGAATTTATAAAATATCTATTAATGGGCATGCAGGTGGCATAGAGGTTGAGGTGGCTGGATACTATGTAGCTGACTTTGCAGTTTGAGTCCCAGGACCCAGTGGTTTAAAAATCATATTGGGCATGTGTGCATGCATACCCAAAACCCCAAGAGGAGAATGGATGAGAAGGGATTGCAGCATGTCATTGCCCCTGGGGGATGATTTTTTCCCTTCCGTCTCTGTCTCTCCAGCAAGTGCACATGTCCTATGGCAAAAAAAAAAAAAAAAAGTAAATATGTCAGTACACATATATTTTACCCATACTTTCTTTTTGCCTCCACTCATAATATCTTTCTTTGAAAAACAGCCCTTCAGTTAGGTTGTCTCCATGATTCTTTTGAATGCTTCCAAACTCAGATGCTACAACATTATATTCTTATTTTCACTCTGTGCTGGCATAATATATACATTTATCTGATTAAAAATAGAAGTTCTGTCAAAAGAGTCTCACCACAAGATGAAATACTCCGAAGTGCATTTATAGAATTTGATACTTTAATTTTGTACATAGCACCCCCATGAGGGTTTGAGTTTTTATTTATTCACTTCTCCCTTTGATGTTTTAGTTAAGATTCATGCTAAATTTCATTAAATCAGTACTTTCAGGAAAGCCTATATGAAGTACCTTTCAAAACTGGCCTCAATTCTTAAAAATGATGGTTCTCGGCAGTTAGCGTAATGGCTATGGCGCTGGACTCCCACGTAGTCGACCGTGGTTTATGTCCCAGACCCAGTGGCTTAAAACTCACGCCAGGCGCATATGTGTGTGTGCCCAAGATCCCGAGAGGAGAATGGAGGAGAAGGGATTGCGGCGTGGCCATCCCCCCGGGGGGGGATTTATTGCTTTCTGTCCCTATGTCTCTCTCTGTCTGGCGAGTGCACGTGCCCTATAGCGAAAACCTCTCCAAAAAAAAAGATGGTTCTTCAGTGGATTTGCACCTTAAGTTTTCAATGATCACTAATATCATTATGGTTCCCAAATTAGATGTCAAATACCAGCAACCATTTTGTTCAAGTTACATGTTCATCAAATTTTTTAAAATAAAGAAATTTCATATTTAAACTTTTATTAAACATGTGCCCCAAATTCGTTACCTCTGAAAAGAATGAAAAAGTTTTTAAAAAGTTAGCTAGTATAGCATGAATAAAAAGTTGGTTTTTATCATATAAGAAATGATGAACTCAGTATACTAGGAACTACTCTCTATCTATACTGTATGGATACACCTATGCTACGATTTCCCAAGTTTCTCTGACTCTGTGGCGTGGTGGTCTTAGGTAGCACTGGCCATGGTACCACACCCGAGTACCCTCTAAGTACAGCCATGAGCCTTACTGGCTTGATAGAGGCAGTGCTGTTGGATACTCTGCCACCATCACCACTACCATCACCGCTGCTATTACCAGTTACTTGAAGGAGTTAGCTCCTTCCTGGACCCCAGTGTACAACATGTCTTCATTTTCTTCAAAGGGAAGTATTAGTTACCTTGCATCCAGGAGAAGAATAAAAGGTTACCTCTGATAATATTTCAAATACAATCATATATTAAAATAGAACACTGTTTATGGCATGTGCATTTCACATGCAACCTGTATATATGGCAGAACCATGGCAGGAGCTATAAAGGTTAACGTGGAAGCCTAGCAAACCTGGCTTGTCTTAGTGTAACTCCTAATAATACTTTTAGAAGAATGAAAAATTGGAGGCAAATACTAAACCACATTCAATGCCAGGATACGAAACATAAATAGAGACCAGTCTAGGCAAATCTGAATATATGCTTT
>NW_006159447.1:862961-869220 GCF_000334495.1 Tupaia belangeri chinensis | reverse complement strand
AATCTATGGTTTCCCTACTTTGTGGTGTAGGGCCCAATCTTCAGATTTTCCTGGATCGAGTTCTGGCAGTATAAATCAATAGGTGACTAACCATAGGCATACAGACCTTAACCTTCTCATTTGCAAAATGAGGGCAAAAATGTCTGCCTCACTGGGCTGTAGGAAGGAGAGAAATATATGAAAAGTGCTTAGAGCAAGAACCAGTGTTCTTTACACAAGACAGGGCTGTTATTATCTCTGCGTTCCTCTTACCAATGACTTATTGGCACAGATGCCATGGAAAGATTGCTTCACAAGCAATTTTCTCATGAAAATGAAACAGAATTAGAAAGAAGCAGGCAGACAGAAAATGGAAGAAGAGTAGGTGGTAATGTAGAGAAACAACCAGGCAGTATTGGTAAAGGGTTTGAAAATGAGTCATTGTCCCTTCCAAACAGGAGAAGATCCACAATTTGCTGAGTACCTCCTCTAAGTACAGCCATGAACAAACGTTTATGTCTTTTCATAGTGTGGCTATATTGTTCTCACTGGTGTTTTTCCTGTAACCACCACATACCACGCAGACAGTTTTATCGTCATCTCTATAGATGAGGAAACTGAAGCTGCGAGAGGTTACAGAGTAAGAACTAATAAGAAGTGAATTCAGGGATAAAAGCAATGCTCCCATATTCACACTTGAAAAAAATCTCTGATGACATTACTTATCAGAAGTTTAAAAATATACAGAGTTTAACCAATTCTGAAATGTTCAATAAATAAGGGGATTTCAAGAAATTCGTGGCAAAATGGAATTCAAGTATGAGTTTATTTGGGTGCAAAAAATTATTGAAATCTATGCAGTTTTTCCATAATAGCCTATTTTTAAAAAAAGAGAGATTTTGCCATGAGGCATGCATGATTCTCAGAGAGACACAGAGACAGAAAGTGAGATATTCCCCCCCTCCCAGAGGGGGTAGTTGGTCACTCCATAATCCCTTCTCTTCCATTCTCCTCTCAGGATTTTGGGTATGCATGTACTCATAGGTGCCTGGCATGAGTTTTAAGAAACCAGACCCAGGACTGGAACCATGGTTGACTACGTGGGAGTCTAGTGACATATCCATTATGCCATCTGCTGGTCTCCAAAATATACTTTTTCTGTGAAACTTTTGATTATCTCCTGCATGATTCTGTTCAACCACACTAGGTAGAATTTCATGAGAAACATGGTTACCCTTATTAACAACTTCAAAATGTTAGAAATACTTAAAATTTCTAAGTCGGGGTATAAGGGCCAGCCCCATGGCCTAGTGGTTGAGGAAGTTGGATCTCATTTGGCGACAGTGGTTTGAGTCCCAGCTTTGGTGGCTTGAAAAGCACACTGGCTTGGGACCAGCAGATGGCGTAACGTCACCCTATAGCAAAAATCTATCTCTTGAAAAACATAAAAAAGAAAAGAAAGAAAAAGAAAAGCACCCTGGCTCTGTGTGTGTATGTGTGTGTGTGTGTGCACTCGAAATCCCAAAGAGATGGAGAAATGAGGGAGAAGGGATTGTGGCATGACCACCCCATTATGCGGTGCTTTCTTCCTCTCTCTCTCTTTCTGTTTCTCTGTCTCTCTCTGACAAATGCATACGCCCACTGGCAACTAAAAAAAAAAAATGTCGTATATAGTTCATCTCTAAATTTGACAGTATCTTTAGCCAATTAATACCTATTGCCAATAGCAAGTTTCATCATTTCTTTAAAATAAAGCACAGGGACCAGCCGTTGACTTAATGGCTATGTCGCTGGACTCCCATGTAGTTGACAGTGGTTCCAGTCCTGGACCCAGTGTTTTAAACTCACACTAGGCACAAGTACGTGCATTCCCAAGATCCCGAGAGGAGAACGTAGGAGAAGGGATTGCGGCATGGCTATTCCTCCCGGAGGGTTATATCTCCCTTTCTGTCTCTCTGTTTCTCTCTTTCTGGTGGCTAGTGCATATGCCCTATAGCAAAAACCTCTGGGGAAAAAAAAGGCAAAAAATAAAATAAATAAAATAAAGCACAAAGACAGTTGCTTGTTGCTACAGAAACATATACGTTTAAGATAACGAAGAATTTTTTCTTGACCACGCTATTTCAAATCGGAAAGGGTTGACTCCTCATGATAGTGACTTGAGGCACATGATTGTCATTGTTTTAAATATTGTTAGTTGTCATCTTGAGAAGGAGGAGACATGCTCTCAGATTGCATGA
Source organism: Tupaia belangeri chinensis (assembly GCF_000334495.1). Taxonomy (NCBI): domain Eukaryota; kingdom Metazoa; phylum Chordata; class Mammalia; order Scandentia; family Tupaiidae; genus Tupaia; species Tupaia belangeri. The sequence goes on along the minus strand of NW_006159447.1, from coordinate 867,001 downwards.
CACAGCTCAGAAGTGACACCCTCATATCTCCAGACGATTAATTGGGCAGCAGTAACCCCGCCCCACCACACGGGGACCAGAAAGTACAATCCAGCCATGTATATGGAGGGGAGAAATAAAAATACTTGGCAAACAGTAATAATCTTTGTTTACATGCAGAATTACTAGAAACGTTGTAAGTTATTATTCTCTTTTAATTTTCATGAAAGGCCCCATTAGAGGCTTCGAGTGGCTCTCTATACACAATATATTATTCTGTAATTAGGTAAATAAATCCTTGCTCACGTATTTTAAACATATTTCCACCTCCTTTTTAGAGCAAGAACATCAGGGTTTCAGTCACTTCTGTCTTTTCTAAAATGTTCTTTAAAAAAATGACATCAACTTCTAGCTAGGGGGGATTCCTTAAGGAAATGTGTCATTTTCTTGTCTAGAAGTCAATGAATTCAGAGAAAAATAAGGGTAGGACTGAAAGGAGGTGAAATAAAAGACCTAGTTAATGCCTAAAAGACGCCAAATTGGAAAGTGTTACTGTTCCTTGTATCATCCATCACTGCAAATGGCTCAGCAGGCAAAAGACCATCGCAAGCTGGCAGCCTTGCCATAGACATACATCATTTCAATATGAGAAGCAGAAGTACAGAGCTCAGCATGGCCTGTGACATTCTAGGGACTGGTTCACAACCAAAAAACGGTACGAACTGAGTGAATGACAAACCACTGAAAAATTCAATCAAGTTCTAATCAGTATCAAGTTCAATAAATCTAGGAAAAAATATTCTTGTATTGAATTTCTTCTTATTAATCAGCTATAAATTACTTTCAGGTTATCCATTCTGGTTTTTTAAATGGGTGGCCTTTTCCTAGAAAACCATGTTCCATGGTTAAGGATGAAATGTAACGTCCTTGACGCCGTTGTAGTGAGCAGCATTTCTAGGCTGCATTCTTAGCACGTAATAAAGAAGAAAATTGCAGCAGACATTTCAATGCATGGGGTAGGTGGGGCAGAGAGTCACACAGACTTAGGAACAAACAGATTTAGGAACAAACTCAGCTTTCAGGGCCTTCAGTGCCACACACAGAAAATTCTTGATCGTGTGGTTGTTAACCTCCTATTTTGGTGTCATGAAGAAGCAAAATAATTCAATTCAAGGAATAGTTACTGAGCACCTACTAATATGCTCACAAGTGCTTTTCATACTTCAAAGAACTGTGGGAGATGAAAGGTATTCCTGTTGTTCTGGCACTTTACTTGAAATTGCAAAGAATATACAGGTCAGCAAGAGCAGGCAATGAAAAGTAAAATAATTGATGGATTGAAATTATTGGTAAAGAAGGTTTACATTTTGCAGAGAAGATGTAAGATATCTACATAGAACAAGAATGGTGGAATATAAATGACTTACTTTGATGTCTATGTCAAAGACATACGGAGAAAATATTTAAACCACGGTGATTCTGACTTCCAGAACAGTTCAATTGTTCATTGGATCGACTAATTAACGAACACATTCTCTGATGTTAAGTCCTGATGTTTCAGTATCATTTGCCATGACTCACGAGGACATGATTACATGTTGGTTCGCACTTCATACCTATCAGATGTTTTGAGAGACTGAGAGTAATATTAGACGGCCTTGACTGAAATAACTTAATGAAAAAAAAGAAGGCCACATGTCAAAGTACTTTATAACACTTAAAATCCCTTAAATTGCTATTGGCAATGAAATCAATTAATGGCCTATCACATGCAAAAGACTCTTTAATAAGATTACAATATCAGATGAAAATAGGAGGGGGCTTTTAAAGAGTTCATGGAAAGGCATATTATAAAAGGACTATGCATGGATTTCATTTTTTTTTTTTGCACAAAATAAATGAATTTTTACTCCATTTTCCCCACAAACTTTTGGAAGTCCTCTTCATGTAGATGATCAGCTGATGAAATGATCTAATATCTGAAGTGTATTTTAAGGAAGATGTAATAATTCTGAATTTGTATGAATATAATAGCCTCAAATCTGTAAAACCGAAATTAATAAAAGTACAAGGAGAAAGTGATTATTTCACTAGCGAAGTGGGAACTTTTAAAATCTTTCTCTTAGTTGATAGAATTGAGTACATAAAAACTCTAGTTAGGGGTGCAGAAGATTTGAATGGAACCTGATAGACATTTGCAGTTGCAGAGTACATGTAACTTCAAGGAAACATACTAAAGGATGACTAGAACTCTACCACTGTTAATCCACAAAATTGGTCTCAATAGATTTCAAAGGATGAGCATCTATGACAAAAACTAGCTAGATCGTCCTAACTGGGCTTCCTTTTCTTGGGTCCACAGCTAAACTTCATTTTACAGTCTCCTGAATAAGAACATGGGATTAGTTCTGGCAATAAGAAAGTAGGTGAAAAGTGATGAGACCCCTGAAAACACCCTCATGGTTGTTACATATTCTTTCTATCTTTACTCATCATCTAGCTCTGTGTAACAAGAGTGTTCAGTGGGGCCCAAGGCAAGCAAAGCTACTAGACAGATATTGCTTAGAAGACCACCTGGAAAGGGTCAACTAGTCTCCTGGTAGTTAAGGTAGCTGGATCCTACATTTCTGACTGTGCAATTCGAGTTCCAAACACGCTGACTTGAAAAACACATTAGGCGGGACCAGCAGTTAGCATAATGGCTATGTCGCTGGACTCCCACGTAGTTGACCACGGTTCACGTCCCAGACCCGGTGGCATAAAACTCAGGCTGGGCACGAGAGGAGAATGGAGGAGAAGGGATTCCGGTGTGGCCATCCTCCCAGGGGGGTTATTTCTCGCTTTCTGTCTCTCTGTCTCTCTCTGTCTGGCGAGCGCACGCGCCCTAAAGCAAAAACCTCTCCAAAAAACAAAACCAAAAAACACACATTAGGTGTGTGCGTGCATGTCCCAAACCTTGAGAGAATGGAGACTGGATTGCAGTATAGCCACCTCCCAGGGAGGGGAGGCATTTTCTCTTGTTCTCTTTGTCTCTCTGGTGAAGGCATGTGCATTATAGCACAATTACAAACAAACAAACAAACAAAAACAAATAAACAAAAAAAAAGCCACCTGGGGAAATCTGCTAACTAGTTGCTCTATGCAACAACCTTTTTTGTGTCAAGCCACTGAACTGCTCATTATATCAAATAGTTGACGATGACAGTACAAGGGACTTCAAAAAGTTTGAAGAAACTGAATCAAAGTATGAGCTTACTTTGGCACCAAGAAAAAAATGAAATCCATGTTTTTTTTTTAAATAATACACATTTTTTATGGGTCTTTTGGAAATCTCCCTTGCATGTAAGAAAATTTAAAAACAATTTTGTTTTTTGGAGAGGTTTTTGTTATAGGGCACGTGCGCTCACCAGAAAGACAGAAAGAGACATAGAGACAGAAAGCGAGAAATCACACACACACCCCCCCCCCAAGGGGGATGGCCATGCTGCAATCCCTTCTTCCCCATTCTCTCAGGAATGCAAGCACACATGCCTGGCCTGAGTTTAAACCACCAGGTCTGTGACTCAAACTACGGTAGATTACATGGTAGTCCCGCAACATAGTCGTTACGCCAACTGCTGGTCCCTAGAAACACATTTTAAAACTGACCTCATTGATACAAGCCAAACAAAATCCGGCTGCTGCTTTTCATGGTCAATGAAACTGCAGGCAGAGGCTGGAGAAGACGGGAGCTTATTTCTCTAACTGCTTACAGGAAGACAGTGAGCAAGTACCATCAAACTATGTTAAAAGTGCAATATGCTGGGACCAGCAGTTAGCGTAATGGCTATGTTGCTGGACTCCCATGTGGTCGACCGCAGTTCGAGTCCGGGACACGGTGGCTTAAAACTCACACCGGGTGCATGTGCATGCGTGCCCAAGATCCCGAGAGGAGAATGGAGGAGAAGGGGTTGCAGTGTGGCCATCCTGCCTGGGGGGGTGATTTCTCGCTTTCTGTCTCTCTGTCTCTCTCTCTCTGTCTTTCTCTCTCTCTCTCTCTCTCTCTCTCTCTCTCTCTCTCT
>NW_006159447.1:827639-862937 GCF_000334495.1 Tupaia belangeri chinensis | reverse complement strand
CCTTTAGCAAAAACCTCTCCAAAAAAAAAAAAAAAAGTGCAATATGGTCTCAGTATTTATAGGCACAAGATACAGCACGTGTAAATCATTCCTCACTAAAATCAACCAGATTCACTGGTTTCCCCTGAATAATCATCCTGATTACTTCAAATATCCATCCCTGTTTCTCCTCTGATCATTCCTCAAATAGATCTCGCTATGACTCAGCATTTGGTCAGATTGTTCTCCTTAGAGGCTTTGCTTAATTTCAAAATGGCTGCAGTCCTGTTGGCTGGCTTCACCACACCTAGTTGTTAAGGGAACTGATCCTACATGTCTGATGACAGTTCAAATGCTAGCCCTGGAGACTAGAAAAACACTCCAGGTATATGTGTGTCCAGGATTAAAACATGGAGAAGAGATGGAGGCATCATCATACTCCACCGGGGGTCCTTTTTTCTTTTTTCTTTTGGTCTGTCTCTCTCTGCCAAGTGCACACACCGTGACAATTTAAGAAAAAAAGTGTAAAAATCCCACATTTTAAAATAACTTTTGGTGAAAGCAAGTAATGCTGAAAATTAGAATGTACTCAAAACTGTATAATAACTAAAACACTAATTATCACGGTGTGTAGGTAATTGCTTAACCAATATTTATAAGAAAAACATATAGCTTTAAATGTTAACATCAGAAAATAATGAGAGCTCAAAAACAATGACCTAGATTTTTATCTTAAGGCATGAAAAAATAGTGGCAGAATGAAGATCAGAGCAGAAAGTAATGAAATAGAAAACAAATCCCAAATAGAGAGGGTCAATAAGCCCAAAATTGACAGTTTTAGGTTGAAACATAATTCACACACCATTATGCTCACCATCTGAAAGTGGACAATGCCACGGTTTTTAGTCTATTCACCGATATGGGTAATCATCACTATCTAATTCCACACTCATCACTCTAAAAAGTAACCCTGTATCTAGGAGCAGTCTCTCCCCATTTCTTCCTCACCTCCATCCTTGGGTAACCACTTACCTATTTTTGTATACTTGAATTCACCTCTCCTGGATATTTTATGCAAATGGAATAATACAGTATGTGGCATTTTGGGACTGATTTTTATTTTTTACTTAGCATAATGCTTTCAAGTCTCACTCATGTTGTATCAGATCTTCATTTATTTATTTGCTTACCAGTTAATGGATATTTGGGTTGTTCTTATTTTGGGGGTACTATTAATATATGTTCTGCTTTTGTTGCACGGAGTGTTTTGTAGATGCTTGTAAGACCTTGTTGCTTTGTGGTGTTGCCCAGATCTTCTGTTTCTTTCTTGATCTTCTGTCTAGTTGTCCTTTCCATTGCCATTACCAAAAGTAGAGCATCGAATTAGCTATTTCTCCTTTCCAATCTAGGTTTTACTTCGTATCTTCTTGGACTTTTTTGTCAAGGGTATGTGTTTATAATGGTCAAAACTTCTTGGTGGATTGGCCCTTTTATTATTACAAATTGTCCTTCTTTGTTGGTAATGATAAATTTTAAAAAGTCATAAATGCTGTTCTGCCAGATATTAATATAGTCATTCTATATTTTTTGGTACTATTTAAAATACCTTTACCCATCATATTACTTTCAACCAATTTGTGTCTTTGAATCTATAAAATGTTTCTCTTATATGAAACATACTTAAAAGAAAATTCATAGTAGTAAATACCTATAAAAAAAAGCAGAAAGATCTCAAATTAGTAACCTAGCTTATAGTTCCAACACTTCTGAAGCACAATGTTTGCATAAGAAAAGAGACTTAGTCTATCAAATTTAATGTTATTTTAAAGCTGTTATAATTATGACAATATTGCTGCAGATTTATGCATAGTGACAAATTCAACAAAAGAGTCTGGAAAAAAAAAGGCCCACAACATATGTAAAACTTAATTTATGTCAGTCTATGAACTGAAATCAAGGAGAAAAAGCTGAACTACTTAATAAATGGTGTTTGGACTGTTGATTATTCAAATAAAAATTTTTTAAGAAGTGGTTTTGTGTCTCACACCATGTACTACAATTAACTACAAACAGATAAAAGATGTGAACGTGAAAGGGCACTATTTCAAAACTTTTAGAAGAATCTCTTAGAGAATAGTCATGAATTTAAAGTAGAATTGTTTCTTAAGCAAAACACAAAGGCCGAAGGAAATTGCTCATAATATTTATTTATGTTAAGTATTAAAGCTTTTCTTTATAGAATAAAAATACTATGTAGATAGCAAAAAGAAAGTCCTATATGGGAATAAGTTATTTGTCGTCCATCTAAAGGATTAAAGATGTGTGACCAAAAAGATGAACAACACAAGGAAAATAAGGACAGAACACTTGGACCTACATCTTTTTTTTTTCTTTTTTTCTTTTTTTTGGAGAGGTTTTTACTATAGGGCATGTGCGCTCGCCAGAAAGACAGAGAGAGACAGAGAGACAGAAAGTGAGAAATCACCCCCCAGGGGGGATGGCCACGCCTCAATCCCTTCTCCTCCATTCTCCTCTCGGGATCTTGGGCACGCATGCACATGTGCCCAGCATGTGTTTAAGCCGCTGAGTTCAGGACCCAAACCGCGGTCGACTATGTGGGAGTCCAGCGACATAGCCATTATGCTAACTGCTGGTCCCCTTGGACCTACATCTTATAGAACATAAAAGACAAATGGCCATAAATATAAGACAAAATGCCGAACCTCATAATTAATCAAGGAAATGCTAACTAAAACCTCAACCAGAGGGCTGGACAGTATCCTCCTCATTGCAATAGTAAATGCAATGCTCTTCAAGGGAATCACACAGGGGGAGACTCCTCATTCAAGCCCATACTCAAGCTTCCTTGAGTATGTTAGGTACATGCTTACCTACATTCTAGGGCTGGCCAAAACTAGGGATGGATCATGGCATCGAGACCTTGGTGGGGGTGTTGTCTGTCTGTCCGTCTCTCTCTGTTGTACTCGTAGAAAATAAAATAAACAGAAATTAAAACCTCTGTGAGAGATTGTTTCATATCTACCAGTATGCTAAAAAATTAAAAGATGATTGATGTAAATATGGTAAGTATAGGGACAATAGAAATCCCCATCTTTTGTGAATAAGGTTATAAATCAGCACATTTGGAAAGTGATGTGTTATTATATAAAAGAGATTTGGATGGACAGTCCTCACAACTATGACTCCACTACTGGATGTGGGATCTTGAGGAAGGAATTCTGGGGCGTGTACAATAAAACACATGTGCTTATTCAAGCAGCATTGTTTACAATAACAAAAAACCAATGAAATATTCAAATTGCCTACAAACAGTTGAATGAAATCCTGAATTGTGGTATATTGACAGACTAACATACTATACCATAGATAAAAAGAATGAAATACTGCTATTTGCTTCAACATGGATGAACTTTATCAGTATAATATGGAATGTAATAAACCTATCACAAAAATTATGCATAGAATTTCAACTGTATAAATGAAAAGGAATAAAACCTACTATTTAAGAAATTATATAAGGTAGTAAACTATGAAAGAGAGATTGAACGAGAAAGGGAGAGACAGAATGAGAAAGAGAGAGAGAGAGCCAAAATTCAGGACAATGATTCCCTCTAGAAGGGAGAATGGAAGCTATGATTGTGGAGGGGTACCCAAGGTGCTAGCAGGGTTATAATGCTGCATGCCTCAAATCTTTGATGAATACTGAATATTTTATCATTTCTATCAAAGATATACATGTGTATTTTTATTTACTCTTTGATACATGCATTTTACTGTATCTTTATCTAGCCAAGGGACTGTGTTATGTTATTCCATGTTCTGCTTACAAGAATAAGGTTTAGGGATCAGGATAGGTGATAGTCAATCTGAATTTTCAAGAGTTCCATGAAGAAAAATGAATGTTTGCAAAGAACACAGGAGTGACTTTTGCACCTGCTTTCTCACAGCTAAATGAGATGGTGTTTAAAAAAAGCTGACTTTGAGAAAAGAAGGTCATGTTAAATTAGACACCTAGTGAATTATCGCAATAGGATTAGAAACTGAGCAGACCTTACTGTCCCCGAGAGGATTTGGTTTCAGGTAATGTGTACCAGGCTCTGTCACTGTGCAAGTCTCTTCACAAGTGCAAGAAGATAAGCGAAGCTTGGTGTTAGCATATTGTGTGTAGATAGGTGACCCCACTTTCCAAGGGCTGCAGATAAGTGGTCTGGACCCATTACTGGTTTAGAGAATGTTTTCAAAATCAACCAAAACATTACAAACAGAAGAAAGAAATGTTTTCAGTGTGGCTGAGAGAGCATGCACTTTCACATCCTGGGCAAATCAAGAAACTGATGCTGATAAAATTGATGTCATAAGGAGAGATAGTTTCCTAAATTACTTTTGCAGGGTGAGAAGGATTGGGATCACATAGGAAATTATGCAAAACTTTAAAAATAAATATCTAAATGGTTCAGAGCCGTTTGAATTAATATGAAGTGCCTTTGTGTTCTGTTTCTAAGGACCATTCCTTACTCAAAACTCTTTCGACTGTCATGATCAAAGGAAATGAATCCTTTGATAAGTCAGAGAATTTTGAGTTAGGCATAGTCCAAGAAATATTAATGAGTTACTGAGTTACCGGACACATACGGTACAAAACATGAAGGATAAAGATGGGCTTCAGGATAGAGCTGAAGTTTTTTTTTTTTTTTTTTTTAAAAGGGAGTTTTTTTTTTTTTTTTTAATCATGACAAGGGGGCTTGTGTCTCCGGAAGGATTTTTTTAAAAGAGAGTTTTTTTTTTTTTTTTTTAATACGATACAGGGTGTGTGTGCTCACCAGAGAGACAGAGATAAAGAGTTAGAAAGTGAGAAGTCACCCCCTAGAGGAGATGGCTATACCACAGTCCCCTCTCCTTCATTCTCCTCTCCAGATTTGGGCATGCACATACACTCATCTGGCATGAGTTTCAAGCTGCCAGGTCCAGGACTTGAACCACGGTCAGCCATGTGGGGGTACAGTGACATAACCATTACACCATCTGCTGGTCCCAGAGCTGAAGATTTTGCTTACAGTGGACATAAGCCAGAAACAAAACTTATATGAAAAAATTGTGAATCAAGAAAGAAAACCAGGCTGGAGGTGGTTTTGAATGACAGTGTCACAAATTAAACAGGAGACCTTTATATTTATTTACAACAATGCCTAGGCAAGTCAGGCAACTCTGAAAGCTTGGCACAAACAATGTCAAATGACAGAAGTCTTAAGTATCACATTGTGTTAACATTTCGATGTGGATTTCTTAAGGATTCTGGTGGAGGCATTGCATGGTCAACTCACAGGAGCACTTTTTGTGTACTCAGCACTGTTTGGTAGTGAACAATGAAATATGTTTCATGCCCTCAAGAACTATATAATCAAGTAAGGGGCACACTATTAGGGTGAAATAGTGAGGTAACAACACAGGAAGAATAACATAGGTACTTATGTGGATGAAAAAAATCTCAGTATCCTTGCACTCTGGGTTCTGGTAAGGGACCAGGCAGCTGGAGGGTTCACAACTTGACTGCTGATGAACTCTCCTGCATCCTTACTAACTCCTAATTGTATGCTACCCTTGGAGTTTGCATGCAAAACTCAGAATGTCTCCTGCTTACAAAATAGTCCAAACAGGGATTTATTATGGGGTTTTTCTACAAATGAAACACAGGAATTTAAAGAATAAAAAATTGCTCACAATAGGAGTATCAAGCCTGATAAAATGGCAATTAATACTGAGAAAGGAATTATAAAGTCTGTTACAGACATGAATCAGAAAGCAAAACAAGTGGGAGGCTGGCATGGTGGCACAGCAGTGATTTGTTACCCAAGCAATGCCAGTCCACACAGAGAATCATGAGTTCAGTTCTTTGGTCAGTCTGTATACACCAGGCATGCACATCTAGGAACACTACTGACTGGAAGGGCTGGAAGTGGAGGGGATGGCAGTACAAGGCCCTGGGGAGAGTGCTTGTTTTTCTCTGTCATTCTTTTTATTATTATTATTTTTTAGAGAGATCTTTGCTATAGGGTGCATGCACTTGCCAGAGAGACAGAGACAGAAAGTGAGAAATGACTCCCCTGGGGGATGGCATGGCACAATCTCTTCTCCTCTATTTTCTTCTCAGGATTTTTGGCATATACACACATACACTCGGCATGAGTTTCAAGCCTCTGGATACTAGACGTGAACTGCGGTCAGCCATGTGGGAGTCCACTGATGTAACCATTATGCCATCTGCTAGTCCCCTTTCTGCCATTCTTGTTCTCTTTCCTATGACAAAAGAAAGAATGAAAGAAAGAAAGAAAATGGGAGAGAGAAAGAAGAAAGAAAGAAAGAGGAAAAAGGAGGGATGGAAGGAAGGAAAGAAAAGTAAGAAAGAAAACTTACTTAAAGAAAACATAACAAGTTGGGAACTTTGAGTAAAGGAGCAAGCAACTTTTCCCCTTAGGCTTCCCTCTGGTCATGATGTACCTTGCTATGGCTGATAGCCAAATGCTGACTTTATCATTAAGAACAGGTTAATAGCTTCAGTATATATTTAATTAGGCTGGAAACTGTGTAATACATTTGAGAAATCTTTCCCTGAAAATTAGTTCAAATAAAACCTTTTGGTATGTGAAGGGAAGAAGCCTCAGTTATCAGGACAAATCACAGCATGGACCACCTCATTACCCACCATCCTGGATAAATGAGGCATTACTCTGTATCACTGAGCTGGCCATTTTGCGGTGCAGACCCTATTTTCTATATTATTATAAAATAAAATTATAATAAAATATGATTTTTGCAATATCACAACCTTTATAGTGGTTCCTATGGTGGCAGGTAACTCTAATTTCAAGACCAATAAGGGAAGGAAATTCTAGATCAAATGGCTGATTAAATAGACAAGTTCAAATGAAAATAAGTGTAAGTTTCATGTAAGTCTTCTGTCTTAATATTTGAATATGGAATTTTCAAATTTTCTGGGATAGTGCACAGTACATGTAAAAGATTATGACAACATCAGTCTTTACCTACACGTATTTGTATTATAAAAGGAAAACTGCATATGTAGATTTTTATTCAAAACAGAACTATTATAGCAACACTGATTTTTGAAAAAATAGGAAGATGGAGGGAACAGGAGCCCAGGTGTAAGCAACAGTAGATTTTTCTCTTATTGATTCTTCATTTACTTTTTAGGATTTCTACAGTGAAGGAGATCCGAGCAGCCATAAAATCAATCCTTCAAATTGAAGGTGAAAAAAAGCAAATCATCTCTCACATCACTGTCATTGGTAATAATTAAGTTGAGAGTACCTCAGTTACTCTTCCATTAAGTAGTTCTTCTAGGGATCGAACTTATTTTAGTTAATTTAATGGATCCATCCTAAGCAACTCAAGGTGTTTTTGAAGGATATGATGCAAACTGTTGACATCATTTAACATTTATTGAACTATAACATTGTATGACTTAGAGCACATACAAAATGTAATGAGAAAAACAAGACATTATTTCCATTTTATAGAGAGAGTAGCCATTGCAGGCAAGGGAAGAGAAGACTCCCTTAAAATTAGACATATTTTTAAGACTTAGGACCCAGTGAGGTTAGCTTGACGTTACCTACCCTTTCACATGTACATAAACTGGGGTTGCTAGGAAAATGAATTTCAGGAACAAATAAAATGTATAGTTAATGAAAGAAATTAATTCTTGGACACTGGAATGGTAATTGGGATGCTTGAGTGTAGATCCTTGGAAGGGTAGTAGTTAAATACCAGGAAATAATTTAGCCATCATTCTATTTGCACTTGTTAATCTCTCTCTGCCAGTCACTACTCAATGAGAGAAAAGAGGGATAAGTAAGCAAAGAAAATAGTGAGCCCAGATTTTTTCCCAGAAGTATATGAACTGACAGATATAATAGACTATATTTTCCAGTGTGAAAACTCAAAGTTCTGTGTCTAAGTTTTATTTCAAGAAACATATGGGGGGGCCAAGCAGTGTTGTAATGTTAATGCAAATGGACTCACTGTGTTCATGACCGGGACCTCCCTAAGCATGCTGGGTACATAGCCAGGCCAGCTGAGACTGGGGATAAATTGCAGGGTAAGGACTCTGTTGGGGATTCCTCTTCCTTCTCTCTCTCTTTCTGATTTTACTTAATGAAGTACTAAATAAGTAAACTTTTAAAAAAAGAAAAAAAGGAAAACATTTGGTGGTGTCAATAAGCCCAGAGTCAGTAAGTTTATTTAAAATCCTCTTTTCTGATTGGAATGAATGAAAAGGGACCCTTGGCCATCAGAGGATCGTAATCTCCCTCGACAAGCCCAGACTCCTAAGACATGAACATAGACAGAGCTGACTGCACTCAACTGTCTCCATGGTCATGGCTGCCTCCCACTTCGGATCAACTCTGAACTCTTCAGGGATTCTGTCCACATTTTTGGCTGAAGTAGATCTTATGGCCCTAGGTTGAGGTGGTAGTGGGGACATGTATCTGTCTTTCTCCAGGCTGAATCCTGCAAATTCCTATGAATAAAGTCATTCTAGAAAACGTATAAATAGGATTCTAACCCTGTGTACCTCACTCTGGAAAATTCCAACTTTGGGCTGAAATTTAGTATTTTAGAATGTATTGATAAAAAGTCTTTTTGTCTTCCTACATCCTATCTCCCACACCTTGTTTTTATTGTTTCTTTTTTTCTTTTTCAAATAAAGGCATTTCCATTGGAAGAGAACAGAAAGTGATGAATACTAGAGGTAAACAAATGCATTAAGAGCAAAATTATTATTTTCACTTCTAAAAATATATGTGATGGCTCTTTAACATAAGGACAAAGGATAAACAAAGAAAAGGAAAAAAGATCTTTTTTGTTTTATCGAGCTGCCTTAATTGCACTGTTTGAGCTTAGAAATAAGCTGAACATACAGCAGAAGTTGTTGTCTCTGTTTTGGTTTCTAAACGGAAATGCTTTTTCCCCCCAACACAATCGTGGTGTTTCAGAGTAAAATGTGATAGGCCATATTGCTTTCTTGGTGGCAGCTTGGAATGGGCTGATACAAACAAAAGCATTCAGTGACAAAGACAAGAACAATCATTGTCCTTGTACACAAGCATGGAAGAGATGGTAAGCACTTTAACAGTGATTATATAGACCCCAAGTATACTTAATTTCATAGAAGATGGACACATATTTGCTTCTTGGACATGCAGAAAGGAAAAATAATGAATATTTGAGTAATCAAGAAGACGTCACAGGTGGGGCCAGAAGATGGCACAGTGATAGTGCAAACAAACTCTCCAAGTCAACTCACATGGGAAAATCCTCAGTTCAGGTTTTGAGGCCTTACTGAGTATACTGGGCATGTGTGTGCCCAATCAGGCTGACTGGGGGTGGGAGGAGGGGTGGATCACAGCATAAAAATCTCAGTTGGGAGGTCTCTCTCTCTCTCTCTTTCTCTTTCAAAATAAATGGACTTAAAAATAAAAAAGAGTTCTTGGAAGAGAATGCTTTTGAGAAGCCTAAAAAATGATGAAGTGACTCAGCAATTAGGATCCAGCCATGAAGCAGGAAGTAGAGGCACTGCTGTGCCATGCTGGAGACCATGTGGGGAGGTCCTGCTTCATTCCCTAGAGTGTCTGCTCAACATGCCTCATGCACCTGCAGGCACACCTGTATTTTGGGCTTGGGATCGACTGGCTTCTGGGCTGGGGGAAATGATTATGGCATGAAAATTTGTGGAGAGTATCTCGTCTTTCTCTTTCAATAAATGAATAAATAAATAAATTTTAAAAAAGCAAACACAGGTAGATAGTTCCAAATTCAAAGGTGGTAAGAATCTTTGGAGAAAACAAGCAGTTTGTTTGTGGAATACACAAATGTGAGAGCTAAGACAAGGTAATGCCAGCCTTATCATAGGAAATCATTTGTACCTGAATTGGTAGGTAATAATGGAGCCATCAAAGGTTTTTAGGCATGAATGTAGTAGATTAGGAGTTTAAGGAAATTAGAAAATGAACCCAAAAAAGAGAGGAATGGAAGCAGAATGAGCAATCAGGAGAATTTTGTACTAGCATAAATGAGAGATTGTGAAGATCTGAGCTAAAGTGAAAACCTGATTTTACTGTCTTTATCATCATGAAGGAAAATCTAGTGATTATATAAGCCACAGGTCCCTTAGAATATCCTCCAGAAAAATATCACATTTGCACATACTAGAAGATGTTGCTTACAGGTTGGGGGATTTATAGATTCCTGAGAACCAGGATCACTTTGGGAACATGTGGACTATACGCTAAGCACCCTTGATCATGATTGATTTGATCCATCACTTGCGTTTAAAAAAAAAAAAAAGCTCATTATTTTGATGTAATGTAGACCAGCATGTATCTCCCATTCTATTTTTTCTCTCTGCACACTTCCTTAAAAAGCAACTTCTGGAATTAGGATCCCAAAGTGGAATTGCATGTTTGTCACAATGCATCTTGGGGGCTCCTGGAAATCCCAACTTTTTGTAGCTTCTTTTGTCTTAATATGCTGGTACACAGTTTGTGGCAACAAAATGTTTTGGAAAATGTTATGCACTCTATTATCTTTTGGAAGAGTAATATATATATATATTTTGGGGGGGAAGAGGTTTTCGCTATAGGGAGCGTGCGCTCGCCAAACAGACAGAGAGAGACATAGAGACAGAAAGTGAGAAATCACCCCCCAGGGGGGATGGTCACACCGCAATCCCTTCTCCTCCATCCTCCTCTTGGGATCTTGGGCACGCACGCACACGCGCCCGGCATGAGTTTTAAGCCACTGGGTCCGGGACGCGAACCGCGGTCGACTACGTGGGAGTCCAGCGACATAGACATTAAGCTAACTGCCGGTTTACTGGAAGAGTAATATTACGTATACTGTAAATATTCTGTTATAAAGAACTCCGACTTACCTCTTTCTACTCTAGCACTTCCAACTGCAGGTCCAATTGTCAGTCTTGGCCCCTGAAGTCTTCTCCCAGGAACAATTGTTAAATAGTGTTACAATCTTTAGATGTACCTGGAATTTAGGCTCCAGGAACATAAAGTCCCTTTACATGTGCCTTCACCTCTGTCAACCCTCCTTACCCTAAATAAAGATATAGACAGTCCAGTCTTTACTAACTTACTGCATAATCTTGGAAAAGTTATATATTTGATAATGACATACTAAATATATATACTGTATCCCACCAAAAAGAGGTTTTTTTGTTTGTTTGTTTAGATTTTTGCCACAGGGCACATGAGTGCACCAGAGAAAGACAGAGAGAGAGAGAGAGTAAGTGAGAACTCTTCTCCTAGGGGGGATGGCCACACCGCAATTCCTTTTCTTCCATTCTCCTCTCAAGATTTTGGGCACACAGGCACACATACCTGGTGTGTTTTCAAGCCACGGTCGAATCTGGGATGCAAACTGCTGAGTCAGCCATGTAGGATCCAGCACCTTAATCACCACACCACCTGCTGGCCCCCAAAACAAAAGTTTTAAAAAATAAAAGAAAGATAAAATATCTCAGAATACATATCTGTAGAATAAGGGCTTCATTATGAAGATCTATGCTGTAGCCCAGTGGTTCTCAAACTTGAGCATTCATCAGAATCGCCGTGAGGTCTTACTGAAATAGATCATTGGGCCCCATAAGGGTTTCCAGATCTAAAGAAGAGAGTTTGCATTACTGAGTTCCCAGGTGATGTTGATGCTGATGGTTGGAGGACCAAACTTTGAGAGGTGCTGCTCTAGCATTTTAGTGCTCCCGTGAACTGTTCATCTATTTTTCAGTTAAGACCTTCCTTTCCTGGAGCTGGTGACTCACTGCTTAACTGTTCCTGTTTTAGGACTGAAGTACCCCAAGTTCTCCATGCATTATTCTGTTGCTATTGATGTTTTCTGAAAAGATTACAGCACTCTTGTACAAGATTTTCTTTTTTTATTTCAAATGTATGGAAGGCACTAAGGAACTGTGTTGCCTCACTGGTGACATGGTAAACACTACTTAGGATACCACATATTTGATAGACCAGCCAGCAGGCAAATAGACGTGTGTCACACAGGACCTTTTCAATGACATTTGTGTTAGTGGAACACTGTTCTTTGAAATGTAAATGTTAGGTAGGTGCTGCTTAAACATGGCAAGGATTCCCTCTACACAGAGTGCATGTGAACAGCTTCTGCAGAGTCAATGCTAGGACAAAATTATGACAGTGATAAAGTTTGGCTTTGGGGTCCCTTCCCTCTGTAGTCAATCATTTAATAAACATTTACTCATCGTTGGCATTAAGCTAGATGCTGTGGGGGATACAAAGATAAATCAGATCAAATCCTTGCCTGGAATGGAATTTATAACCTAGTACAAGAGAGGAGATGTCTACCTCCGTGGAGACAGTGAGCAGGGCTGTTGTATTATTGGCTGGGCTCAAATGACAGCAAATCTAATTACTAGTTATGAAACCTCAGACAATTTACATAACCCCTTTGAGTCTCAGTTTCATAATAATAGATAGGCAAAATAATATCCCACAGCATCCACTACAGGTTTATTGTGAAATTCATATAAACTGCTTTTCACAGTGCCCAGAATATAGTATGTGTTCAATAAATGTGACAATTAAACTATGCTCCTAAAGGTGGGGATAGAGGAATAAAATTGACCATTTTAAAGTGCAAACTATGTGTTGCATATTTAGCTGAAAGATTTTTATGTTACCTTATTTAATACTTACAACAGTACTAATGACATTGATTATACAATTGTCTCCATTTGTAGATAAGGTATTAGAGCTTAGGGACTGTAAGTCATTTGCTCAAGGTATTATTGTTGGAAGATACCTGAGCTGGTATTTATTTTTTCTTTCTCTCTTTCTTCCTCTCTCTTTCTCTCTTCTTTCTTTTTTTCCTTTCTTTTCTTCTTTCCTTCCTTCCTTCTTTCCTTTTTTTCTCTTTCTTTCTTTTTTCTTTTTCATGAACAAGGGGAGATAGTACTCCCAACAGGTTCCTGATACTGAGACCAGATTCAACCAGCAACAAATCATGGCAAGTGTGTGCCCCTGCGTACTCAGGGAGGTCTCTTGACTTGAACTGGGCACCCTCTCATATGGAATTGCCCCCACAGAATGTTGTGTTTTACCACTAGCCATGTTTAAATATCAGTTAGGAGCCAAATGATATTTAAACAAAACTGACCTGGTTCCAGAGCTTTTCTATTTAACAGGTACAAAATTCCCCCTACAGTCATGGTTTTGCACTCCATGGCTTCAGTTACCATAGAAGACTTTGGCTCAAAAATATTAAATGGAAACTTTCAGGGGAAAAAAAAACTTATAAGTTTAAAATTGCATGTCCTCAGAGTAGCATAATGGAATCTCATGTTGTCCTGTTTTGCCTGCTGGGTCATGAGTCATCCCTTTGTCAGTGTATTCACACTGTATATGCTACCTTCAGCTCAGTGACTTAATAACATCTTGGTCATTTGTGGTATCACAGTGCTTAGGTTCAAGTAACAATTCATGAAAGCGTAGTGATGCTGGTATAGTATTATAATTGTTCTATCTTAGAAACAGTAATGCTAATCTCTTACCATGCCTATTTATTTACCTTATTATAGATATATACAAATAGGACAGTAAACAGGAAATGTAGATTTCAAGCGTCCACTGGGGTGTCTTGGAACATATCCTCACTGGGCAAGGGAAGCCTATTATACACTATTTCTTACGAAAGGCTCTCAGAAGAATAAACAAGGTATCTGGGAGGACGTCAGAGTTGAAAGTAAAAACTTTTGTCTAAGGGAAACTGCTATAATGATAAAAGTGTAAAATTTTAGCTGGGACTTCAAAGATAGGGGAATTTTGGCTCTGAATGTTACCATCTGCCTTTTTCCGATTCAACACACCTTTTATTGAATAAATATCTACCTAGCACTTATTTCATTGTGTAAGGGTTGGCAATACAACAGTGAATAAGACATAGATGGTGTCCTTGCGTAGTAGCTTGTGACTTTACGCACCTTAAAACCCAGAGGTGATGACCATTCAAAGAAACTTAATGAATAACCCATTATGAAAAAAAAAAACTCATTATGAAGGAAAAATATAGCATGGTACTTAAGTAATTTGTGATCTCCTATTCATGCCAATGTGATAGGTCATTTAAAAAAATATTTCCCAATCTGCCTCCCCACCCCAGAATTTTTATCTTTTTTTCTATTCCCTATCCTTGTTCATGCAGCTGAAGTGAAATATAATCATCACCTAAAATAATGGGTATTACAGGGCAGAAAATTGGGGGAGCGAGGGTGTCAAAGTTACTAGTTGTGATTGCTGAAAAAAAAAAAAAAAAACCCTATACTCTCAAAGGAAGAGAGAGGACGTTTGGAATAATCACTAATTTAGAAGAAACTTAGGAGAAATTAGGACTCTCTTCCTATCTCTCTACCCTAATAGGAAAACGCTTCCTGGTCAGAGAATGCTTCCAATAATGAGAAAGACGACATGACTGGTATTAAATTTCTGCCATCTCAGCTATGAATGAAGAATTGAAAGGGAAAGTTAGGTTAAATTACAGGGAATAAAAGTTAATATCTCTTGTCTAATTGTATTTGTGGATTAATATTAAAATACATTGCATTGATGTATGCTAACGTTTATGCTCCTTTCAGGTAACTTTGGATTTCAATAGAGACTTTTCATATTGTAGTCATTTATTAGACAAACATTTATCGAGTCTTTACTATGTGTCTGGTAAGTGGCAGAGGCTAGTGTTACAATATAGAAAAATAATAGACAAAATTCTTCCTTTGTTTAAGGGTTTACCAGAGTATGTGGGCTCACCAGAGAGAGACAAAGAGAGGGAAAGTGAGAAATCATTCTCCAAGTGGATGGCCACGCTGCAACCCCTTCTCCTCCATTCTTCTCTTAGGATGTTGGGCATGCACGCACGCACACCCAGTGTGATTTTTGAGACACTGGGTCCAGGACTCGAAGCTTGTTCCGCCATGTAGAAATCCAGCACCTTAACCACCATAACACCTGCTGCTCCCAGAATTCTTTTTTAATAATCTTTATTTTCAAAGCAGAAAGTCACTGATTACATAGTGACACAAATAGATGTGAAATTACAAGTGTAAAAATTGTCACTGAAGCGACATACTTTGAGTGGAGTATATACAGCAAAGACATCTGTCATCATTAGAGGGGGTCCTAGAAGTCTCTGGAGAAGTGGCATTTGAATTGAGACTTGAAAATAAACTGGACCAAATTGAGTAAAGAGGAGTGAAAGAGCAGCATTCTGAGTAAACAGAATCAGGATGTTAGTGCTTCAAGTGGTAGCAGGGCACTAGAAAAAAATTGAAGGTGAAGGGAGGGGATGGAGAGTTTTTTTATCATAGCATGAAGACAGATCCTGACATAAAGGCTTTCCTGAGTGTGAAGGAAAATTCTGTGCATGGACACTACATGTTCTTGTCTCCTGTTTTCTCTGTATGCGTCTCCCTGAGGCCTCAAATGTGTTCATGGCTAAACCCATTACTTTCTTCAGATCTGTCTCTACTCCTGAGTCTTCCATCTTGACAAATGATAGCTCCATCCTTGCATTTTGTATAAGCCCGAGCTCTCCACATCATCCTTTTCTCTTCCTTCTTCATCATCCCTTGCGTCCAATCAATCTCCAAGTTCTGTCAATTCTGTCTCATTAATATCTCTCACATCTAATTCACTTCACTCCATTCCCACCGCACTCCCTTCGCTCAGGGTCAGCACCTTCCACCTACTCAGTGCAGACAGAGCTACTTTAAATTCTTTTTTAGAAGCTGCACCTTTTCCTCTGTCTAGAATTCTCTTTCTCCCTATCCTCAACTAAGAAACTCCTGTTTATTCACAGGATGTATTTCTTTTAAGGAACCCTCCTGACCACCAGTCACAACCACCATGGATATAAGGTTGACTCATTGCCTTTTATGCTCTGTTTAAATATTTTATGCTTATCCCTAATTACCTGTTTATTCCTCTGTGTAGACCTGGGCTGTATAATACAGAGGCCACTAACTGTGGTGGCTATTGAACACTTGAAATGTGACTAGGATAGATTTACAAACCAGGTTTCAAACACCTAGTACAAAGATGCAAAATATTTAACAAATAATTTAAAAATACCAGTTATGTGTTGAAATGATAATATTTTGAATTTATTAAGCCAACTATTATAAAAATTGAATACATCCATTTACCTTAGGGAAAATTTAAAAGTACCTGTATGGTTCACATTTGTACCTCATATTATTATTATTATTATTATTATTATTTTTATTTTTTTTTATCACACTGAACTGGTCTAGACCCTAAGCAACTAAAGCAGAAACTGGCCAAAGCCACCTATTTTTGTAAATAAAGTTTTATTGGAATGCAGTCAGGCTCATTTGTTTTTATGACTGTGACTGTTTCTCACTACTCTGACTGAATTGAGAAGCTATGATAAAAACTATAAGATCTCACAAACCTGAAATATTTACTACTCAGCCTTTTGCAGAAAAGTTAGCTGACCTCTGGTCTAGAGGGTGGTATTGTATTGTTTTTTAAAAGAGGTTTTTGCCATAGGGCACCTACGCTAGCCAGAGAGGCACAAAGAGTGACTGGGAAAGTGAGAAACCACCCCCCAAGGGAGATGGCCACGCCGCAATCCTTTCTCCTCTACTCTCCTCCTAGGGTCTCAGGTATGTATGTACATATGCCTGGTGTGATTTTCAAGCCACTGGGTTCGGGACTCAAACCGTGGTTGACCATGTGGGAATCCAGTGACATAACCACTGTGCCATCTGCTGGCCCCCATGGTATTGTATTTTATTTGTCATTGTATCTCCAAATAATGACACAGTTCTTAACACCTGATAAGCACACAATAAATATTTGTTGAGTCTATATGTGTTTATTCAATAGACATTTTTAAGCAAATACAAATTTGAGAAGGACCAGGACCATCACTGAAACTAGTTTATGACCCATAGCTCTGATGATCTTGTGATCGAAACCAGAAACTGAGATACAACCTGACAAAACTGTGCTTGGGCAGTAGTCATACACAACATTGAAAACTAACACTGTCTTAAGAAAACTAGAATAGGTGTTGGTCCCCATAGCCAATGCATCTTGATTTTGGAGTAGACAGAATTAGTCTATTTATGCCTGAAACAAGATGGGGTATTGTATGAGTGAGAGGGACAGTCATCTCATAGGTTGGGTATTGGAAGCCAGGATTCATGATATAACCACTTTCATTGTCCCACCTGGTTAGTTACACTGATGAAGAACTCTCGGATCTATTGCTGCTGTAGAGTGGAATCTGAAAACTAGGGTTGTGGTGATAGGGGAAATGAAGACCAACCAGGAAGAGACTCCCAAGAAAGCAGTGGTCCAGTCCTTCCACAAGAGATACTGATTTTCTGGAAAGAACATAGAGACGTAAATTTCCCATAGATTCATCTTAGATAGGCCTTTTACAGGCAACTTTTGCCTGGAAATTTTAAGCAGTAAATCATGAATTTGGATCTGGTTGGTGTATATGAGAATTAATGATTATATCTTAAAAATGGGGCTGAGAGGATGAGTGTTAGAAGAAAATTAAGCTTATCTTCACAGTTTGATCCAAATATACGCCTGTCATTTACTCTCTGCTCGCAAATCTGCAGCTGTTATAAGACATGCAATCATTTCTTTTCCTTTTCTCTGTCAAATTGTTGATGAAAATTATTCCACAAAACTCAAACAACCAGAGTTATCACAGATGAGAATCGAATTTCAGG
This sequence comes from Tupaia belangeri chinensis, assembly GCF_000334495.1. NCBI lineage: Eukaryota > Metazoa > Chordata > Mammalia > Scandentia > Tupaiidae > Tupaia > Tupaia belangeri. Next base: position 845,110 of record NW_006159447.1, on the reverse strand, counting down.
TCTTGGTTACATAATATCTCATAAAAATCAGTCATTTAAAAAATTTTTAACATTTCTCAATGTTAAAAAGATCTTTTCTTTTTTAGTAATTAAAGTTGTAAAAACAACTAGATATCTTTTTTTAAACAGGTAAATTCCACAGGGCTCTTCTGAATGGAGTTAGAGAATTTTCTTTTACTAGAGCAGATGTGGGAAGTAAACAAGAGAAGAAAAACAGTAACATTCATTAGTAACCAATAAAATCAATGAAGAGAGTAATTAAATATTTGATGATTTTTACTTTAAGCAAGTTCAAAGAAAGAAGGCATTATAAAATTGATAAAGCCAGAGCTATATCTGTCCATCCATCTATTGGGTTGTCAGAAAAGTCATGACATTTTTTTCTATGTAAAATGCATCATGACTCTTCCAACAAACCAGTACCTACTCACCCATATATCGATCCATCTAGTTCATGTATTTATCACTATTTTGCCTAATTTTTTCTTAAAGTGATTTTTAAAAATGTATTAAAATTATTTATATGTTTTCATTGTATTTGTTCTTATTATTTTTTTAATTTGACCAAAAAGACACAGAAAGAGAGAAAGGGAAAGTGAGAAAGCAAGCTGCCAGGTCTGAGACTCAAATCATGGTCAGCAATGTAAGTCCAGTGCCTTAACCACCACGCCACCTGCTGGCTCCTTGCCTAAATTTTTTTTTGTCTAATTTTATAGTAGATATTACAAAAGATTCAAGAGGAACAAAAGACAATTTTACCCTTGAAAATGCATATACTGTTAAATGAGAAGGTACTTTAAAGATTATGTTATTATAATTCTGTGCTCTCTCTTCAAGATAAAGAAAAAATGACAAGATTTGCTTACATTAATATTCAAAAGATTATATGGTAGGCCACAGGGCCTTAGTTCCTAGTCTAATAAATTTTCTACTGGTACTTACAGGGTAAGTCAGACATATCTATCTGCCTAACAAACTGGAGAATAAACAATCCCAACTCATCTTAAAACCAAGTGTGAGATCATTAGATATGCTTGATCCATGGACACTCAAGACTATCTATCACTAAGCAAGATAATTCAAGACAAGTTTAAGGGTACAGCTGAATCTGGACCTGGTCTTAAAGGAAATATAGAACCTGGGATCATAAATAGTAGAGAGAAGACATTCTAGATGTGACAAACAAAAGAAATAATTGCAATGGAAGGAAAACTAAGCAGAATAGAAGAAAAAGAAAGAATTAAGTTAGAAAAGTTCAACAAAGTGGTGGAAATGGTGCTGAGTGGAGCAGAGGGCCTTTATGAAGCACTGGGAGAATGAGGTTGAGTCAGTGACTTGAGATCAGTTGACATATGAAAACTAAATGCCTACAGGAAAAATAAATCTATTAGTAAGAGACGAAGTGTAAATCAGTTTTGGAAAGATTTGAACTCTGTACTTTCACTCTAGAGAAAAAAAAAATATTCCTTGAGGATCCAGCAAGGAACCAGAAAGGAAAGAAAATCGTACTGGCAAATTAAATAAATATAGCAGTAAATGTATCACATTTCCTTTTTCATATTTCCTGATGCTCAATCAAAATTAGTTTGGTGGAAAAATCTAAGTGGGAATATTTTTTAAAAATCTCACAGAAAACTAATAATATTAAGATATACGTAAAGTTACTTTCAGAGATAGTCAATTTCTATTCTACTGGGGTTTCAAATTTTTTTCGAAGGTTTGATATACTGCTTGCATTATTACTTATGTAGGATGAAATGCCTCCTTAAACACTACCCTGTCATAGTAATATCTACAAATCACTCAGAGCACCATCACTGGCACATAATAAATATTTTAGATCTTATTGAAAAATAATATTTTCCTTATAAAGTATCAAAATAACATTCCTTTTAGGCTGTTTTCAGAATTCTCCTTTGAGATGCTTTAAGAATAATCATGCCTAAAACTCCGTCATACAAAGTTGCGAGGGAATTTTCAGGTAGGAATTTTTGTTTTGGATTTTAACTTCCATGCATCTGGGATGGAACCAAATTCTGTACTCCATCATCAGTACATATTACCATGGCATGGGCATGTGGAACTGGTGTGGAAAACATTGAGACACAACCTGACAAGTATTTCCTTTTCATTTGGTTGCTTGTAAGTAGAAACTCTGCATCTACATAAATAATGCCAACCTATAGTTATTTCTCCAACTTCATTTTTTCCAGTCTACAAAAGATTACCAGTTGTTGTTTTTTTTTTTTTTTGAGAGATTTTCACTGTAGGGCACGTGCGCTCGCCAGACAGACAGAGAGAGACATTAGAGACAGAAAGCGAGAAATCACCCCCCAGGGGGGATGGTCACGCTGCAATCCCTTCTCCTCCATTCTCCTCTCGGGATCTTGGGCACGCACGCACACACGCCCGGCGTGAGTTTTAAGCCACCGGGTCCGGGACACGAACCGCAGTCGACTACGTGGGAATCCAGCGACATCGCCATTACGCTAACTGCTGGTTCCCAGATTACCAGTTATTGTGGCCAGGCTCTTTCAACTGGTCAGCAGTGGCTGCCTTTATTTGCATAATTCACTTGCCTGTCAGTGGAGGGACTGACATGACCAGAAGGAAATCATAGGCACTCACTATTTGTTGCCACTGACAAATTGAAGCTGGCAAGTGTAAGCAGAAATGTGATTCACCCTTTATCTCCTGCAGCTTGGCTTGAATAATTGGCTACAAAACACCTCTTTAAATGTTATTCCTTGTTCTTTTTCAAAGACTTGATAGTCTATCAAGGAAAATAGACATAAACAAATAATGTGCACAATGGAAGCAGTGCTATGAAGTACACAGTGAGCTTGCAGTGTATGTCCGTTTCTCCAAGTTCATAGAGAACATTACCTACTCATGTAGTTAAAAAACATTTATCTAATTTTATTTATCATTATTATTTTCTAAAAAAGAATTTGTTATAGGGCCTGTGCATTCATGAGAGAGAGGGGAAGAGAGAGAAAGTCAGAAAGCAAGCTGCCAGGTCTGCGACTTGAACCGTGGTCAGTCAAGTTCAGAGCCTTAACCACCATGCCACCTGCTGGCCACTCATTTAGTTTTTGATGTATACTCTTCTAAAAATAAACAGGTATATTTTGGTTAGACTATAGCTGTGGGGTTACTATTGCTCTTGTCAGCTTCTAATATAGGACATTCTGAATATATGATGTTATGGGTGGCAAGAAGATACTTATATGCCCTTAAACAATGTGATTCAGCATGTGGGAAAGTAGACACTCATTCTTAGTTGATAGTAGGTGGTTTTGGAGGACTTGTTACTCTTTTTCTCAGAGTAATTTGGTAATATGTTCTATCAGGCTTTGAGTATCTTTTTTTTTACTGCTTTATAGTATACTTGATGCCTAGAATGCAATCCAAATAAGTGAATAAACGTCAACATCTTTTAAACATTTGGATATATTTTGATGAAAAAATTCTAATTTTAAGAATTTGAGATCATCATGAACCTATCATTAAGATTTAGCCATAATAACATAAATTATAAGGGCTGGATGGTTGGGTAGCAGTAAAATTGCAATGCTCTGTGAGTCACACCCAATGGGAAAGTTGCCGGTTGAAAGCCTAAAATCTTCCTTGAGTATACTGGCACAAGTGCCCAGGATTTGTGCTGACTGAGGCTAGGGGTAGAAAGCAGCATTGGGACCCTGTTGAAGGTGCTATATTTCTGTCTTCCTGTTTGTCTTACTCATGGAAAAAAATAAAATAAGACTTAAAAAATGAATATGCATTCTGTAGAATACTAAAAGCTTGAAATGGCTCATTTATATGTATCAATACAGGATTGAGTAAAAATTATACATCTCTCCTATGGTTTATTAGGCAATCATGAATGTGGATAAGGCAGAAAAATATATAAATGATAGATAAAAAAAAGATCCATGGGACTGTTCTGTAAGTAGGTCATACAACAGGGAATAGGGGATTAATCTGTTGCTGATAAGATGATAAAATAAGAATTTTTAAAAACTATGTCAAGAAAGAAATTTTAGTGGCTTAAAACAATAACTTTTATGGATCAGCTAATGACGTAATGGTCATGTCGTTGGACTCCCATATAGTCAACTGTAGTTCATGTCCTGTACCTGTCAGCTTAAAACGCATTCTTGATGTTTATGCAGGCATGCCCAAGTTCTTGAGAGGAAAATGTAGGAGAAGGGATTGCTGTGTGGCCATGCGCACCAGAGAGGTGATTTCTCACTTTCTGTCTATCTCTCTCTGTCTCTCCAGCAAGTACAACTGCCCTATAGCAAAAACCTCTCTAAAGAAAAAAACAAAACAAAACATATGTGCTTCATTGTTATTGTGAGTCCGTAGATAAGCCATAGTCATAGTTGCTCAGGTAACTAAGTAAAACATAAAATTTCTGTTCACAACTCATGGGTCAGATCTATTCACATGTCTCATACTGCTAAGAAAGAGTAATGAATTGTAATATTTCTGTATAATTGACAATAATAGAATTTGAAATATTTTGTGAGCAGCACTAAGAATACCTTATGTCTCCTTATGGAGACAACTTAAGGTTCAGTGGAACCAAGTTCATGATTTCTGGGTGATAACCAGATAGTTTGTTATCAGGTTTGATGTGGCTCCTTTGGATTTCCAGATCAACTGAGAAAAAAAAAAAAAAAAAAAAAAACCAACCAACAGATTATGTTTTACCCCATACCTAGTACAGTATGGGAGAATAAAGGCAGGGTTTCTGTAACATTTCAATTTGGGAATAGAAATGAAATTGAAAGGAAATGTAGCTGATTCATATCACTCATGAAATTTAAGCACAAGTCTCCATCCTGCCGGGGTGAGAAAAACTTGTGGATTATGTTCTGATTTGTCTCCCGAGGAGGGGTTCTCAGTCCGTGGTTCTCCACAGCATTTGGTTCTGCCCGTCAAAGGGCCTTTCTTTACTATTATTTGCCTCTGCTATATCTGAAGAGTATATGGTAGAATGTGCCCTTTTTCAAGGGTGAGAAGCTTTCTTAGCTTGAAACATATGTACAGAATTTCAATAATCAACTCTTGTTAATGTTTCTGTTCTTAGACTACAAAAAAAACTGTCATGAATATTTTTGAAGGTTCATTATTTCTTTGAATGTACAACTTTCTAAACAATTTAATAAGCTTATTTTAATAGTCGATTTTGGTCAACCCCTGTTCTTTTTAAACATTATGTATTTCTGTTTCATCTCAATTGTAAGTATTCTAAGCCAACCAAGCTTCCGTAGAAGAATCACTTCAGTCTTTTTAATTTGGCTAATTTTGTCCAAACGAAATGCTAACTGGGTGCCATCTTAATTTATGCAGGAGCTTAAATGGTGTGAAAATCAGAGCATTGATTTATTCATTGATGAAAGACTGCGTTCTAATTAGCCTTTCACCAATCAGTGATAAGAAACAATTGTCTCCCAACCCTGCATGTCTCCAAAATTTTCTATTACCTTCCATATTTGCTTGCAAACCAGTTAATTTTGTTTTTAGTCAATTGTTATTGTTGTCAAATGCAAGAGACAGTAATCAACATTTGCTAGAAATTATCTGTTTTCCAATAATTTCTCCAAAGCCACAAGTTGACAAAGTTCATTATTTTCCACTTAAGCTTTCACAGGTCACGATTTTACAAAATAGGTTATTTTTGCATAACATAGATTATCTTTCCACTGCAACCCAAAATTTCTTGCTGTCACCTGACCACTGAGCCAATGCCACATACATCGTTTTCCATGCAATATTACTTCAATTATATTACTTTTTTTCTTTGACCTGGATGGGAGATGTTTGGTCTTTAGTTCTGTAGGTCTCTGAAATTTGATTGTTAACACATGATTTTCTTCTAAGCAACTGGAGTACACATTTGAACTCTTGAGCGATTATAAATAAAACTCCTGATTTGTCAACTTACAATAAAATGGAAAATCTTTCTGAGAGACAAGAATATCTACTTTCAAAACAGAGCATATTATTCCCTGGGTCAAGGAATTCCAGAAGCCATATCTTAATCTGAATGTTTTTGATGACTAGATGTTAAAGGATTCCTTGATCATGACTGGATATTACTGTGAATAATTCATGTAATCTCTGTAGAATTTTGACTGCCCTATGGCACCATGGAAATCAGTCATTTTCTTTTCTTTTTTTTTTTTTTTTTTGGTCTGGAACATGTCTCTTGGACCATGCTATTTTTGGGCAGCTTACATGATAGGGGACAGTGACAGACATCAATGATGAATATAAAGTAACATTTATTATGTCAGTGTCTTTAAAATAATGAAAGTAGGTGATAGAATGTAGTGTAACTTGTGGAAGAGATGGAGGAAGGCATTTTTGTTAGAATGGCCAGAGTAAGCCATTCTAAGGAGGTGACATTTTAACTGAGACTCAGATGAGAGGAAAGGGAACAATCATAGAAAATCTAAGGAAAGAGCTCTCTATGTAGTAGGAACAGGTTAAAAAGCCCAGAGACATGATTCAGCTCAGTGTGTAGGAAGAATAGAAAAAAAGGCCAGAGGCTGGAGTATGTTGAGAATCGAGGCATGAGATCATGTTTCAGAGGGCTGTATCATGTATGAGTTTGTTGGTCACGATGAAGAGTATGTGCTTAACTGTGAGCTCAGTGAAGCTATTGGAGACTTTTAGGCAAAGGGTCAATTTGGTCTGTTTTATACTTCAAAAAATCACTCTGGCTGGCTTCTGAGGAAACTAGAAAGAGCCCATTGCAGGCCATTTGTGAGATACTGGTCATTCAGATTAGGGCTATATACACAGAGATGGTGACAATTGGTAGGATCTTAAATATATTCTGGAAATAAGAGTTGACAAGATTTTCAGATAGCTTGGATGAAGGATGTGAGGAAAGATGAGGAAATGAGGGTAATTTCTAATTTTTTAGTTCAAGAATCTTAGTGGAAGTGATACCATTATCTGATACAAGGAAGAAAGCTGCAGTTAAATCAACATTTTATTTTGGACATACTAAGTTTGAGATATCTATTAGACAGCTAGGAGGTGATGTCAAGTAGGCAGTTGGATATATAAATCTAGTGCCCAGGGTAGTGTTAAGAGTTGGAGATGAAAATTTATGAGTCGTCAGAACAAAAACATTATTTTAAGCCATGGAAGAGAATGAGATCACCTAGAGAAGGCATTTGGAAAGATAAAGGGTGGGACACAGAGAAGGAGGAACCAGAAACAGATTCTACAAAGGAGCAAGGGTACAATTAGAAGAAAATCAGGTGTGACCAGTGTTCTGAAAACCAAGTAGAGATATTTCTGTAAGAAAGTCAAATGCTGGGCCAGCAGGTGGTGTGGAGGTTAAGTCAGATGGACCCACATGGCTGACTCTGTGGTTCAAGTCCTTGACCAAGCAGTTTGAGAAACACACTGGGCACATATGCATACATGCCCAAAATCTCAAAAGGAGAATGGAGGAAAAGGGATTGTGGTTCCTGCTTTATATTTCTACCAAATAATCATGAGACTATGTTCCTTTCCTTAGCATTTGATCCTACTGGGAAAGAAGTTAATTACAGAATATTAATTGCATTGTGTTTCATGTTGGGTCTATTATATTAAGAAGTAGAGGAAGTGGCATCTTGATGGCTCAGGAGGGTCTTGACTCTACCTCAACATTGGCGTTACTGGAAATTATAGAAGCACCACTCACTAGCTGTGGGAATGAGAGAAAATTACTTAACCTTCCAGAACCCTCGTTTCCTTTTTTATTATCTGGAGATGACTAAACTCAGATTACAGGTTAGTTGTGGGGATTAATTAATAGAATGTATACAAAGCACTAAGCTCAATTCATGGTTAAAAAAGAGGGTAGCTTTTATTATTTTTTTCTGACACTGTTTAGCTAACTACAGAAATGAATTACTATCAAGTAATCCTGAGAGGATGTGTTAATTGTTAGAACTCTGTAGGAAATATAATGACTACATACTATTTTTATAAACATGTGACCTACAAACACCCCACTACTGCCCCTATGTTCTCTACTAAATGCTCTATAGCTCATCTCTTTCGGGGTCAGGATGTGTGAAACTGAGATGAGTAATGTTTTAAGAAATAGCGCCTCAGTGATAGAAATGTCCGTCTGTGCTTCTTTGGTTGGGAATCAACCAGGCCTATCTTTGAGACTGAACTAACAGACTGCTAGTGAAAAGATAGGGTGGAGATGGGGGCTCCTGCAGAGCAGAGAGAGGGTTATGAACTCTGTTGAAATAAGCAGGCATTTCCCCACCTTGGGGCAACTCACAAGCTCGTCTTATGCTCTGAAGCACAAAAGAGTGGGTCAGGGATATAATTGAGCGAGTGTCTCAGATTCATTTTCCAGAAAATGAGGCCGTCAGCCCTCGCTGCTCTCTGAGAGGTTTTTGTTAAACATAACAATTCCTCTGAAAATGTTACAATTCCCCTTATGGTCCTTCTGTGCCAACCACTTTCATCTGTGGAGGAGAGTGGGTGGCCATGGCTGATGTGGAGTAAGGCAGGGAGTCAGTGCTGATGGCAATATATCAATTCTCTTCCTCCACCCTAAGCCCCCAGCCTCTGCAAGAGCTGAGGTTATGGAAATGATATCCTTATCTCATTCTTTTTTTTTTCTTTTTTTTGAGAGGTTTTGCTGTAGGGTGTGTGCACTCGCCAGTAAGACAGAGAGAGACAGAGAGACAGAAAGCGAGAAATCCACCCTCGGGGAGGGATGGCCATGCCACAATCCCTTCTCCATTCTCCTCTTTGGATCTTGGGCACAGATGCACATGCGCCCGGCATGAGTTTAAGCCACTGGGTCCAGGACTCAAAATGAGGTAAAGTACATGGGAGTCCAGCAACATAGCCATTACTCCAACTACTGGTCCCGTTATCTCATTCCTTATCTAATACACATATCTATTTTTTAGTTTAGTTGGTTCTTTTAAAGTAACCTTCCCTTGAGAGGAGTTGTCACTTTGTTCTAATAATTTACTACCTGTAACCAAACTAATCTGTTCATATCTTGATTCTATCATTTAAGATCTCTGTGATCTTCATGAAATCGGTTAATTTCTAATTTTCGATTTCTTATCTATCTATGGGACTTAAAAACTGTTGCGTAGAGTTGTGTAGACTAAGAAATTAATCCAGGAGCCAGATGGAGACACAATGGTGAAATGCAATGCTCTGATAGGCAATCCAATCTGAAAAGGTTCCCAGCTGAAGTCCAAAGACATCCCTGAGTAGGGTGGATCTGCCCATGCCAATGATCTGGGGCTGGCTGAAGGCTGAGAGTAAATGGTGGTATCGAGACATGCTTGGGGATGTCTCCTTTCTCTATCTCTTGTTTATAGAAGAATTAAATTAATAAAATTAATATTAAAATATTATACACAGAGGAGTTACTTATCACCATAAGCTTAATTCTATGAAGTCCTTGGTAAATGTTGGTGGGATATTTTATATGAGTTATGGGAAACTGTGGAAAAACTCATTTTAAGAACCCTTTCTTATTATTGTTTTCACTAGTGGCATTTTACATAGCCTTAGTGTCTTAAAATCTTTATTCCATCCTCTCTGACACTTTCAAAATAAGAAATACCATGATAGGATGATCTAGGAAACTAGTATGATATAGTAGAGGATAATGACACTTCCTCTAGTTGTATATTTATGAGAACGTCTAGCCCATCAAACAAAATGTCAACACAGAGCTGGAGTCATTTGTTTATCTTTAGGGTGTTTTCAGTTGTGTGTAGTAGAAAACTGTGACAGAAACTGGCTTAAATCATATGAAAATGTGTCTCACAAAGCTAAAAGTTCAATGGTAGGATTAACTCAGCCATCGTCTTAAGGATCCATTGCTTCTCCAGCTATGCCACACCATCCTCAGAGGTGTGTCCTTACCTTCAGATTTGTTCTTTTCACACTAAATAGTGAGTACAGTCCCAGGCATCACCTTCAGGCATGATCATGTCTAGAACAAGAGAAGGGTCATTTTTCTTCTTTATCTTGTGGGATCCTACTGATGACTATAAGAAACTGCTAGCATTTGCCAATTTTCTGAACAATTCCTAAGATTTTCACTAATACAAAAGCTTTCCTAAGCATTCAAAGGTTTTCACCTTTTTCAGTACAAGATAGTCCGACAATTAGTCGGCCCAACATACTAGGGTCTTCTCTCCCACTTCCTTTTTCCCACATAGACAATTATGCATTTGAAATTCTGCTACTTGTAGAACCTTGTTCAATTTAAAAAAATAAATTTGAGGGACCAGTAGATGGCATAGCAGTTACATCTCTGGACTCCCACGTTCCCGACCATGGTTCAAGTCCTGGACCCAGTGGCTTGGAACTTATGCCAGGCATGTTTTGTGCGTGCCCAATATCCCGGGAGGAGAATGGAGGAGGAGGAATTGCGGCGTGGCCATCTGCCTGGGAAGGAGTGTGATTTCTCTCTGTCCCTCTCACTGTCTCTGTCTCTCCAGTGAGTGCATGTATACTAAGGCAAAAGCTTCTAAATTAAATAAATAAATAAATTTGAATTATCTGTCATAAGCAACAGAAAGCTATTCTGACTTATTTAGACAAGAGAAATTTACTTAAAGTGTACTAAGTAGTTCCAGAATGGCCTTGGATTATTTTTTTATTGTTGTTATAAAGGACATTATTAAAATAATTGGCAAATTCTAAATAAGGTCTGCATATCAGATAATAATATTGTATTTATATTAATTTACTATTTTGAAAATTGTACTGTGATCATGTAAGAAAATTTCTTTTTAACAAATACACAATGGCATTTTCTTTTTTGAGAGGTTTTTGCTATAGGGCGCGTGCGCTCGCCAGACAGACAGAGAGAGACAGAGAGACAGAAAGTGAGAAATCACCCCCCAGGGGGGATGGCCATGCTGCAATCCCTTCTCCTCCATTCTCTTCTGGGGATCTTGGGCACGCATGCACACACACCTGGCGTGAGTTTAAGCCACCAGGTCCAGGACTTGAACCATGGTCGACTACGTGGGAATCCAGCGACATAGCCATTACGCTAACTGTTGGTCCCCACAATGGCATTTTAAGAAAAAAAAAATCATGTCTATAATGTGCTATAAAACAGCTTACAAAAATTACGGAGAGAGGGGGAAATAGAGAGAAAGAAGGAGATGAAAGTAATGTATAACAGAAGGTTACTATTAGGAATCTGGCTGAAATAATATTCAGGAATTTTTGAACTATTCTTGTAGATTATATCCAAATTTTTAAAAATGTGTAATGACGCACAGATAAAAAGATTAAAGTGCTGAGACCAGCAGTTAGCATAATGGCTATGTTGCTGGACTCCCCCGTAGTTGACCGTGGTTCGCATCCTGGACCCAGTGGCTTAAAACTCACGCTGGGCGTGTGTGCGTGCGTGCCCAGGATCCCAAGAGGAGAATGGAGGAGAAGGGATTGCGGCGTGACCATCCCCCCTGGGGGGGGATTTCTCGCTTTCTATCTCTCTGTCTCTCTCTGTCCTGGCGAGCGCAAGCGCCCTATAGCAAAAACCTCTCAAAAAAAAAAAAAAGATTAAAGTGCGATGTCTACTTCCAACAACTTGCATTAATATATCTGTAAAGATAATAAGGAAGGTACTTAGTAAATAGCTCCAGAGTAGAGCGATCCCGTCTGAAAGACTTTGGCATGGGAAACAATGCTCCAAGTCACACTACAGAGCCATACCCTTGCAGACAACACTGCCACCTCCATGATGTGCTGCACCAGGCAATTGGTGCTATGGCCGTGGCTGGCCTTCACATGTGATACTACAGCAGCGTGTTTGCTGCTGCTGCTGCTGCTCTGGATAATCGGTTCTTGTAAAGTCACCATCTCTAGGACCTCTGCTTTTTAGCTTCACTGTGTTAAATTTAAAGTTCAGGTTACAGGAATCAGATTGACAGAGCCCAAGTCATGGATCTGTACCTAGGTTCAAGATAGGCTTATAAAATAAGCACCAGGGGCTAGATCCATACCCTATTGGTTAAAGGAGCCAAATCCCATGTAATAGACCCTGGTTCAAATCTCAGGCCCTGGAGGCATGAACAATATGCTAGTGGGTGTTCACGCACGCCCCAAATCCCAACAGACTGGAGAAACAAAGGAGAAATGATTGTGGCAGGACCATGCCACAATTGGGAGGTGCTTTCTGTCTATCTCTCGGGTGAGTATACTTGTCCTTTGGCAATTAAAAAATATGAGTTTCAGGAATTTCAGTTTTTATAATGACACACAAGTTCTGTTTTGCCTACAAAGGAGAGGATTCTCTGAGGAGGAATGGGTTGCAGATTTACAACCCATAAGAATGACATATGTTCATTACAGGGCAGAGTTTACAGTTCCCTCCCTTAGACTCTCAAAATACTCTCTGGGTGTACTCTGTTGAAGGCAGGGGTGAAGGAAAGTATATTTCTCTAAGCTGAAAGGAATCAAGTATTCACAGATATTGGGTCCCACTCTCACACATGCTCACAGTGAGGTTAATACAGAAGCAATGATCCCTTCTGACACTACCTAGAAAAACAGAATCCTTTGTTTTCAGTAGGATTGATTTTATTCTGAATATTCCTTACTCTGGACATCTATTTTTTTTGTTCTTTTGCATACATTTCTTAAAGAGTTTCTGGGACCAGCAGTTAGCGTAATGGCTATGTCGCTGGGCTTCCAAGTAGTCGACCGCGGTTCGCGTCCTGGACCTGGTGGCTTAAACTCACGCCGGGTGCGTGTGCGTGCGTGCCCAAGATCCCAAGAGGAGAATGGAGGAGAAGGGATTGCGGCATGGCCATCCCCCCAGGGGGTGATTTCTCGCTTTCTGTCTCTCTGTCTCTCTCTGTCTGTCTGGTGAGTGCACGTGCCCTATAGCAAAAACCTCTCAAAAAAAAAAAAAAGCGTTTCCCTATTTGATTTTCTTTCTTTGTAAGAATTATTTCACATGAAGTTGGCATCTTTGTTTTGGAAGATATTCAATTCATCTCTTGAGAAAAAAGCACAACCCTCCGCCCTGGTATAGTACCTGGTGCATATCAGGCACTTCACATGCTTTTTGTTTCTTACTGCAGTCTTGTTTTATTATATAATATAAAACGGAGGTCTTACTTTGGCCTAGTGGCATAAGTTCTATTTTTGGTATACTATTAGGAATATTCTTTTTGAGGAGTTAGACCCTTAGCCTAGAATTCAGGGCGACTGGAGCCCAAATGACCAGCCACTGTTCGAATTCTAGTCACAGTACCTTGAAAAACACCCTGGGTTCATGTGTGAGTGTACCCCAAATTCCAACAGGATGGAGAAGTTGGAGAGAAGGGTGTTTTCTCGGCTTTTCTCTGGTGAGTACATGTGCCTTCTGGCAATGAAAACAAACAAACAAACCCTAATCTTTACCCAGCCTAGTGATACATGGCTAATCAATCCCCAGGTCAGCCTGAAAATGCCCTAGGTACATGGCCGTTTGCCCAAGACCTTGCCAAGCTGGAGGGCTGGGGAAAGGGGATTGCGGTATGACTGGATCCTCCCTCTCTCTCTCTCTCTCTCTCTCCCCCCTTCTCTCTCTCTTTAACATACACATACTCTCTACCATGAAAAAGGAAATTTAAGAATTAAAAGAAAAAGAATACTCTTCTTTGCTCTTCATATCTTACTGTGAAAAGAAGACTCGTGCTTCCATTAAAGAAAAATCACCAGTGTCACATAATTTTAAAGAACATAATATTTTATTTTTTAAAAATGTTCCCCATAAAAAATGATTGGAGGGAAGAAGTAAGATATGAGAAATTGTACTCTGAAAGTATTTGACATCTAGTTGAAATTGCTCTGTTACTTGATTGTCGAAAGTTTTTGGGAGAGATTGAGGGATTTTAGCTTTTCATTTGGCAGTCATATCAGGGATGAACTTAACTGTCCTTGGGTAGTGCTGGCCAGTTTCTGAGAGAAAGATGATTGAAGGGGAAGAAGTGGACAGGAGGGAGAAGTCCTAACTCACACTCCTTGAGGGGTGATTCAGGTGGACAGTCTGAATTATGAGACTTATTGGCAGAAAGTAAGTGTTGTCTGAATGGATTACTGCAAAATGCTTTAACTGGGGACAGCTTTGAAAACCACTCATCAATTACAGATAGTACCTGGTATCTCAGCAGGAGTACCCTTCAGAGTTTTTGTCCAGGAAATTTGAAGAAACCTGTTATCGCGGATCTTCTTCCTTCATGAGTGACCCTTTTTATCTAAAGATCTCAACTGTTTATCCAAATTTTCCACTCAGAATTGCATATCATTTATTAAGTATACCCAATGCAGTGAATTTAAATTGTCTTGGAAATGATAGACCAACATTTGTCTTTTTTAACCCACTCAGTGACTCTGTGGGTCTAGTCACAGGTAAATGAACCTTATTTAAGATTTCTAGATACCAAGATTACTTTAGGGTTAAGCAAAACTTTAGATTTTCTGAAGGTAACTTTGGCCATGAATGTTACTTATCCGAGACGGGAAAATAAAATGTTCTAACATGGTGGAACTTGGTAGAGAAATGAGCCATCGAAAGACAGTAGGCATTGGTAACTTGGGTCCATGAATGCTGGGAAGATCTGTGGAAAGCCTTCAGGATATGCACAAGCCTATTCAAAGTGTAAGTGAAAGTTTGTGTGTATATTTATTTTATGAGACAGAGAGATTCGGGGAGGAAAAAAGAGGGAGAAAGGTATTTATGATGTTTTTACCACATTGCAATCCTTCCTGTCCCAGCCTTCCAGTATCTGGGAGCACCTGTAGCATAAGCCTAGCCTGCTCAGCTTGTTCCAGGAACTGAACCTGGACCTCCCATACAGCCCCAGCCATCATGTCGTGGCACCCTCCTGCTTATGCCACTCTGACAGTTTTCTGTGTTTCTTTTCTTTCTCTTTCTTTCTTTCTTTCTTTCTTTCTTTCTTTCTTTCTTTCTTTCTTTCTTTCTTTCTTTCTTTGTTTCTTTCTTCTTTCTTCTTTTTCTTCTTTCTTTCTTTCAACACGTTCCACATGCATACATGGATACACTTGCTTGACAGAAAGAGAAAGTGAGAGAAAGTGAGAAAAAGCACCCCTCAGTGGGGCCTAGTTACACCACAATCCTTTTTCCTCCACTTCTTACCCTGCCAGGATCCCAGGCGTGCACATCCATGCTTGGTGGTTTCAAGTCACCAGGCCTAGAACTTGAACCCTAGTCAGTCTTCTATGAATACTTAACTTCAGTGCGAAAACCTTGTGTGTGGTTTTCTTTTATGCATTTATTTTTCTGAAGAATGTCCATACTTTCTATTGGGTTCTCAAAGGAAGCCAGGACTGAAGAATTTTATTTTAGTTTTTTAAGAATTATTAAATTAAGTTTAATCAATGTTTAATTTTAGTTGTTATTATTTTTAAAAATTCAACCGAGAGAGAGGGAAAGTGAGAAAGCTAGCTGCCAGGTCTGGGACTTGAACTGCAGTTGGCCATGTGGGTGCCCTCAACTACCATGCCACCTGCTGGCCCAAGACTGGAGAATTTTAGAAATACTTCTCCATAGTGAATGGCATGCATCTTTCTGAATCAAAGGTATCTATAGCCTTAAGCAAAGCTCAGTTAAAGGGCAAACCAGAGAGTCAGCATTCTGGAGTGCCTTCTATAAGGCAAACTGAAACATAACTGGAGAAAGTTGATAAAATGTGAATTTATCCCATACCTGTTGAACATTGCCCTTGAAAGAAATTAAAAACTTATTTTTATTTTGTTTTTACCCATCTTCCAGACATTTCCATAAAGCACCCTTATAGTCGCAGGCAAAATTTTAGAATAAAATATCACATACAGCCTTGAGTATCCTGAAGACCTAACTGGTTTAATTTCCTTAAGGAGTCATATTTACAGCACTATAATTGATTAACCATGAAGAATTTTTAAAAAGTGTTTACTCAACTCTCTCACAAAAAATGAAGGGATATCTGTGTTACATCTTATTTTATAGTTTACACTAAACATCCCAATTGTTCATCTTGTGGCTGTTCCAGAACACTTCACAAGGTTTCCCCAGCAATGTTTCTATCCCAGTCCAGATTGCCTATTTTCCTCTTTCTGATCTTTTCCCTGTAGCCTTGGCTCTTCTTGTATATCAAAAGATCAAGTTGCTGTGGCTTAGTCCTTCCTTCTATCTTCTCCTTCTAGATCTGTCCCTCTCCATGCATTTTCCAGACTCTACATCACAAGAAGGTAGCTGGGCTAAAAAGTACTCCCTTTAAGGAAGAGGAGAGGTGAAGAAAGGGGGGAACCAGTAAGCTCACACTCCTACATATTTTTTTGGCAGCAATGGCATAGTGCTGATTATAGAAAGGAGTGGTGCGTTTCATTCCTTTCTTTTTTTTTTTTTTAACCACTTACTAGGCCTCCTAGGTAGTTTTCTGATTTGTCAAACCACAAAAGATAGTTGAAATGTTTAATGCTTTCCAGAATTCAAGAATTCTGCTTCAAATTGTGGGAGCACATTTGTAAGTGAATCTGATTCTGAATGTTTCATTAATATGAAATCGATTTTCCCACTCAGAAATGATGGCTTGGGCAAATCTTTCCACCTGCTCCAGATAGCATGGTAGACGCTGGTGAAATAAAGATGAAAAGTTTTATCTCAGCCTTCAAGAACTGCCTGATGGACAGAGAGGTAAACAAATGAGTACAGTATGTGAAAACAATGCACTGATGGAGCTTTGTAAATTGGGTAATGGGAACTCAGAGTAGAAAGCATCTGCATGTGCCTGAAGGAGGCGAGCCTTAAGCTAACTACTGAAAAATAAATAAATATTAGGCAAAGGAGAGGGTGCAAGACACACAGGGCACAGAATGCACACACACACAAATGAAGACAGAAAAAGGCATAAGGGGAAGAGGACAGAATGGAAGACACAGAGGGCACAGAATGCACACACATACAAATGAAGACAGAAAAAGGCATAAGGTGAAACTAGAAGAAAATTGAACCATATGAGACTGGCCAGGCACCTTGAGTCTGATTGTAAGGGACCTTTGGTTTCTTCATGGACTATTTTAAAATGGAAGCACTCTTCTATAGCCACCACTGATCATCGGTTCTCCGTATAGCACATAGCCAACCCAGGAGGCTCAGACGTCAGATTGTCTAGGTTCAAACCTTTCTCTTCAGCTTGTACAGTGTCATCACAGTTTGTTTACTCAGCTCATCTCTGTGTGTCACTTTTCTCATCTGCAACATGAGGAAATACTGTCTTCTTCATGGAGTCACAGGGAAAATTTAATTAGTCCATTTAAGGCTTTTAGAATTGTGACTGGCACAGGTATGAAGAGTGGGAAAAAATGAACCCTTACAAGCACCCCTTTCAAACATCAATAAACTGTATGCTTTGTGACATGCCAAAGTGCAGTCTTCTTTTTTTTTTTTT
>NW_006159447.1:816240-827443 GCF_000334495.1 Tupaia belangeri chinensis | reverse complement strand
TGGGAGTCCAGTGACATAGCCATTACACTAACTGCTGGTCCCCAAAGTGAAGTCTTCTAACAAGGCCTCAGGGTTGGGTGAATCAGACACTTTTCTGCATGTAGTAGAATGAATAGTGTCGGGACCAGCAGTTGGTGTAATGGCTATGTCGCTGGACTCCCATGTAGCTGACCTTGGTTCGAATCCCAGACCCGGTGGCTTAAGCTGCATGCTGGTCGAATCTGCTTGCATGCCCAAGATCCCGAGAGGAGAATGGAGGAAAAGAATTGATGCTTGGCCATCCCCCCTGTGGGGTGATTTCTCGCTTTCTGTCTCTCTGTCTCTCTCTGTCTTTCTGATGAGTGCACACACCCGATAGAAAAATCTCTCAAAAAAAAAAAAAAATAAATAAATAAAATAAAAAGAAAAGAAAAAGAAAAATAAACGAATAGTGTCAAGGTTTCTAAGTTTTACTGTATTTCCTTATCTGAGAAAGTCATGCTAGCCTGTAAGTACACATTATTAGTATTTAAAGCCCATTGGTAATTAAAGCATTATCAAACAGTAATATCTTGGTATAGATAAAGTTATCAGAGCTGAGAAAAGAGCTCAAAGGATCTGGATCACAAACCCAGTAAGGTAAAAGCACAAAATGGAAAATAAAGAAATAAAAATAAAATCTTGTCCGTGACATGATATATGGCTTAAACCTTGTTCATTGTATAAATATTATGTTCATTGTTTATAATACATTCACAGGTCAGAGGCATAAGTAGGGTCTATTACTATTAGAAGGCAAGGAAACCAAGTTACAGATGAAACATGGCAGCTTGGGCTCTATTGCCCTTTCTCACCCTGCTTTCTACACCCAGCTCTGTAATGTTTTATTAAGAAAGGAAGAAGTCTAAAATCCACTTTGGGGAGTTAAATAACTTCTAGGAGTGCACTTGTTCTATTTATCAAGAAGTTATAGTCACTGGTAGCGTTATTCACTGGCAGTATCTGCAGCCTGGAGTAGGGAACTTGCTTGGGATGTATGTATTATTCATATTTACAGGCTAGCCTGTTATAACAAGACTTTAGAGTTGCTTCCTCATGTTTATAGACACATAGCAACAACAAGGGACAGAGAAATGGACTTGGAATTTATTCAGTGAATGTTTTTTATAGCCTATACTGTGTGTAGAGTCACCATGGAGTGACTCAAAGCGCTTACAGACAAGTTGGAGGAAGTGTGAACTACATACATAAAAGGTTAAATAAAAATCAAATGGAGATGACAGGAAAGAAAATAAATGAAAATATCTTTTGGTACTGGGATTGACTATACAATAAGAGGAAATGAGTAGTTGACAGAACATCTCATAACTTCAATTCTCACTTGAAAATATGAATCCTAAACTCATGAGTCTGCCAATTCCTCATGACTCAGCAAAGCCCTGCTGGAATAAACATGTGGAGGGAAAGGAGAAAATGAGGAAGAAACCAGGTGGAAACATCAGAGCGTAAGCTCCTTGAGTTCAGGGACAAAGTTTGAATTATTTGCTGAATTCTCCTTGGCTTAGTATAAAACATTAGTAAGTGCTTAATAAACATTTGCTCAGTTAATCAATGAATGGATCCATAGATGAATGCCAGAAAGAATCTCAGGACTGAAAAAGCACATGATAGCATGCTTCGAGAAGAGGGCAGTGTTTCTCCTTTTTTGTGTGGTTGGCATGTAGCACATGCTCAATAAATGTAGGAGGAAGGAAGGAAAAAATGAAAGGAAGGAATCAGTTAATATCATAGGATCATAAACGAAGTAAGTTTGTGAGGTCATCTGTCATTCCTATAAGCTTCAAGGAAAAGGTATTAAGGAATCTAATAGAAAGAATCAGAGTTAGATTTTGAGAAAGGGTTCTGAATTGATAGAAATTATATCCTGGTGTTGCCCAGTGTTTCTCCTTCTTTAACTTAATACAAATCATTCTATTGTGCTAGTAGGACTCAATTTTCTTACCTGTTTGAGATAATTAAGAATTGTTTTTATTTATGTTATAGGACATGTGAGCTCGCCAGAGAAAGAAACAGAGAGAGAAAGAAAGTGAGAAATTGCAACCCCTTCCTTGGGGGAGTAGGCGGCTGATGGTGGTGGTGGTGGTGGTGTTCATGTCTCAATTCCTTCTCTTCTAGTCTCTTGTATGGATTTTAGGCACCCATGCACACACCCCCAGCATGGTTTTCAAGCTGTTGGTTTCAGAACTCAGACTATACAGTCAGCCACGTAAAATCTAGTAACTTAACCTCTCTTCCACCTGCTGGCCAACAGAATGCTTATATAGATTAAATGACAGTAATATTAAAATATATTTGATAGCTCACTAAGTGTCGTATAAAGACAGAAATTCCTAAAATATGCTGAGTTGCTCAATGTTAATAACTATGCTAAAGAAATTATTTTCTGGAATCTTTTTGAAGGAGAAATGCTAAACCAAACTTCCATGCATCTTTTCTTAAAATTTAATTTATGGAAAACCCTAATCCTTTTGGTTCATGTCATGTCTTAGAGGATTTTTCATACTAAGGAAAACGCTTTAGAAATTATGTAACATGATAGTGTAAATTAGTTGGCAACAGTCTGTCATATTGTGCCACAAACGTTCTTCAATATTTAATTAAAAACTCTAATAACTTAAAATTCAAGGCATATTGAGGAAATTAATTGGGGGCATAGACTAGTTGTTAGAGGGTTTTTGTTCTGAAATCCAAACTTTCCCTCCTGTTTTATATTACTGGGAAGGCATTGAAAGAGTGGTCCCAACTGCTGTAATAGATGCTTATGGCCACAACAGAGAGTATAGATATTAGTGTCTATATTTGATGTGCTGCCCCTGTCTGAACTCCATGAGGGATCTTTTGGAAGGTCAGAAATAGAAGGAAATTAGAAGCTTGTCAGAGCTAACAGCCTAGGAGTCTCTATGGTGTGTGTGAATGGTAGCTTCCGAATCTGCAGGGGTTATAGCTGTCTGGGGAGATATGTGGTTTTAGCAGTAGTAAATAAAATAACCAGTCCTTTTAGTTTTTTACATTATGCACAGAGCCAGGTCTGGGCCTAGAGACACATCCACTGACAAGTGATGAATATCAGGGAGAACCAACCAAAACCAGAGACATACATAATTCTTCTTCTGCCTGTTTTTGGTCGACAGTAACTTGGAGGAGGCATGTCAACCAAGTTAAGGGTGGTCATGGCAAAAGTTGAGTTCTAGTTCATTTGTTCCACCAGTGTGCCTTGCTATTTCAGGGATCCAGGAAGGAAAGGTGATTTTTTTTTCTCAAACACTGTCTCTGTGAGTTAGGAATGACAATGTCTCCCATCCTCCCTAGTAATGCAACTTGCTCGTCATACAAGAGAATATCTGGTACTTTATTTCCATATCTCCTTCCCACTACCCTATCCTTAAGTAAACCCAGGGCTTAAATAAAATCAGAAAAATAGAATCAATAGCCAAAAACATTGAATCATCTGAAAATCATGATGTATTCTTTTTTAGAGGTTTTTGCCTTAGGGTGTATGTGGTCATTAGACAGAGACAAAGGACAATGATAGGGAAAGTAAGAAATCAACCCCCAGCAGGGATGGGCATGCCACAATCCCTTCTTCAGTCTCCTCTCTGGATCTTGGGTCCGCATGCACATGTGCCCTGCATGAGTTTTAAGACACTGGGTCCTGGACTTGAACTGTGATCAGCCGCATGGGAGTCCAGCGATATAACCACTACACATCTGCTGGCCCCATGATGTATTTTTTTTCTTTGTAAAAATGTGTCATCCTTTTTCCAATGACCCAATGTTGCAGTTGACAAAGTCTTTCACAATGATACAAAAAAATCTATCCTATTTTACAGATGAAAAAGATGAGGAATTGGTAACAAATTAATCACATGTAAGAGGAGAACTCAGACTAGAACCCCAAGCTCTTGACCACAAGGCCAAAGCACTTACTAGCATTTATAATTTGAGAAGCAGGATGCTCTGAAAATGATGGCTCAGTAGGAGAAAAGAAGGAAACTAGGAAAGGCCTAAATGAAAAAATCAGAGCAATAGATAGATGCAGAGAGAGTGAAATATTAAGAGATCGAGTGAATTTTTTTTTTTTTTGGAGAGATTTTCACTATAGGGCGCGTGCGCTCTCCAGACAGACAGACAGAGACATAGAGACAGAAAGTGAGAAATCACCCCCCGGGGGGATGGTCACGCCGCAATCCCTTCTCCTCCATTCTCCTCTCGGGATCTTGGGTATGCACGCACACACGCCTGGGGTGAGTTTTAAGCCACCGGGTCTGGGACGCGAACCACGGTTGACTATGTGGGAGTCCAGCGACATAGCCATTACGCTAACTGCTGGTTCCCAAGATCAAGTGAATTTGATATACATGTATTAAAGTGAAAATGAAAGAGATATGTTAATGTTTAAATGATATGAAAGGAGTGAGTGCTGTTAGCCCTCCAAGGAGATTAATGAATGGATGGAGCAAAGATTCCTTTGTCCTGAAGTTTTTTGTCTTGGGAAATCTAACCCTCGACCAGTCAGGGAGAGGAAAGAGGAGGGATGGCAGTTGCAGTGAAAGTATGTGTGATCCTCTGAGCCCCAAGAGCTTTATCCCTTAGAGGACACACATATACAGCTGAGGGAGGCATGAGCTAGATCCAAAGATTCTGTTCTACCTGCACAGGAGTC
This sequence comes from Tupaia belangeri chinensis, assembly GCF_000334495.1. Lineage (NCBI taxonomy): Eukaryota > Metazoa > Chordata > Mammalia > Scandentia > Tupaiidae > Tupaia > Tupaia belangeri. The sequence goes on along the minus strand of NW_006159447.1, from coordinate 822,741 downwards.
CTCTAGTAAAGGGGATGGGGGGATAAGCTGAAGAAAATGGCAGTTTCAGTTTGTGCTCATCAAGAATTGCAGCCGATTTGAACTATATGAGGATATTTCTGAATTCCCTGAGGCGGGTTGACCAGCTGAAATGTCTGAGGTTGTTTGTGGCGCCTATTAAATTAAACAAGCAAGAGGTCAGCTATTCTGTCAATGGGTTGATTCAGTCCATATGGTTAACTGACTCACGTGGTACCCATAGAACAACTTCTTTTAGGCAAAGCAGTAAAATTCAGCAGCAATCCAGTACTCCGGCTAAACAAACTATGGAAAATGCACTTTAGAATAGGACCTACGATTGTAGGGTCCAGATGCAGACAACCTGGTTTAAATGGTACCATCTTTGATTGGATCCTTGAACAAGTTACATAAACTTTCACTGTGTCAGTTTCTTCATTTGTAAAATAAGAATTCTTTTGTTATCAGAATATTGTGAGGTTCTAATGAGAAAACATTTATGAAGGACCTAGGAGAGCACAAAATGTGTGCATTATAAATATTAATTATACTTAATAATAATTTACATTATTCACATACATAGAGCCCTGTTAACATAAGGGAATGAAGAATGAATATGATGGACACTTTAGCATGGACATGGTAATATGTAAATATAGTATTAATAATATTAACAGAGGCAGTGATTGGAGAAATACTATTAAGCCACCCTTTGTATATTAATCTCCCTATGATACCAAGTAATAATCAGCTGGGAACTTATTATCATATCACCTTTATCATGGGTCTTAGGGAGAAGGTAGTTGACTTATTAATTCATTGGTCACAACCAAACTATGGTATTATTGAGCCCCTACTGTAAACTCAGAGATGAATGACTGTAGATAAAATATGGTTTCTGACATCAAGAATTCTTTAGTATAATGGGGGGAAGAACACAAAAACCACTGACTAGAATCCAAAGAATAAGAGCCAAACTATTTTTTTCAGAGAACTTACCCTTGCCTCTTCATGCCCTCCCATTGTCTCTATCCTTCTCTTCTTCCACTGAGTTTAGACATCCTTATTGTATATCCTTAAAACTCCATGTTCTTATCTTTTAGCATGACTATAATGAAAAAATATTTGTATTTTGAGTTTAATATCTGTTCCACCTCACTTTACCATAACTCCCTGAAACTCAAGAACTTCTGTCCTCTCTGCTAAGTCTCCAATGTTTAACACAATGCCAGCACAAAGAGTACTTTATAGCTATTGATGAAAGAATGAACATAGAAGGTTCTGTTGTGCAGAACTGGGAAAAGGCACGCAGAGGAGAAACTGCTTTGAAAAGTATACAGGAGTTCTATGTGTGTACCTTAAAGCATTTACTGCTGATATAACAGAATACTAGTCTGAATAATTTATAAAGAACAAAAGTTTATCTGGCTCACAATTCTGGAGGCTGGGAGGCCTGAGAGCATGGCACAGCATCTGGTGAGGGCCTTATCCCACGGACAAAGGACCAGAGGCAGCAAGGACGAGAGGTGGACTCCCTTTTATAACAATCCACTCTCTGGATCCGATAATTCACCCACTCCTGTGATAATAGCATTGATATATTTATAAGAGTCCATCCTTGTGACTAAATCACTTTTATTAGTCTCTACCTCCCAATACTATAACATTGAAGATTAAGTTTCCAATACATGAATTTCAGGGATACATTCAAATCATAACAGGGAGAAATGCATGTTTGGGCATTGAAAACCAATGGAACATTCCCAAATAACTAATCTGCCTGATTTGTTCCTACCATCTGGATTTATTTGTTTACCTGAAATGTGAAATTATTTTGAAATTTCGGAGAGATGCCTACTAAACAAGATAAACTGAGTTAACTGAAACAGACACCTGAGTTCAAGTTCTGTCTCTTGCCTGCGAGGAGCACAGCAGAAGCTGTTTGACTCAGCTGAGCCTCTTCTTCCACATCTATGCAGTGGAAGGATGACATTATCCCCACCGAACTGCAATGTACATTGAGCCAGTACATGAGGGGGAAACCCTCAGTAAACTGCCAGCTTTATTTTATAGCTGCTTATTAGTATATGTGGTTATAACTGTCTCTGCAAAGGTAATAACCATAATGATATGACTAGCACTTACAACTGCCAGTCATAAAAGGACGCCCCTTAGAAGGCCCCGGAAGTGGTAAGTCAATGTGTCTTACAGACCCAGGTTCTCCACTAAGGGAACCAGCAGGTCGACAAGACAGGAGCTTGTCAGCTTTCCCTCCCTCTGAATCTGGGCCAGGTCTGTTGCCTGAATTTTATGTTAAATAATAAAAGCGCTGACATTAAATGCATTGCCACGAATCAACAACCTATTCAGGGTAAGATATTATGGCACAGCAGTTCCCCAAGCAATATGTGTTTTTAAAAATATGCTTAAAACTCCAAGAGCTTTGTGTGGCTGCTTTGTAAAATCACTAGAGCTGAAGTATTTGTATTTTAATGTTTATCCACAAACTAGCCTGCTGTTTTCAAATTGCTCAGGAAAAGAAATGTTGAAAATGGAAGGAAACCAGCCCAAGTTAGAGCTGGAGATGTAGTGTTAGTAAAGCAAGCCGTGGGGTTCTGCTACCTTAACAGCACCATAAAATGCTCATAATTAAATAACTGTTCTTAACACAACCATTCCTATTTTCCCCCCAGCTACTTAAGTAAAAGCATTTAATGTTCATTCTTTCATTACCAACCAGAGACTCTTGTAAAGACATAACTGGTCCCAGAAATTGTTAAAAATGTTTTAATAATGGTGTCCTTTACAAAGGGGAAAAATGTATTAGGAAACAAAATCAGGCTTTAGATACTTCCTGGGATTATTTTTATTGGCAGTTGGTTCACAAATAATGATTTACACAGAGGAATGTCATACCACGGAGCTGCTACTTAAACAGTAGAGGTTACAGCAATAACAAAATGCATTGTGGGTATCAATGTCCCAGACATAATTGCAGAGCATGAGGCTACCAGCAGCTGAAAAAGAAGGGACAAATGTGTCAAGGAACCCTGAGATGACACAGCTAGTCCTCCAGATAATTTGCTAAGAGAAGAAGTAGAATGGTGCCCAGAAAATAACTAGGATTTATAGTGCTCCTATCATGTTCTGGTATAATTGATGCATCATCTTGAAAGCCTTAGACCAGCTGAGTGAGGTGGCTATATAACTGTGCTTAAGGAACTGCCACAAAGTTGTAAAGGTAGGAGATGGCAGAGGTACCATGTCTCATATCTGTGTGACTCTCAATTCCTTTCGTTCCCCACTATTCAATGAGTAATATGAAGGGTCTTTTAAAAGTTTATGGAAAATTCATATTACGAAAAAAATGCACACATTAAAAAATGTTGGCACTAAAATAAATTCCAACTTGAATTCCAATTTCTACAAACCTTCTAAAGTCCTCTTGTATTAAAATAGCAAGCTATAAAGGCAAAAAAATGAGGAAGTGTTCCAAGACTGGCAAAATCTGAAAGAAGGTTGAAAATACTGTAGAATGATGTTTCTCTAAGCATGGTCCTGGGACACTTGCCTTATTATAATCATTTCAAAAGCTTGTGAAAAATGAAAAAAATCCCAAGTATCTCCATTTTAGACTATATGATCAGAATCCCTAGGAGCAAAACTCAGGTATATAAGGATATATATTTTCCTCAAGAACCTAAAATAATTTTTATGCACACTTCTAAGCCAACCTTAACCACCAGTATGTCATACTTTATTCTTTATGCTCAACTTAGTAGGAGGGGGTCTCCAAAGAGAAACCTCTCATGGCACTATAGTTTGTTTAGATACATTCTGAGAAATATTGATTAATTTAATAGAATTATAATGCTCTCTACTTAACCATCATGTGAAGAGAGGAGTCCTAGGAATGTAAGTTTTAAATTATCATAAATTTCTTTCTGTGATATAATGAATCCATACAAGAGGCACTCATTCAATGTTCACGCTTCTATACCCAATGGTGAATCTATTTTTAGCTCATGCTCTAATCATAAAATAATTTTTTCACACGAGTAGTATATTAATTATCTATGTCTGTATAGCAAATCACTATAGAATTTAATGGCTTAAAACAAAAGCCAGATGGATATGAAGGGCACATTGCTGAATGAAAAAGTCAACCTCAATAGGTCATATATTGTATGATTAAATTTATATGACAATCTTGAAATAACAAAATTATGGATATAGAGAACAGATTAGTGGTTGTCAGGGATGGCATGCAGGAAGAATATGATCATAGAAAGGTAGATTAGGGAGATCTTCGACATGATAGAGCAATTTTGTTTCTCAGTTGTGGTAGTTACATGAATCTATATGTGGTACAAAATGGCATGGAACTCTATATGCATATGTTACTTGATTTTGATATTGCACTATAGTTATGTAAAATGTAACAGCTGGGAAAAACTATGTGAGGTGGACATTAGAACTCTTTATACTATTCTTGAAACAGTCTATAAATCTATACTTATTTCAAAGTAAAAAGTAAGAAAATAACTCAAATTATTATCTCATCATCCCCATTGGCAGAAAACACAAGGATGGTTGCTTTTGAATCAAGGTCTCTCTTGAGGTTTCACTGAAGCTGCAGGCTAGAACTGTGGTCTTGTTTGAAGGTTCAATTGGAGGACACTCTGCTTTTAAGCTCACTGTTGACAAGATTCAGCTCCTCATGGGTTGGACTATGGACTTCAGTTTCTCACTGGTTGTTGACTGGTGTTCTTTTTTGGTTGCCACATGAGCCTTTCCACATCAACCTATAACCCAGCAGTTGACTTTTCTGAAAACAAGTGAGAGATAGTAGACAAGCATCCAAGATAGCAGCTACAGTCCATTTAGAATCTACCTTGGAGCTGATATCCCATGACTTCTGTCATATTCCTTTTATTACAAGTGAGTAAAAGAGCCCAGCCCAAACGTAAGGGAAGAGTAGTATACAAGGTCATGAGTATCAGGAAACAGGGCTCATTGGGAGCCATCTTAGAGGTTGGATACCATAAGGACATTGAAAAAAAAGTCATTCTTTCTGACACAGTATAGAAAAATAATAGAACACACAGAGTGATCATGTTAGAGAAGACTTATGTAGCCCTGGCATTGAGTGCCATTCTGAGGTTAATAAATGAGCTAGTCTTCATATCAATAACAATGTCAAAGACTAAGAGAGACATCGGTGCACTCATAAGCAAATGACAAAGTTTTTTTTTTTTTTTTAAATAAAAACAGATAGTAGTAAAGGCCATAATATAAGGAATAAATATTATGGGTTTTTATTTCAGGAAGTACCTATTGCACTTTTCCCATCTGGAGAAGCTAGGACCAGAGTACACCACCATTTACTGTGGCTAGAATTTAATTTAGGCTGAGAATCAGAATAGGCAGTCCAGCCACTGTGAGGCTAGAAGGGCCCTACTAGTTGTATGCAGTAACTGTGTGCTGCTGATAGAGTATTTGGGCTGCTCCAAAAGTTCAGCCTTGCAATGTAAGTACTCCATGGGCAAGACTCTTTATAAGGTGCTAAATCAATAATGCAATAGCCTAAGCTTATTTTGCAGACCCAGAACCCAAAAGATAACTCTAAACAATCTGCTCTGGAGTATTGAGTATTAAGGCATGGCTAACGAATTTCTCTAGAAATGAGTGTTGCCAGATATACTGGATATAATATGGTGATCTTGGTGGATGGGGCCTGCTGGCCAATGGGGTCAGAATTATAGGTGCTGAAAATAGCAAAGGTATTTTTCTTTTTAAAATTAGTTATTTTTTAATTGCCAGAGGGAATGTATACTTGTCATAGAAAAAGAGACAGAAAGGAGAGAGAGAAAACATCCCTCAATGGGGTATGGTCATGCTGCAATCCTTTCTCCTCCATTTCTCCATCCTGTTGAGATTTTGGGCTTGCACACATATGGCCCTATTGTATTTTTCAAGTCATTGGGTCTGGAATTCAAACTGTGCAGCCAGCCATGTGGGACAGATTGTTTCTCTTCAAAATGTCCTTCATTACTTCATATTCTTGTTTATATGAAAAATACAAAGCTGCATCAACTGTAAGATTCGGGAGCAATAGGAATACTGGTCATACACAAGTTTCTCCTTTTGATCTGAAAGTCCCAGTACTAAGATAGAGGAAAATACAAGCTTCTAAGGGAGCCTGCAGGGAATAGACCTAGCTTATCTTGTATAGGAGGGAAGGCTGACTTCCAAGGAAGTTTCAGCAATGCATGTCCTTGGTAAGTGTTGATAAAACCACAGAAGTTTAGCAGTGAGTATTCTGGAAAACATTTCCTGGAAGCTGAGCCTGAGGTAGGGGTTTTTGTGCAAAGAAGTTATTGAAGCTCTCTCAGCGAAATTCGTGGGGAAGTAGAAGCAAAGTAAGGCAGAGGAAGAACCTAAGCAAAGATACGGTTGTGGGGGAAGTCTAGCTTCATTCTGGTCTCATTGGGAGTTCTGAAG
>NW_006159447.1:809236-816115 GCF_000334495.1 Tupaia belangeri chinensis | reverse complement strand
AGAGTTGTCCTACCTTGAGACATAAGTCAGTTTTTATTGTGGGTTGTTGTTTGAGGTGGAGTATGCAAGTTCCCAAGTATTTCTGTAAAAGGTGATTCCCATTGTCCAATAGCAATTCTGCAAAGAAGGATATATTAATAGCTAAGATTATCTGTAGTCAATATACATAGCTTCTTGAAGATGGGTGCACTGCCCTTGTCAAGGGTATGTGGAGGGGCCCTGATCATCCACTCTAGTTTTCTGCTTGCATTGCTTCGTTCTACTTGCTTCTCATTATGATCACTTCATTCATGGGAAACTTCTCTAGGATTCTGACAGATCACAGTTTCTCAACAACTTACAAGTGACAGGACATTCTAAGATCTTTCTTGGTACATATCACCTGTGTCCTACAACCCCTTCTAGATTTCTCTCCCTCTTGGCTGATACCTCTTCACATTAAGGGGCTTATCTGGTAGGGTGACTGAGAACTTCCACTTTGATGGTTCTAAGCCTCTTATTTCCAGGTTCTTATCAAGCTTTATTTGCTGTTTCTACCTATGTACAATAAAATGAACATGGGTATGCCAAGGGGTGCCCAGTATACTTCCTGAGGTCTAAAAGTATTTTTCCCTGCCCTTATTATGTAGAAACAGCTTCATCCTACCATAATAATCAGGGTTGGTTACCTTTGTCCAAATGGTAGCTCTTTTTTGTTGCTGTTGTTCTACTGGTATGGTGACCCCAAAGTGATTGGGCAAGAGCAACAGCCTACAGTATTTGAGACTTCTATAACCAGACAAACTAAAGTTCTAGGGATTGAATTCCCAACTAAGTCACTGAGAAATGATGGAGAGGGGGGCCACTCTTATTTCACCCCTTTGTTTTTACTCCCATCTGTGTTCCACTGGTTTGGCATACAGGAGCATACCTCTCTCTGCTCTTGCCCTGGATTTGATTTTGTTTTCCTAATTCTTATCTTGGCCAAGAGTTCTGTCAACTGTTAAATATGCCCATTCTAATTATACTTTTGAGAACCAGGCAAATAGTAGGTTCCATGTTCCCAGTAGAACTTATTGTGTATTCTCATGGTACTAGGAGTTTACTTAGTTTGGTTACTTTTGGTTCCCCAGGAAACCCTAATCTGCCTGGGCCATGATGGCACTTCAAGTCTCCAGTTATTGGTACCAGTTTGAACCCTTATATAACAACCCTTACAATAGTTGGATATTTCCTGTTTTTCCAACATATTATTGCTCAAAATAATAGAAATAGGTCACTTGGTGGAAGGAATGTACATACTTGCTGGGGTATTACAGAGTCCTTCTTCAGCTCTTGGATCCTTGTTTTAAGAACTGACTCAACTCTGGAAAGTTGACAAAGGATAATGGATTTTCTTTGGGAAAGCTGACCTCAGCATTCTGTTTATTCATCTTTGATTTATTTTTATTTTCTACATTAAGCAATACCCTCATTAGTTGCTCATCTATTTTGCTCTTAAAAACACTGTGATCTATTAGCCAGATCTATAGATCCTCATGATTCAGGGCCTTTTGGCAGCAATTTCAACCTGGATGCCAATTATGCTAATTATGCCTAGCTTAGGCCTAATGGTTGATTGCTGCCACCTGGCCTCTGCCATTCTGGTTCCTCATCATCCACATTTCTATCAGGAAGTCCAATTGTACAATAGCATTGCCATCAGTTCTGGTCTATAGAGACAGACATCAAGGAGCCACTTCACAATGCTGTCGACCCCAGCCCCAGGACCTTGGGAAAAAATGATTCTCCAGACCTTCCAAAGGAACATAATCAGATGATGGGTTCCTGATAATAGAGATTAGATCCATTCCTACAGGCTCACTTCTCTGAGCTTTTTGAGCTTTTCCTCTATACTCTGCAACTGAAATTGTGGCATCTCTATGCTTCTGAGAGGCATCCCAGGGGGAATAGTGCTCAGGTCCTAAAAGGGGTATTAAGTTCCCTGTCATGGGAAGTGTTCCTATATCAATAAATGATCCCTTATCTAGTTTTATTTCTCACCTCCCTTGACAACATCCTTGGGATCTTTTTCCTGGATTACTTTCTGTATCAATGTTTAACATCGCCCTTATCAGTTCCCTAACTTGTCAAAAATAAGAATTAAATCCCCTTTGATGTTTTATAGCTCTTACAATTAGATGCCAGGCTTGATTTTCAGCACAGTTGGCTCTCCAGCTATAGGAAGTGAAGAGCTTTATAAACACCACTGAAGAAGATTTCTGACATTCACACCTTGCTTTAAACTGTTCATTAATCTGTCTGTATCTGCATTTTATTCATTCAAGGAGCCAGTACCACATTCTATTGTTCTTAAAATTACCAGTATCTCAACACCTCTCAAATGTAAAGGATATTTCACAGAAGTCAGTGCCTCCTCTTATACCTGTATCCCAAACAGTTCAGGTACAAGTACACATGCCTGAGACTGTCAATAATAACTCATGTATCTCTGGGGAGGGGGCTTTACCATCTAGAGCTGAAAATGTTAATTCATATGTAATCAATTTATTAAGAGTGCTTTCAGGAGAAATAGATAAAAAAAAAAAGTAAGGAAACAGAATGTGACAGGGGAAGAAGTTAAGTAAAGATGAGAGATTAGCAAAAATCTAATCTATTCCTTTCCCCATAGGGAGCTCTGGTATAAACACCACTGAAGAAGATTTCTGACATTCACACCTTGCTTTAAACTGTTCATTAATCTGTCTGTATCTGCATTTTATTCATTCAAGGAGCCAGTACCACATTCTATTGTTCTTAAAATTACCAGTATCTCAACACCTCTCAAATGTAAAGGATATTTCACAGAAGTCAGTGCCTCCTCTTATACCTGTATCCCAAACAGTTCAGGTACAAGTACACATGCCTGAGACTGTCAATAATAACTCATGTATCTCTGGGGAGGGGGCTTTACCATCTAGAGCTGAAAATGTTAATTCATATGTAATCAATTTATTAAGAGTGCTTTCAGGAGAAATAGATAAAAAAAAAGTAAGGAAACAGAATGTGACAGGGGAAGAAGTTAAGTAAAGATGAGAGATTAGCAAAAATCTAATCTATTCCTTTCCCCATAGGGAGCTCTGGTAACTGAATGACACCATGTAATTGCTCCATCTTAAGGTAAGAGGACCAGACTTTTGTATTCTTGTATCATCCTATCATTGTCATGGGCCATCTCCAGGGAGGGGTTCTATAATCTTCCAGATACCTATAGGCATGAAAGCTCTTGTCAGCTGATAGTAATTTTCCAAAGAATGGCACAGATATGAGCCTTGAGATATCGACACTCCCAAAACCTACAGGACAAGTGCACCAGTCTTAAAAAGGGATCTCAGTAAGGTGGCTATAGTTCTATTATAAAGTGAGTGTTTCTGCAGGCGGAATGGTCAAGGAACTTCAATAAATATGGAGAGATTTAAATTCTTTATCTGAGTAGAGTATTACGGCCATGATCCTAGGTATGCAAATAGTTTACTGCTGCATTAGTTCATGCATTTACCTATGCATTCATTCAAAAATGCATGTTGCATGCCTATTATATAATAGACGTCCCTTTGGAAACTGAATACACAGCAATGAAACTGGCAGATATGGTCCCTGACCCCAAGGGGCTTATAAGCCAATGAGAGAAATAATCACAGTGCCATTACAGTAGTTTTTCCATGTGTATATTAATAATCACCACTTAAATAATATGCATTGAGAAAGAAAAATATTTAATGATTTAGTGGAGTAGGCTCTTTTGCCCAACATCAACTCAGTGAATACATTTGTTGAGCTTAACAGGAAATGTGATCTATGCAACTGCTGTTTTCTCAATCTGAACATGACCTAACCAGAATCTAACTGCTATGTTGGATAAAATTCTACCAAAGTTAATTTCTATCTTTTTTAGTTTAATTTTTAAGGCTGGCTCATTCAGACAGTCCAACTAGTACTTCTGAAAACTGAGAACACAGACAGTGAATAAAGGAGTATTTATTGGAAGCTTCGGAGTAGGTCAAATGCATGTAGCTAGATGTTAAATTTAAGCTGTATCCAGATTTCCATAATCTATTTTACTCAACTTTTGTAGGTGTCTGTAAACTCCAAAATAATGTACATTGACTTGTATTTTTCTTTTTAAAGTGTAGCCTGTGTGGAGCAACTTGAGCCTGAAGTAGCCAGACTTTGAGCAGGAAAAAAATACAAGTTTCTTTAAGAGACAGCAACAAATAAGCTTTCTTAGGTTTATTCAAGCCCAGACTGATTTGCTGATTCTGGTCCTTGGCCTCTTTTGTTTCTACTGGAGGGGAGAGAGCTCAGTCTTTATATTGATTGGTTAGAGGCTAGCTTGAGTCAGCTGATATGCAGCAATGGCAGTATTGAGTTGAGTTGTATTTGTGGCTTGCCTAGAAAACAACACTTTTTATTGGATTATTGTGAGGATGGGTAATGAAAGCAAGTAGTCATCGGAATTATTGATGGCTTTGTGTTTAGAATCAGTAACTAGAATATACAATGCTAGTTGATATGCTAGATTTAGCCATGAAGTGTGAATGAGAATTAATTGGTGAAATTCTTGTTAATAGATCTTCACAATGCAGTCTTTCCTTATCTATTGGAGAAAATTTTGGCCTTTGAAAAGGAATTTAGGAAGATCAATATTCTGTTTGAAACATATTTTTACAAAAAATCCATCAGGGTCAGAGAAACTATGGAGTTACATGACATCTACTGACGGTAGAGAATATCACAATTCAAGCTGCGCTGAGAGATTATCTCCTCTGCCTATAAATATTTGTAACAAATATCTGCATGTGAAAATATTGTGGCTCTGCCTTATGAAACCAGAAACCTAGTGCCTGAAGTTCCCTAGTCAGCTCTTACTCTTGCCGGGGATTGGATGGTAAGTGGTTGGGCCTAGGAGCTAGTGTTCGATTTAACTTCTTTCAGGTTGAAGGATGATGCCAGCAACCTGCCTCTAGCCCTGCCAGAGAGCAGCCTACAAGAGATTTGTGGGTTGTATTGTACACAGGAGCAAAACACATCACTGTCTTTCTAGCAGAGGGGTGCTGCTTGCTCTCACAAGGCAGAAGTATAGCATAATTCAGATAAAGCTCTGAATCCACTGCATCCAGGCAGAGAAAATGAAATTTCTAAGATAGGAAAGGGATTAAGATTCTTGCTATATCTGTTTTCTATTGCCACAATAATGCTGTATAAAAACAACCACAAACCTCGGGGACACCTATTAATAAACATTTAGTTTAGCTCATGTGTCTTTGGGTTGGTGAGGTGGTGTTGCTAATCTGGATCAGGCTTGGCTGACCTCATTTGAGCTCACACACGAATTTGTGGTTAGCTAGCAGGTCATCTGTGGGTTGGATGTGTATAATGACCTTGGCTGAGATACCCTGGCTTTGCTCCATGTGGCCTCTCATCCTTCAGCAGACTAATCTAGGATTGTTCCAATGGTGAACTGAGGGTCTGAGAGTGAGAGAGAAAATACTTAAGACCTGATAAGGTCTAGCCTTGGAACTGGTAAGTCACACCTTCTTAGAATTTGATTGGCTGAAGCAAATCATAAGAGCAATCTAGATTTAAGGTGGTAGGAAAACCTTTAAACTCACATGAAAGGGAATGAATTCAGAAAGGAGTGAAGTCTTACAGCCAATTTAAAATTAATTTACCATACCCAATTGCGCATAAAAGCTCTTGGTTAAAGGAAAACTTATTCTTAAGAGGTTCATGATGAACCAGTCAGAAGCAGTCTAGATTAATATAAGAAGAATTGGTACTTCCGTGTCAGTCCTTCATGAACTAATTTTGTAGAATGGCCACCTTCTGACATAGACAGAATTTGTCTTCAGTATCCTGCTTGCCATTTTTGATCCATCCTTAATTATTTTCCATTTTTAAAACCTGTTCTCCAACAGTGTTTAGGAAAGATGCTTGTAAGTTATTTCTGACTGGGGCATACATGATGAATAAAGGCAAATGTTTTTTTATAGTGTGAACCAAAAGGAATTGAGTGCCAGATGGGAAGCTTCACATACTAAATAAGAGTTAGATAGTTCTGGGAAGCAGAGTCCTTCTGGAATTTCTCCATCAGAAGAGTAGGTCTGAGACTCGCATATGGCATAATGGTTACATCACTGAACTCCCTCTTAGCTGACCATGGTTTGAGTCTTGGACTGCTGGCTTACAACTCATGCTGGGATACTTGTGTGTGCATGCCCCAAATCCTGAATAGAGATTGGAGAAGGGATTGCAGTGTGGCCATTCCCTCAGTGAGTGATTTCTCACTTTCTGTCTCTCTGTCTCTCCAGCAAGCTCATGTGCTCTACAGCAAAAATCTCTCTTAAAAAAAAGGGGGGGGGAAGAAAAGCAGGTCTGTGCTGTCAGGTATCTGATTCAACTGGACCTTAACTCCTCAGCAGATATGTAATGTTGAAATTTTATTTGAGCTCTCCAAGCTGCTGTACCTTCATCAATAAAATAGGAATAATAATATATGCTTCAAAGCTTATTATAGAACTCAATAAAGTAATAGAATAAACTTGTCACTGTGTCTGGCAAAAGATGGATTTATAACAAAGCTCATTCATCCACATCACTCTATCCATATGACCCTCTATCTTTGGTTCAGTGTGAAAGAGTGACTCTGCTGTTCTAGTTGAGAATTACTGCCAGGGTAAGAGACAGAAGGATACCTAGCTGGGTCTCTCCCAATTGGCAGGCACCATGTTTACTGGTCATGAAGGGCATAAATGTCTCTATGGAATGGTTCCTGTCAGCAAGGAATTTACAATGTGGTGACTGATACTAAAGAGCAAGACTAAGAACTTGCTTTACTAGCTAAGAAGTCCAATGTCCCAT
>NW_006159447.1:802283-809205 GCF_000334495.1 Tupaia belangeri chinensis | reverse complement strand
TGCTCACTAATTTTTTTCATGAACTTCACTAAGACCTGACTATCTAAGGAACAAAATGCCCCATACTGGGGACAGGCTGAGCCAGTTTATGGATTCAGCATTGGGCATGACTATGGTGAACAGGAGATTTTTTTGGATCAACACAGGTTAGCAGGGTCAAGTTTTTACGATTTTTAGAGAGATTTTTTTCTATTGGGCACATGCGCTCACTGGAGAGACAGAGATGGAGAGACAAAAAGCAAGAAATCACTCCCCTCCATGGGGGGTGGGGGTGGGGATGGCCGTGCTACAATCCTTTCTCCTCCAGTCTCTTCTCAGGATTTGGGACCCACACACATATGCACTTGGCACAAGTTTCAAGCTGCCGAGTCTGGGACTTGAACCAAGGTCAACTATGTGGGAGTCCAGCAACATAAACATTATACCATTTGCTGGTCCTCAGGGTTAAGTATTTTTTTAAAAAATAATTATTTTGTTCAGCTTTATTTATTTATTTAAATTTGATGGCGGGGGATGGAAGAGAAAGTGAGAAAGCAAGCTGCCAGGTCTGGGACTCGAACCATGATCAGCCATGTGGGAGTCCAGCACCCTTAACCACCATGCCACTTGCCAGCCCCCAGGGTTAAGTTTTTACACATGACACAGTAGTTCCTCAAAATGTTGGCTCTCTCCTTCTTTCTTATAATGGCTTCAGCTGAGGTCCAGGAATATCAGCTTTAATCCTAATATAACTAATTAAAAGTTTGAAAGTGCCCAACCATACAAATAACTAAATTATAAACTCCTCTAGGGCAAAAACTTTGATTTAAAATTTTCTTCTGATTGTCTTTAATATCTGCTTCATATTTATGTATAAAGCATATTCTAAAAGGATCATCTGAGAAAGTTCTTTGTGGTGATGAAATAATTTTGTGTCTTGATTGTGGTGGTTACACAAATCATGTGATACAATAGTACAGAACTACACACATGCTTATGTACATTGGAGCATATGAAAAATTAGTACAGTCTGAACAAAGTCTATAGAGTATAGTAACATCAATGTCCTTTGTTATTATATCATAGTTATGTAAGATATTCTTATTGGGAGATGCTGGAGCATGTTCTTCTTCTCATTGGTGATACAGCAAATCTTTGATTTTTTTTTTTTTTTTGGCCAGAAGTTTGAGCAGGTGACAGAGAGCAAAAAAGGAGCCCCAAAGGATCATAGTCATGCTGCAACCCTTTTCCTCCATTTCCTCATTTTGTCAGGATTTGGGGTATGCATAGAAATGCTTCCAGTGTGTTTTGCAAGCCACTGGGGTCAGTATTCGAACCACAATAGCCAAGTGGGCTCTGGCTGCCCAGGTGTAGCACTTCAGCACTGTGCTCTGGGGACAGCCTCCCTACATTATTTTTGAAAATTCTTGTAAGTCTATCATTAATTTAAGAAGAAAAGTGAGAAATAAAAAAGACTTATTAGTATAATTTGTGGGTTTTATATCAACCGTTGGACTGCTGTTATTGCTCCAGTATCTTTATTCTACTGTTTGCATATCTTTCTCTCTTAAGGACAAGAATCCAGTACTGCTTCCCATTATGTCTGCAGATCTAGTCTGGTGTTCAGCAAAGTTTTCATGTTATTTAATGAACACTTGAATACATGAGTGATTAGACAAATCTGTTTTCAAGCAATCTAAGGCTCGGCTTAATCAATTAAGGCCAATTGACTAAAATTAGTTAAGGTTACCTCCCTAAGTCTATATAGTTTTCTAGTGGTGGTTTCAGAGTTTGCTAACTCTACTACCCTCTACTGTCCAAGAAATGACTGGCAGGTGACATGGTGGTTGGGGGCACTGGACTCCCACATGGCTGACCACGGTTCAAGTCCTGAAACTGGTGGCTTGCTTTCTCACTTTCCCTCTGTCTCTCTCTGATCACTGTGTAAAATAATAATATTAAATAAAGTTAAGTAAAATAATTTTTTTAAAAAAATTAAAGAAGAAAGCAGGTCAGTTATATGATGTCTAACAATGTCGTTCAATTGAAGCAAGTCCCTGTCCTGACTGTTCTCCATGGGAAAATATTTATTTCAGAAGCAAACAAAGCCTTCCTCATGCTGTGAAACTTTTTCTTCCCTCAGAATTATGTGTGCTAATCTATCACAGCAGGGCCAACCAACCTCCTAGGGGGAGACCACCACAGAGGCACAGTGTGGTCTGAGGCTCCATCAGCTCCACTACCCATGTGGGCACATTTTAATAATACAAGTGGCCTTCAAAAAGTTCATGGCAGATGTGTATTATGAAAAGACCATGCATGTATTTCAAAACTTTTTTGCACCAAAATAAACTTGTACTTTGATTCCATTTTTCCATGAACTTGTTGGAGCCCCCTTGCATTTCTCATGTTGCTTTCTATCCAGAAAACACTTTGTAGTCATTAGCTAATTACTCGTCTGATCAGAGTCAATAACTGTCACTGCACTGCTTTTAAATATTTAACTATGTTAGGAAAAGAACAAAAAAACTCCAAATCGACTAGGCAAGCACAGGGCACCATGCAATGTCAGAATTTTCCATCTTCCTTTAACCAGGATTGTGTTGCTTCAGAGAGCAAAGCTCTGAAAGGACAGAGCTGCTCTAGGAGGCAGACAGGATACCCCATGATCATCCTACTCCCAGCCTTAAACCCATCAGTGGTTTCTCTATTAAAGTGTACTTGGCTCACCAAAGTTCACGAGGCTTTAAGTTATCTGATGTTTGCCTCCTGCACTGCATTTTCCTCTGCAGAGCTCTCCATTTTCCTCCCTATTTAGCCACACTAACCTTTCCTGGCTCTGCCCATGTACCTTGCCTTCTCCCACACAGGGGTTCTTTTCTAGGGTAGAATTATTCATAGACTAGATTGGGACACACTATTTTACACTCTCCGAGCACATGGTACTACTTTTGTAGTCATTATTATAACTATTTGAAAAAAATAAACTATGCACTTAGCTCTTTGTTGTCTGCCTTCTTCCCTATACTTTACGCTCCATGGCACTAGTACAAGCAAGTATTTTCTGAAAAAAAGATAAAAACAAAAAGAAAAACAGAAAAACCAGAGTCAATGAATGAATCAATAAATTTGCTTTCTGGATTAATAAGGAGATGTGGGAAGAGACATGTAAGACCGTAGAGTGGCATCTCTGCATCTCTTACACTACCACATCAGTTACCTGTAGAGTGGTACTCGCTGCATCTCTTACACTACCACGCCAGTAACCTGTAGAGTGGTCCTCGCTGCATCTCTTACACTACCACGCCAGTAACCTGTAGAGTGGTCCTCGCTGCATCTCTTACACTACCACGCCAGTAACCTGTAGAGTGGTCCTCGCTGCATCTCTTACACTACCACGCCAGTAACCTGTAGAGTGGTCCTCGCTGCATCTCTTACACTACCACGCCAGTAACCTGTAGAGTGGTCCTCGCTGCATCTCTTACACTACCACGCCAGTAACCTGTAGAGTGGTCCTCGCTGCATCTCTTACACTACCACGCCAGTAACCTGTAGAGTGGTCCTCGCTGCATCTCTTACACTACCACGCCAGTAACCTGTAGAGTGGTCCTCGCTGCATCTCTTACACTACCACGCCAGTAACCTGTAGAGTGGTCCTCGCTGCATCTCTTACACTACCACGCCAGTAACCTGTAGAGTGGTCCTCGCTGCATCTCTTACACTACCACGCCAGTAACCTGTAGAGTGGTCCTCGCTGCATCTCTTACACTACCACGCCAGTAACCTGTAGAGTGGTCCTCGCTGCATCTCTTACACTACCACGCCAGTAACCTGTAGAGTGGTCCTCGCTGCATCTCTTACACTACCACGCCAGTAACCTGTAGAGTGGTCCTCGCTGCATCTCTTACACTACCACGCCAGTAACCTGTAGAGTGGTCCTCGCTGCATCTCTTACACTACCACGCCAGTAACCTGTAGAGTGGTCCTCGCTGCATCTCTTACACTACCACGCCAGTAACCTGTAGAGTGGTCCTCGCTGCATCTCTTACACTACCACGCCAGTAACCTGTAGAGTGGTCCTCGCTGCATCTCTTACACTACCACGCCAGTAACCTGTAGAGTGGTCCTCGCTGCATCTCTTACACTACCACGCCAGTAACCTGTAGAGTGGTCCTCGCTGCATCTCTTACACTACCACGCCAGTAACCTGTAGAGTGGTCCTCGCTGCATCTCTTACACTACCACGCCAGTAACCTGTAGAGTGGTCCTCGCTGCATCTCTTACACTACCACGCCAGTAACCTGTAGAGTGGTCCTCGCTGCATCTCTTACACTACCACGCCAGTAACCTGTAGAGTGGTCCTCGCTGCATCTCTTACACTACCACATCAGTTACCTGTAGAGTGATACTCAATGCATCTCTTACACTACCACGCCAGTTACCTGTAGAGCAGTTAAAAGGCTTCCCCCATAATCTTTCTCAGTGAAAATGGTTGTGAAAACAGCAGTTGCTTTTTGCTATTACAGCAAGCTGAAGATAAAGTCAAACTAAAATTTTAAGGAAAGATGAAGAAAAGAAAAATGTAGGCTATCATTATAAGTCAGCTCTCCACAGTTGCTGAGCTTATAGCTTGTTGCTCAAAGAATAAGTGAAATAGGCTGATAACTGTCTCTTATATCTCTTTACTCAGTAAAATAGATAATCTTAAATATAAGAATACACACACACACACACACACACACACACACACCACATATGTTCTTGTACCCTCCTCTGCCACACTCAGAAAATGGTGTCTGTTGCCATTTCAGTGGATTTTGGTTGACTTGACTCAACAAATCCCATCCTGCATTCAGAATAACATAACAGTGGTATCTTGGGGACCCAAGCAACACTCATCTGATAAGTGGTGGCATTGAACCCAACTTCTTCTGCAAATAGGTGTGAGGTTTCATAAAGCTAACTCACTATTCACCAAAAAAACTATTGAGGACAGCTATGCACCAGGCACTTTGTCTTTCACTTGAAATAAGCAGAAAACACAGTCCCTCTGTTCACGGAGCTTGGGAACCTATTGGGAGAAACACACCAGTAGGCAGCTAATGACAACTCACAATGCTATGTGCAGATTCAGGGTTCTTCCTATATGGAAGAGTGTTATTGATGGCACAAGCTAGTCCTTCACCAGTTGCTGTTTCACACATTTACCAAATGCATAATGGGCTAATGTTCTATGCCAGGCATGTGGTTAGGCTAGAGAACACACAGAAAAATAAAATGAGGGCTACCTTCTAGAAGCTCAGGGCTTTTGTGGCGAGGGGGTCTGGATGAGTTTTGGTCACATGGCATGAGTGGCACATAGGAATAAGAATGCAAAAAGTTCAAATCTAGGGACCAGCAGTTAGTGTAATGGCTATGTCGCTGAATTCCCATGTAGTCGACCGCGGTTTGCGTCCTGGACTCAGTGGCTTAAACTCGCGCTGGGCACGTGTGCGTGCATGCCCAAGATCTCGAGAGGAGAATGGAAGAGAATGGATTGCGGCATGGCCATTCCCCGTGGGGGATGATTTCTCACTTTCTGTCTCTCTGTCTCTCTCTGTCTTTCTGGCGAGTAAATGCGCCGTTAGCAAAACCTCTCCAAAGGAAAAAAAAAAAGTTCAAATCTAGGGGTTTGGGTTATAAATATGAAAGGAATTGATTCAGCATAGTTTGAAGATCTTGCCCAAGGATGCAGTGGTATTTATACAGCACACAGCAGAACATAATAGTTAAAATAATAGACTGAAGTTAGACTGGGTATGAGGCTTGGGTCTAACTTCACTGCTGTATAACCTCAGACATATTATATAACCTCTGTATGCCTCAGTGTCTTCAATGTAGAATGGAAATAATAATAACATCTACTTCATAGCATTGTTGTGAGTATTAAAAGGATGAATTTATATCAAGGGCTTAGAACAATGCCTGGCTTGAAGAAAGTTCTCAATCAACTAAAGCTATTGTTTTAAGTATCTTATTATGCTTGTACAAGGATTCTCATTACTATGAGGCTCTCCAGTGAAGCAGAGAAGATACTGATACCAGAACTATTATTAGAGCATATTCAAGCCTGGCATTCACTGGTATTCTTTTCTTTCCCAGTTTCAGAATACGTGGGAAATTGGTCACTTGTTTGAATATTGGCTTCTTACAAAGGGAGTAAGAGTCTAGTTTGACTTTCTCAGGACTTTCTATAGCTTTAAACACTTTAGTTAACTCCTACCAGCCTCAATTTCCTCAAAATGGAGATAAAACAGCTCATCTGTCTGTGATCTTCTAAGAATCCTGGGCAAGAAGGTGTCTCCATCCATTTCTTAGTCCCTATCCAGCTTCTGCTGCTTCTTACCAGGGAGGAAGAGGTGCAAGGGACTGAAGCTGCTGCCAGTCAGGAGCAGTTGATCTTGGCCTGGGCAACAGTCCAAGTTCCTCATGTGGGTAGGGCCCATGCTCATTTGCCCTATTTCAGTTTCTTGAACAAGAAATTCCCAAAGGGACCAAAGGAAATAATCTCAAATAAAAACTACTTCTTTGCAAATTATGCATGACCTCTTATAAAATAAATATCACCCAGATTTCTAAGCAGTTAAATATTATGACTTATTGCAAGCATATTGCCAATCCCTCTTTAATAGGTCAGAGTCTCAGTCTGGTTTCTGTATCCTCCTTTCTTGGGGGGGTAATGTTGCTATAGGGCATGCGTGCTCCCTGGAGAGAGAGTGGCAGTGAGCGGAAAAGTGAGAAATTGCCCACTAGAGGGGATGACCACTCTGCAATCCCTTCTACATTATCCTTCTGGAATTTTAGGCACACATGCCGGTGTGAATCTCAAGCCTCCGGGTCCAGAACTTGGACTGTGGTTGCCATGTAGGACTCCAGTGCTATAATCACCATGCCAACTGCTGAC
>NW_006159447.1:797583-802252 GCF_000334495.1 Tupaia belangeri chinensis | reverse complement strand
TCAAACTTATTTTTTTAACTTTCTTTTATGAGTGAGATAGAGAGTGAGAGAGGCATTCCCAACAGGGTCTCATGCTGTGATCCATCCCCAGCCTCAGCCAGCCCCAGAACGTGGGCACATGCCTGCATGTTCAGGGAGGTCTCCAGACACCGATTGGAACCTTCCAATTTGGGTGACTCTTGCTTTGTGTTTCTACTGTGCCCCTATCTTGCTATGTCTGTAAGCTCTTTACCTTGAATTTCTTTTCTTTTGTCTCTTCTCCATATGTGTGTTATAGGATATTTCTCACCTTACTTGAGACTTATCCAATATACAGATTTTGCTTTCCTGATTGCCTATCTTAGGTGTGCACTTTCCTTTTGCTTAAGTTTTTTCTTCTTTCGTCTGCCATTGACCTTCCTGGGTCCTGCAGCCCCTGCACACCCTGTGTATTTCCATAGGAGGCTCAGCTATGCCTTGATTTTGCCTGATTTTTATTCCACTTGCCTCCTCTTGTTCTTCCGGTCTGCCTTGTGATGCTGGGCTTGATCCTCATGGCACAATGCTTCTTCTTCTTTTTTTTTTTTTTTGTTACTTTTTACTTAGACACAGGTCAACTCCTGCCTCAGGTTTATATGTACAAACAGCCCAGGAAGACACCAGCCCCATGCAGAGAGCAGCCTGAAGGGGTGGGGAGGGGGCACGCGGAGGGCACCATGCTTCTGTACTCATGCTGGCAGAGGCCTCTACCCTGGGGGTTTTGTGGAGGCCTGGACACCTTTGGGAGCTGGAGCTGGAGCTGCAGCTGAGGCCTGGGACTTGGTCTGAGGCTTGGCCTTGTTGACCTTTAGCTGACAGAGCCTGAGGCCCTTGGTGATGAGAGCATGAGCACATTTCCCAAGTTTAGAGTGGACAATGTAGGGAAGTTGACTGAGTTTGTGGCTGCTGCCTTTGGGAAGCCCTTATGAACCTCCTTGGGCTTCATGAGGGCCTTGACAACCTCTCTGATGCACTTATGGCCTTGGCGTGTTGGCCTGCATCTTCTTCAGACCCTTCCTGTTGTGCTTCTGGGCAAAGCTTGTGTTCCTCAGGATGGTGTCTACCCCCTTGAGAGAGTCATACCTTTGAGAATGAGGTTTCTTGATGCCATTTCTGTGTCATTTTTGAAACTGGTTGTGTGTGGTGTGGTTCTTGGACTTGGCTATGTCTGCACTGAAACCTGCAGGTGCCCAGGTGCCTGTAGCCAGTAGATCAACACTCATTTTCACAATCCAAGGTTCTAATAGGCATAAAGGCTGTCTCTTTGGTTGCCCTTGGTCCCTTAAAAACAAGGCACACATCACTGCCTTTGCCGCTAAACCCAGTCCTGGTGACTAAGCCCATTTAGTCATGGATTATTTTGTTGATAGTACACCTTTGTAATAATACATGGGGTCAGTAATTGGGAAGGAATGACCTAGATCCCTGAAAATTACTATCAAGAAAATCCTTACCAAGGCAAAGCAGATACAGTCACTACTCACTTACTGACCTACCCGTTGAAGGACCACTCAGACTTATGACCAGATTCCTAGCATGGGGAATCCCCTTTTTCAGTTTTGTCTCATTCCTGCAGTCAGTTAGTATTCACTATGTGAAGTATTTGCATTCACACAAGACTACATATTTCACTTATAAATTTGTGCTTTATTGTGCACCCATAGTAGTATTCAGGACGAAAAAGGCAATTATGCTGGATTTCTATTAATGTGTTATGATGTGTCTTGTCACTTTCTTGTACTTATCTAATGTATGCTTTTTGTATGGATAGAATTAGCTTTATCTACTGTGGTGTTGCATGATATCTATTGAAAAATATGCACCCTACAGCACTGCAACATACCACAAGGCATCTGACTTTAAGTCTTTTGCTCATCTACCGGTTTGCTTAATGACATAGTTCCAGAAATATAATATGATCATTAAGTGAGGAGTCCCTATACTTTACCCAAGATTCCCATGATAACCCTTAAAACGGTTTCTGACTAAGATTGACAAGAATAAAGGATGCAGAGGGCAGATGCAGCAATAGCATAAACCCCTCCATACTTCTAGGTCTTTCTTACCTATTCTATGTGGTTTACAAACGCATTTTGGATCCAGAAAGGCATATACAAGTGTAGTTTTATCCACAGAGAACCATCTAGTTTTTGGAAGAGTGTATACCTCAGGGAAAAGGGGGAAGCAGAGAAATAGGGAAAAATATTTGAAGGGGGAAATGCAAGCATCTTCCATTTGATTTGGAGTTCTGAAATAGAATTTCTTAACTTTTTTTTTGAGAGATTTTTGCTAAAGGGCGCAAGCACTTGCGAGAAAGACAGAGAGATAGAAAGCAAGAAATCCCATCCCCAGGGGGGATGGCCATACCACAATCTCTTCTCCTCCATTCTTGTCTTGGGATCTAGGGCACGCACACACACTCACCCAGCATGAGTGTGGGACTCAAACAGTGGTCAACTACGTGGGAGTCCAGCGATATACCTATTATGCCAACTACTGGTCCAGAATTTCCTAACTTTGGAGAACACACTCAGTGTTCTGACTTTACATACTATCAAATATCAAAAATGATGTCCTCTCCATATTGACCTAAGCCTAATAAAAGATCAATTGAATTATAATAATAGCTAATAATGTATTGAGAACTTACTATGCACTTGATACTTTTCTAAATCTATCTATCTATTTATATAGCAATCTAATTTAATATTTGCAGCAATGTGAACGAGGGTTAGGGGCTTTTATCACTTTCACTTATAGATGAGGTAAATGAGACCCACAGAGGTTAATTAAACACATCCAAGAAGACAGAGTTTCTGGGTAGTGTGCAATGATTCAAATCTAAGCAATCAAACTCAGGAACACTCCTTTCTAATTCTGTAAAGTTCTGACAGTGTCACTGGGCTTACCTTCATATGCAGGTTTGTATTTTACTGGAAAGACTGTCATTCCAGCTGTAAATTCACATCTTTGGCTAGTGAGCCAGTAGAAAGATTTGGATAGTGTGCCAGTAGAAAGATTCTGTCAGTAAAGCTTTGCTGAGGAATTAAGAGTTGGGGATGAGGCTGACTAGGTTGGCTTACATTATTCTCCTTTTGTCTTGCTGTGTGGGATGCTGCAGCTGGCAGCATGATTCTGTACCATGTGAATAGGCCCTAAGGCCCAAGGTCCTGAAAGTGTGGTTGCCAGACACACCATCCTTGAGATGTTAAATGAAGAGAAAGTGACTACGTGATTGGAAAAGATTCTTCTTTTGGGTCCTGAGACTGCCATGAATCCAAAGGCAGCTGTTGGCAGCTATTTTGGATTTGATGCAAATGCGAATCACAGTCTGTCAGGCAGTCTCTGAATGTGATTGACATATTTACTGTTGACAACACAAAGTGAGCCTTGCAGTCCGCTTAGATATGTGGCCCTTTGCTTCAAGACAACGTTCAGGGTGAGAATGGAATGTGGGATTGTGTTTCAGAGGCACATCTGTCTGGGAATTTTTTAAAAAACCCTCTTGAGAATTCCTCAGGCTCTTCTTGACTGACAGCTAGCACAGAAGTCTTGTCATCAAAACATCTAAATCTTTCGGCTATTGGTACATGTGTTGTTTATAGAGGGGTTTAAAATCTTGAATGTCATGTTCTTTTATTGCTGTTTGTTCTTTGCACCACCATGGTTTTTTGTAACTTTGGGTTCTTCATTGACTAATGGATACTCTCTGACCAGAGCTAATGAGCAGGGCCCCAGTTAGAAGTCCTATTCTGGAAGTTACGGTAACAAAGACTGGGTTAGAGATGTTTTCTTTCCTACCTAGCCAAGGTACAATATTCTGGCCAGTCTAGAAGTTTCCAAAGTTGCATTCCTCAAAAACACTTGTTTTGTACATTGTTAATAGATTCCAAAAAAAGGAATTTTGTAGTCAAACAAGTCTGTGACATTCTTCTGCCCATGACACTTCCCCCTCAGAGTTTCCTTTTTTCTGTTTTTGAGAGATTTTTGCTATAGGGCAAATACACTCACCAGAGAGATGGAGAAAGAGAGAAAGATAGAAAGCGAGAAATCATCCCCCGACCTCAGGGGGAAGGCCATGCTGCAGTCCTTTCTCCTCCATTCTCTTCTTGGGATTTTGGGCGCACACACATGTGCCCAGCATGAGTTTTAAGCCACCGGGTTTAGGACTTGAACAGTGGTCAATTACATGGGAGTCCTCTCTTAGAGTTTCTTGTTGCAAAAATGGAAGTTCTGAGATGCTCCTCAGCCAAGATGCTTGTATAATTTCAACCTCATCACCCTGAGTAACTGATTGTGGAGTACTTTCCCATAGCACCTATTCACATCTGCTGACACCTATTAAAATGGGGTAAAACACATTTTGGAAAACACATTGGAAAAAAAATATTTCATTCCCTCAAACATAGCGTTCCAAATGTCATCTAGTAACGCTAATTGTGGAAAGAGAGATGATAGATGTGGGACTTGCCTGGAAAATGTAGGCCAGGGACCTAGTGAGCCAGTGAGAGAATAGTTAGTGTTTTTTAGGTCACTTATAGTCTGCGCAGCTCAGCTTAGAGTCTTTTGCCAATGGCGACTCCACCCCAGGGTAACATCTTTTCTGCTCATTCTACTTATTGACTACACTGCACCGAATCCTCGCCCATGA
>NW_006159447.1:772782-796120 GCF_000334495.1 Tupaia belangeri chinensis | reverse complement strand
CCATGATAACCCTTAAAACGGTTTCTGACTAAGATTGACAAGAATAAAGGATGCAGAGGGCAGATGCAGCAATAGCATAAACCCCTCCATACTTCTAGGTCTTTCTTACCTATTCTATGTGGTTTACAAACGCATTTTGGATCCAGAAAGGCATATACAAGTGTAGTTTTATCCACAGAGAACCATCTAGTTTTTGGAAGAGTGTATACCTCAGGGAAAAGGGGGAAGCAGAGAAATAGGGAAAAATATTTGAAGGGGGAAATGCAAGCATCTTCCATTTGATTTGGAGTTCTGAAATAGAATTTCTTAACTTTTTTTTTGAGAGATTTTTGCTAAAGGGCGCAAGCACTTGCGAGAAAGACAGAGAGATAGAAAGCAAGAAATCCCATCCCCAGGGGGGATGGCCATACCACAATCTCTTCTCCTCCATTCTTGTCTTGGGATCTAGGGCACGCACACACACTCACCCAGCATGAGTGTGGGACTCAAACAGTGGTCAACTACGTGGGAGTCCAGCGATATACCTATTATGCCAACTACTGGTCCAGAATTTCCTAACTTTGGAGAACACACTCAGTGTTCTGACTTTACATACTATCAAATATCAAAAATGATGTCCTCTCCATATTGACCTAAGCCTAATAAAAGATCAATTGAATTATAATAATAGCTAATAATGTATTGAGAACTTACTATGCACTTGATACTTTTCTAAATCTATCTATCTATTTATATAGCAATCTAATTTAATATTTGCAGCAATGTGAACGAGGGTTAGGGGCTTTTATCACTTTCACTTATAGATGAGGTAAATGAGACCCACAGAGGTTAATTAAACACATCCAAGAAGACAGAGTTTCTGGGTAGTGTGCAATGATTCAAATCTAAGCAATCAAACTCAGGAACACTCCTTTCTAATTCTGTAAAGTTCTGACAGTGTCACTGGGCTTACCTTCATATGCAGGTTTGTATTTTACTGGAAAGACTGTCATTCCAGCTGTAAATTCACATCTTTGGCTAGTGAGCCAGTAGAAAGATTTGGATAGTGTGCCAGTAGAAAGATTCTGTCAGTAAAGCTTTGCTGAGGAATTAAGAGTTGGGGATGAGGCTGACTAGGTTGGCTTACATTATTCTCCTTTTGTCTTGCTGTGTGGGATGCTGCAGCTGGCAGCATGATTCTGTACCATGTGAATAGGCCCTAAGGCCCAAGGTCCTGAAAGTGTGGTTGCCAGACACACCATCCTTGAGATGTTAAATGAAGAGAAAGTGACTACGTGATTGGAAAAGATTCTTCTTTTGGGTCCTGAGACTGCCATGAATCCAAAGGCAGCTGTTGGCAGCTATTTTGGATTTGATGCAAATGCGAATCACAGTCTGTCAGGCAGTCTCTGAATGTGATTGACATATTTACTGTTGACAACACAAAGTGAGCCTTGCAGTCCGCTTAGATATGTGGCCCTTTGCTTCAAGACAACGTTCAGGGTGAGAATGGAATGTGGGATTGTGTTTCAGAGGCACATCTGTCTGGGAATTTTTTAAAAAACCCTCTTGAGAATTCCTCAGGCTCTTCTTGACTGACAGCTAGCACAGAAGTCTTGTCATCAAAACATCTAAATCTTTCGGCTATTGGTACATGTGTTGTTTATAGAGGGGTTTAAAATCTTGAATGTCATGTTCTTTTATTGCTGTTTGTTCTTTGCACCACCATGGTTTTTTGTAACTTTGGGTTCTTCATTGACTAATGGATACTCTCTGACCAGAGCTAATGAGCAGGGCCCCAGTTAGAAGTCCTATTCTGGAAGTTACGGTAACAAAGACTGGGTTAGAGATGTTTTCTTTCCTACCTAGCCACAATACAATATTCTGGCCAGTCTAGAAGTTTCCAAAGTTGCATTCCTCAAAAACACTTGTTTTGTACATTGTTAATAGATTCAAAGGAATTTTGTAGTCAAACAAGTCTGTGACATTCTTCTGCCCATGACACTTCCCCCTCAGAGTTTCCTTTTTTCTGTTTTTGAGAGATTTTTGCTATAGGGCAAATACACTCACCAGAGAGATGGAGAAAGAGAGAAAGATAGAAAGCGAGAAATCATCCCCCGACCTCAGGGGGAAGGCCATGCTGCAGTCCTTTCTCCTCCATTCTCTTCTTGGGATTTTGGGCACGCACACACGTGCCCAGCATGAGTTTTAAGCCACCGGGTTTAGGACTTGAACAGTGGTCAATTACATGGGAGTCCTCTCTTAGAGTTTCTTGTTGCAAAAATGGAAGTTCTGAGATGCTCCTCAGCCAAGATGCTTGTATAATTTCAACCTCATCACCCTGAGTAACTGATTGTGGAGTACTTTCCCATAGCACCTATTCACATCTGCTGACACCTATTAAAATGGGGTAAAACACATTTTGGAAAACACATTGGAAAAAAAATATTTCATTCCCTCAAACATAGCGTTCCAAATATCATCTAGTAACTCTAATTGTGGAAAGAGACATGATAGATGTGGGACTTGCCTGGAAAATGTAGGCCAGGGACCTAGTGAGCCAGTGAGAGAATAGTTAGTGTTTTTTAGGTCACTTATAGTCTGCGCAGCTCAGCTTAGAGTCTTTTGCCAATGGCGACTCCACCCCAGGGTAACATCTTTTCTGCTCATTCTACTTATTGACTACACTGCACCGAATCCTCACCCATGACAAGCCAGTATTTGCAGTGACCTTGAACAGCACGATATCCGGCCCACATATTTTAAGTGATGGAGAACCAGAATAGACATTTTAAGTTACTTTTTCTCATGCATAGATCACTTCAAAATTAATTTTTTATCTATATATATGGAATTACTAGGTAAAATGGTAGGATTTTTGTGAAGATGTTCAATACCTATTATCCTAAAATTACATTTAAGAAAAGTTTTACCAATTTGTGCCTTTACTGACTGTGTATGAAAGTGACTCTCCAGTGGGTTGGGTGTACCCTCACCTATATTATGGTTATTACTATTTTATTTATTTGTTTGTTTATTTATGTTTTAGGTTTTTGCCATAGGGCATGTGGAGAGAGAGAAAGGGAAATCAATTTCTGGTGTATGACCAGGCCCCAGTCCCTTCTCCTGTATTCCTGCATAGGGATTTTGGGCATGCACACACACACGCCTGGTGTGATTTTTCAAGCTGCTGGGTCCAGGGCTCAAACCATTGTCAGCCATGTGGGAGCTCAGTGCCTTGACCATCGAGCCACCTGCTGGCCCCTTGTTATTGCTATCTTTAGTTCATTGTATGATCATTATAATGTTCATGAGAACAAAGGAAGAACAAATATGAAAGTATATAAAAAATGTCATAGAAAGTAGAATTACAATAAAAATTTACTCTGGTGCAAATAATTTTAAAATCCATGCTTATATGCTTATAGTTTTAATAATGCATGTTTCCTATTAGCTTTTTTTTTTTTTGAAGAAGTTTTTGTTATAGGGCATATGCACTCACCAGAAAGGCAGAGAGAGACAGAGAGACAGAAAGCAAGAAATTATCCCCTGAGGGGTGATCACGCTGCAATCCCTTCTTCTCCATTCTTCTCTCAGGATCTTGGGCACGCATGCACATGTGCCCCGTGTAAGTTTAAGCCACCAGGTCCAGGACTTTAACTGCAGTTGACTACATGGGAGTCCAGCCAAATAGCCATTATGCCATCTGCTGGTCCCCCCATTAGCTTTTTAAAGGCCCACCCCATTCTTCCCCCTCCATAGACTTCAAGCACACACTAGAAGCTGCCATCCCCCAGCCTCCAGCTAACTCTGGGCTCTCATTGATAGAGGTCTGCTAGGTGATGGCGGGATGCCATCAGCTGGCTCAGGAATAACCCAGTGCAGCATCCAAGAGCTTCTGGCATTTCAAGAAAAGTGTTTTCCTGGTCAATTCCTGCCTCCACACTTTAACTGGGACTGCGTGTGGCAGTTTGACAGTAGCTTGATACTTACATGTGCAGTCACCTCACCCTGCAAACCCAGGGAATACCATCACCAAGGAAAGCATTCCCAAAAGCCAAATCTGTCTGATCCTATTGTCAAGGTGAGCAGCCCATTTGTCACAGTCATGCAAGTCCAACTCATAAGACAGGACTGAGAAAAAGATGTGAACAGAATCCAGTGTCCTGTGAATCCCAGGTAATGTAAAAGATCCTAGTATTCCCTAGATCCTACAATGCCAACACTAAGAAAAAAAAATAATAATAGCTAACATTTATGAAAGTCATACTATATCCCTAGGCCTGTGTAAGCACTTGATATGCACCATCCAGCAGTCTGAAGGATTAAATCGTAAGATCATGTTATCCCCTTCTGAATCTCTTCAATAGCTCCCTCACTGGAAATATGAGGAAATCTTCAAAAAGTTTGTGGGAAATACATATTAAGAAAAAAAGCTATGCCTGGATTTCAGAATTCTTTTGCAGCAAAATGAACTTCCATTTTTCTAAGAACATTTTGAAGTCCTTTCACAAAACCAGTCTTATAATGAACTAATGAACTTCATAATCTGTACATGGTTCTTACTACATGGTCCCTACCCCTCACCAGCCCTTACCCCAACCCCACTGTAACCTATATGAACCTGTCATATAAGTAAGTTCTGTTCTAGCCACACTGGACATCTTCTCTCTGCCTCAAATACTCCAACCACATTGATACATTGATCAATGTGCTTGGTCATCCTTTGTGTGTGCTCTCTCTGAAATGTTTTGATAACTGAGTTCTTCTTTTTGCCCTTACTCAAGTAGCATTTTTTCCCATGGGATGTATGTACCCACAAGAGAAAGAGACAGAGAGAGAGAGAGAGAGACAATGAGAAAGAAAGTGAGAAATCACACACACACACACACACACACACCTTGGGGGACTGGCCATGCTGAAATTCCTTTCCCTCTGGGGATTGTGGGAACGTGCACACATGTGCTTGGCATGATTGTCAAGATGTCAGGTCTGAGACTCAAACTATAGTCAACTATGTGGGGGAGTCCAACACCTTAACCACCACACTACCCACTGGCCCCCCAAAGGCACCTTTTTTAATGAGGTTTCCTCTGACCAGTCTATCAATGTGCTAGTTCCCATATTAATTTCCTGATTTTTTATTAGTGCTTGTCATGATTTGTAAGCCTAATTTATCCTGTGCCCTGCCTATCTCTCCCATTACGATATAACCTCTATAAGAATTTTGTCTTTTTGTTTGTCTGTTTGTCACTAGCACCTGGAAAAGTGCCTGGAATATAAAAAGTGCTCAATAAATAAAGTCATCTAACTTACATTAGTCCTGTATGGAAAGAACTTTTTTTTTTCTAGAAAGTGGGAAACTTAAGCTTACAGAGGTTAAGGAACTATGTGGGAAGAAGGGCCTCTGGGATTCAAGCCCCTGCTCTTAGACACTCTGCTCTATATCTCTGAGAGCTATGACAATTAAAAATCTTCTTGTACACCTGAAGAGGTTCAGCCTCTGTAGGTAAATACCCAATACCACTGTAAACTAACTCATTCTAAATTTCCAAACCAAGTGCACACTCTCAGCTGTCACACTCTGACTATAGCCAAAATGGACCATGATGTTGTCACCTCTGTGGTTTTCTTATCCTGTTCTTTTTCTCTCAATGTAGTCAAATCCTTTATTTCTAGGCTCAAGTCAAATGCCACATCTTCATGAAACCCTGCTTTATGAGCCCTACTTCTGTAGTTCATAATAGTTGCATTAGGATCCTCTCCTTTTTAGAATTCGTAAGACAGAGGCCTGGTCTGTTTGACCTTTCTCTTTTTCTTTCCTTTTTTTTTGAGAGGTTTTCGCTATAGGGCATAAGTTTTTTTTTTGAGAGGTTTTCGCTATAGGGCATAAGTACTCGCCAGAAAGACAGAGAGAGACAGAGAGACAGAAAGCAAGAAATCACTCCCCCAGCGGGGATGGCCACGCCGCAATCCCTTCTCCTCCTTCTCCTCTTGGGATTTTGGGCATGCACGCAAATGCATCCAGTGTGAGTTTAAGCCAGCGAGTCCAGGGCCCAGACTGCATTCGACTTCATGGGAGTCCAGCGACGTAGCCATTATGCCAACTGCTGGTCCCGACCTTTCTCTTTTTCTACAATGCCATGTAAAGACTCTTTGCTCAAAAAAATGTCTAATAGACACACAGATACCTCTTACTATAATAGAGTGGCATAATTCCAAGTGGGGAATATTTCACAGTGTGGACATCTTAATCAGTAATAATAAGAGTCTGATGTTGAACAATAAGCTACACTTAAGTAAGAGAAAAATTAAATGGTTTATTTGTTACATTCAACCTGCCAATGCACTCAATCAGCACATTTTAAAAGATCAATCAAACCAGCTGTTTGGTTGTTTGACATTTGTAGACAAACCAAGTAGATTGAATTTCCTCTGCTTTCTTTGGTGGTTTTTGTTGTCATATAAAATGCCCTTTGACATTTAAGATGTTCTGTAGACAGTGATTCTTTCATAAATACATAATTGCTTCACAATTTAGGTGTATGAGGGTGAAGTTCAATTAGAGCTGGAAGGTGGGGAGCATAGACTCAGGCTTCCAGAGGAGACAGCTCCTAGATCCCACCTCACTGAGAATTTAAATCAATAATAAGAACTTTAATGAGGGGCTGGCTCATGGCACAGCAATAAAGCAGTGTGCAGAAAGAGTTGGATCCCACATGACTGACCATGGGCAGAGTGCTGGCCCTAGAAGCTTTAAAAACTCTTTATTATTAAGTATTTTTCTATTTGATTTTATTTTATAATTTCTTACTTACATTTAATTGCATACATCTTTGTAGAGTATAATATGGATTTTCAAAGCATGAATATGGTGTGTTATAATTAAAAAAACTTTAACTGTGTTACTGTTCGTTTTGTCACTAAGATAGACACACACACACACACACCTCATATATTGGGTCAGGAAAGTTATGACACATTTTTGCATAGAAAAAACACAGAAAAATCATCATAACTTTTCTAAGGACCCAATATATGTGTATACACACACATACACATACGACATATATGTATGTATGTATATTGTTTTTTATTTCTTTTTTATTTTTATTTTTCGGAGAGATTTTTGCTATAGGCCACATGCGCTCACTAGACAGAGAGAGACAGAGAGACAGAAAGCGAGTAATCATCCCCCAGGGGGGATGGCCATGCTGCAATCCCTTCTCCTCCATTCTCCTCTTGGGATCTTGGGCATGCACTCACATGCACCCTGTGTGAGTTTTAAGCCACCGGGTCTGGGATGCGAACCGCAGTCGACTACATGGGAGTCCAATGACATAGCCTTTTACACTAACTGCTGGTCCCATGTATGTATATTGCTATTGATCAAAATTTGCATTTAAAAATATCCTATACTTTAAACCAGGAAACCACAATGACCATTTCCACATTTACTTCTGAATAAAGCTAAGGATGTAAATAAATGTAAACTTATCTTAAGTATAAATACACATATGCCATTAATATCTTTTTTTCACATGATAGAGCATGTGTTCTTGACACACACACACACACACACACACACACACACACAGAGACAGACCAAGGGTCTGGTCACACTGCGATTCCCTTCCTTCAATCCTCCAGCCTGTGGGATCCTGGGCATTTGTGCACATGCCTGGTATGCTTCAGGTTGACTGGGCCAGTATTTGAACCACAGTGTCCACATGGAATCTGGTTTCCCTTGAGGTGCGCATTACTGATGCACTTTGGGTCTTGCCCACATTATTACCTATTCTAAATGTTTTTTTCTAAGCTCTGGGCCTAAACGAAACTTTAACATTTGTCTCTGGAGCTTGATCAAAGCCTGTTCTCCAGACTGCCAGCTTTGTGGGTTGTTAATAGCAGTTTATGAAGAAAAGTTTCTATTGATAAATTGATTTTTTAAATAATGGATGAACGACAGTTACACAGCTTTTTGTTTTGTTATGTTTTGTTTTCTACATGACTTCTCAGAGCCTTTAGCATATGATAGCATGCATTGTGAATTTCGAAGGACAGTATACCATGTAAGGTTTTCCAAATGTTTTTGACCATGGAATTTACTTCCTTTTTTTTTTTTCCATAGGGGATCTGTAAGACTAGTTTTATATAACAGAATTTTAGAAAGTACTCATGGGAAGTATAAATTAGTGTATATGATTTTTGTGTGAAAAAATGCACATTAAATACTGACTTTCTGTGAGGGTTGAATCCACAAATAAAAACTCGAAATCACTGAAGATCTGTAGGAGATGGATTTGGAATGTGAGCCAAGAAAAAAGTGAGCGAAGAAATCCTGACTTTTGTATAAACTGTAGGAGAAAAAACAGGTCAACAGGTTTAATTTATTAAATGAATCATAATTAGCTAGAGCTAATTATAACAAGGTGTGGTGTTGGAAAGATTTGACCATGTTCTCACAAGATTGGGATGGAATTAAGCCTGTTAATTCTCATCTTTCTGGCAGAAATAGTTTAGCACTCGCTGTCTGTTGGCACTGGATTGATGGCAGCCGATGACATTCAACTTCCGTGTCTCCCTAGATACAGTTGCTTTTGAGGTAGATGCCACATCGGCTTCTTATTTGTGTGCTCCAGATGCAAGTAGCCAGAGTGACCGGTCAGGGCTACGCTCTGGTCTGAGTGGCGGCCAGCTTCCTCATGACAGCTCGGTCTGAATAGAAGATAAGGTCTGATCTGCATCCCCTCCATTTCTAAATTAGCGATTTCACACATCTAAATCCCCTATAAGTAACTGATCTAACTACTTAAATAGTCCTTTTGAAAATAGGTTCATTTATTGGCTTAATGGCTTAGGATGCATTCTTTGCAAATTCAGCCCAGAGGGTCCAATCAAAAGATGAAATATGTCTGGCTTGGTCACGGCAGGAATTGATTAAAAGAAGCTCTTGCTTTCTGGTACTCTGCTGAACAGGAATTAAAATGCAGATACAATGTCTTTACCTTTAGTAATTTGGACTGAGAGGGTTTTTTTTTCCCCCACAAGGTGGAAGTAGCTGAGGCCGGGTCAAAAGGAGAATCATAGTTAAAATAAATACATAAAAACAAAAGCTTTCCAAAATGATGTAACTCTGAAATAAACTTATCTTTCCCCAATTATGTCAACTTTGCAAGGAAAAAAAATGAAAATTTTGTGGTGTGAAATCTATTTGACTGTGTAAACTTGGTCAAGGTTGCTAAGTCTCTTTCTCTGTAAAAAATTGAGGATAGGATTGAATTATCCATGCAGCATCCTGGCCACAAGGACTGAGGTGGAACTGTAGGGAGTGAGCTTCCCTATCCGTGAGGCTCCACTAGGACAAGGGGAGATACAGTTTCATGACGTCCTCTAAAGCAGGACCCTGAAGAGCTTCTTTTTTCTTGTACTTCCTGTCCCACCTCCTGACTTCCTGTCCCACCTCCCCTGGATTTATGCCCTCTGTTCTCTTTCTCAATTCAATCCAATCCACAGTGTTTGAGTGAACCAAGTACGGGGACTGTCAAAGTCAGGACTCCAAGTGGCAGATTACAGAAACCTTGCTCAAACTTGTATAATAACAACAACAACACCCCACCACCACCACCAAAAAAAAAAAAAAAAAAAAAAAACTATGAACAGAGCAAAAGAGATTGCTTTTACTGTCACTTGTAACTAGACATTATGAGAGTAAGTTTCTTTCAGGCACAGCTGTATCCAGGTCTTTCTATCTTGACTCTTTTGTCCTCTGTTTTGGCTTCATCTTAAGCAGGCTCTCCTTTCATAGGGGTAAAATAAGTGGCCATCAGTAACTTGAGGCTCTTAGTCCATCAGTTTAGCATACCAAGTGGGAAAGAATTATCTTTCTGTTTCAAATTTATTTAACATTTCTCAAATGAGTGGAGGAGACAGAGCAGTGTGCAAGACAGTTGAAGCTCTGCCCTTCTAGACTGGCCCTTCGCTGGAGTAGCTTGGGCTGAGTAACTACCCCTGAATCAACTGCTTGGTTCATGGGTTTGGGGACTGCTAAATTACCAGGCCAAAGCCTGTAGTGCCTCCTGTTTCTCTCCAGTGACAATGATATTTTGTAGGAGAGCACTCCCTATAGCAAAAATCTCTCCCCTAACATGTACACTCCCATGGGTTTCTATACCATGATCCACCTCAGCCTTTAGCCAGCCCCAGTATACGTGTGCCTGGCATACTCGGGAAGGTCTAAAGATTTGAATGGGATCCCTCCCCATGTGGGACTACCATGCAGTGTCACATTTTACCACTGCACCACTGTCTGGGCCCATCTTCATTAATTTCATTGTGTGTGTGTGTGTGTGTGTGTGTGTGTGTGTGTATGTGTGTGTGTTTATAGACAGATAGATATATATAATTAAAGTGTATGGGAACCAGCAATTAGCGTAATGGCTATGTCGCTGGACTCCCACGTAGTTGACCGCGGTTCACGTCCCAGACCCGGTGGCTTAAAACTCACGCCGGGCGCGTGTGCGTGCATGCCCAAGATCCCCAGAGGAGAATGGAGGAGAAGGGATTGCTGCGTGACCATCCTCCCTGGGGGGTGATTTCTTGCTTTCTGTCTCTCTGTCTCTCTCTGTCTGTCTGGCGAGCGCACGCGCCCTATAGCGAAAACCTCTCCAAAAAAAAAGGTAGAGAATGTTGCCATAGTGCCTAGGAACTGTGAGGCTGGTACTTACCAAAGACCACCTGGAAGTTGTTACTCATCCCCCCTTTCTCAGTCCTTTTTCTGAGTGAGTGGAGGTCCCCTGACCTAGAGAAGGCTCAGAGGAAAGAGAAGTTCCTCCCTTCTTTTTTTTTTTTTTGAGAGATTTTCACTGTAGGGCGCGTGCGCTCGCCAGACAGAAAGAGAGAGACATAGAGACAGAAAGCGAGAAATCACCCCCCAGGGGGGATGGTCACGCCGCAATCCCTTCTCCTCCATTCTCCTCTCGGGATCTTGGGCACGCACACACACGCGCCCGGCGTGAGTTTTAAGCCACCGGGTCCAGGACACGAACCGCGGTCGACTACGTGGGAGTCCAGCAACATAGCCATTACGCTAACTGCTGGTTCCCAAGTTCCTCCCTTCTAAGCAGCAATCCTATGGGTTGTATTCCACTTTGTGTGATAGCTGTGTTTCTGAAATGTGTTTGAAGATATGCCCGTGCAAGTGAATTCCTATTTTCCTTTTGCAGTTTGATAAAATACCTGGTGGGTAACACAGGCTCTTTCGCTGCACTGGAATTTTCTTGAATGAATGATGGCAAAATAATTGGACATTGGTGGGGCTTGGAAATCTTTTTATGAGATAGTGGTTTCTACTCTGGTGAGTACTTGTTAAAAATGGGTGTCCCCTATAAGCCCTCTTATTCTTTCTGAGAGATTGACACCGTCTTTTATCACTAATGTGCTTGTGTTCTATTGTGTTCTAGAATCAGCTGCCCTCTAATTTACACTAAAGAAATAATATTGCCTTATAATATTTGTGTTTGTGTGTGTGTGTGTGTGTGTGTGTATTTTAAAATCACTTTAGGAAACACACCAGTTTTCTTCTTGGACTATTTTAAAAAGTCATTCATATTCTTGTGATGTTTTTTACTAGGATAAACTTAAACTGAAGATTAATCCATGTAAGGCTGTTTCTGACTAGGTTTGTGAACTCAGGTGACATCATTGTATTGAAATGGCCAATTCCTGAGCCTCTCTACCCTTTAACTATAAGAAAGTGGGGAGGAACAGATTTTTAGACACCCATTGGTTTGGACCCACTCACTGAAATAATGCTTCTAGCATCTGATTTTCCTGTGGTCATGGATACTATAGACCATTGGATGTGCAGTAAGCCAATCACCAAATGTGAAGTTCTAACCCGAATGAGTAATCATCTTTTAATGGACACACTAACGTAATTTTGACTCTCCTCAAATTTTTAAAGGAAAGAGATGAAAAGTTTTCAGAAAGAACTTATGTTTATCAATTGTTTAGAGAAATGAAAGATATGGACACTCTTTCTTTAATAGAGTTAATGTTTTTCCAAGCTCTGGAAACAAAAGACAAAATGCCCTTGACTATCAAGTCATCAATTTAAGAGGCTACTGTTTTCTGGCTACTTAGAGTTCAAGATTTGTTATGTTTGACGGTCATTTGTAGCTGCCTTTTGAGTAGAATAGATTTTCAAATCACAAACCACAAGGCAAGCATCAAACTGAATGTGAAAATCAATGACCCATCATAGTTACAAGTACATAGATGGCCATGCCTTGATGGGTGGACCACTGAAGGGAAGGACACGCTTGATGAAAAACAGACAAGGGCAGCTTCCTTTATCCACTTTTCTCTGCCTTCTGCTCCCACTACTCTGATCTGCCATTGAAATGTGTCAGTCAATTTAAGTCAAGTAATAATCTGTGACTAATCTAGACACAGCTTCTAAGCCATTTCCCCCCACTTCAATTTAACAGAAGCTTCTGCGTCTATTAATTTCCTTCCCTTCCCTTTCTTTTCTTTTCTTTTTTTTTTTTTTTTTTTTTTTTTTTTTTTAATGAGGTTTTTCCTATAGGGCGCTTGCACTCACCAGACAGACAGAGAGACAGAGAGATAGAAAGCGAGAAATCACCCCTCCAGGGGGGATGGCCATGCTGCAATCCCTTCTCCTCCATTCTCCTCTCGGGATCTTGGTCACGCATGCACATGCACCCGGTGTGAGTTTTAAGCCACCGGGTCTGGGATGCAAACCTCAGTCAACTATATGGGAGTCCAGCGACATAGCCATTACGCTAACTGCTGGTCCCCCTTCCCTTCCTTTTTAACATAGAACATGTTCCCATCTTTATCCCTCTAATAGATTCTTGCACCTCTGAAGTTCTGTTGGCAAGAAAACTAGATGCTGTTCTTTAAGATCTTACCTGGAAGTTGGTACCTGGACAACAGAGAAATTCTAATTTCTTTTATTATTGTTTATAGCAACAGCTACTGTTTCTGTGAATCCTTCTTATTTGCAGGCACTGTGGTAACAGTTTTAAACCTCATCTTGTAAGATTCTCTGGAGGTAGTTGTGAGACAGACATCATTACTCCCATTTTACAGATAAGGAGGCAGAGTTTCAGAGAAATTAAGTAACTTGTCCAAAGTGATTTAAGACCAGGTCTATACTATCAGCCACAGAGCAAGAATTAAATTAGAGACTAAGATTCTCACCTAGAGTTCACTGACCCTCTCAAAAGCAAATTGGAAAATCATTCTCAGTGTGATCTCTTTTCTGTTTGTTTTAAAAAATGCTTAAAAAAATCTTTTTTTCTAACAGATTTTGGCTTAATGAAAGGTTGCAAAGAGAGTGTGGAGAGGTCTCATGTAGCCCATATTCCCTTATTGTTAATATCTGATATTAATGTGGTATACTTGTCACAACTAATGAACCAATATCACTATATTATTCTTCACTATATTTCCATAATTTATTTGAATTTATTTAGTTTTTGCCTAATGTCCTTTTTCTGTCCCATCCAGGCCAGGATAACACATTTCATTGAATTATCATATCTCCTAAGCACCTCTAAACTGTGACAGTTTCTCAGACCTTCCTTGGTGTAGATGACCTTGATAGTTTGAGGAATACTGGTGAAATATTTTGTAGGATGTCTCTCAATATGGGCCTGTCTGATGGTTTTCTCTGAGATCTGTGTTGACCATTACACAAATGACGATAGCTTTATTAGATTTTCTTAAATAAGCTTTGTATTGTCAGAGCCTAAACATGCAGAGGAGGGTAGCCGTTCTTCATCATGCAAAGGGCAGTGTTGACTGATTCACTTAGGGAAAGTGTACATATGTACAGCAGCATTCCACTGGGTGAACGAATAGAAGGATACAATGCATAAGAAATATTTTTCCACCCTCCACCCCAACCCTTCTCTTTCTCTCCTTCTCTCTGACACACACACACATTCATATCCACCCCAGGTATTTATAACAACATTAGGAATTTTCAGAATAAAATGATAGGTGAAGCCATGATTCCAGTTAATGATAAAATTGTCATTGTAAACCATATGCTTGTGGCCAACAGAAACAGATGTCCATATAACAATTTGGAGGTATCCAATGCATAAAGCAATTTGTAGATAATCTCCTAAACAGATATAGTATCAAAATGCATTCATCGTCAATTAGACATACATTCAGGCTGTTTGTCTAATTGACCAGCTAATTTCCAGACTGTCTCAGGAGCTACTAAACAAGGTTTAAAATGAAGCCCTTGATACTGCATCTCAGAATGACCTAAGGCTGATAAACCAAAGACAGATTCCTCTGTCTGTGCACAAAACAGGGTTCAGTATGCTGCGTTCTCTGTGTAAAATCAAGTCTCCATTGAGCTGTGGTTAATTCAGTCAAAATTGTTCATGTGAAGGTATAATAACATATCACCTCCATTAGAGGGACTGGCAACTAAAACTATTACAAAGAAAGACATATTTCACCAAGATATGATATTGTAGACACAGGCTAAATATCCAGTGAAGTCAGAGGGTCAAACCATATTGGTGGAAACTCTGAACAATGGTTGTACTATAAAACACACCCGGGTTTTGGCCATTCATGTGGGTGAAGTATCCCCCTCTAGATTTTTCCTTAGCACATAGCTGTCGGGAGATTCTGTCTCCTCTCTGGTGTTCACTCAAAAGCACCTTTCACCATTACCACTGGGCTGTACCATTATCTCCTACTTCAAAGACTGTAAATAAAAGCTACTACTCTAATGTCTTATTACAAGAGGAAAATATTCATTGGAATAAGTGGACAGCATTTATTACAGCAGGGATATACTTGTAAGCAGCTGTCAACTGATTTTTCTAAACACCATGTTGAGAGTCATAGTTCCCTCTGTGCATTTCTCTGCCGCTGCTCCCAGCTGCCCTTGGCACTAGGTACATCTGTAATCCTGAATGCAGATGGAAAGGAACGGATGGAGGTGGGGGTCTCTGATAGCTGAGCAACATGAGGGCTCTATCCTCAACTATGGGCTCTAAATTTTCTTTATGGGACTTGAATTTTGAAGCCCCTTATCATCTGGAAGCCTGCACAGCATCAGAAGTTGGAAGCAGTCTGTTATTGATTGCAGCTGCGTCCTTGTTTGGCAGAGGAAGATGGGTGTAGAAAGCAAATGTAGTCCCATTTGGCAAGGACACATTCCAGGTGAACAACAATCAGGAAGGATGCCTCGAGGCAAGGTTATAAGCCATGGAGACAAAACTGACAGTCCCAGGATAGATCATTAGTGTTTCGTCTTTCAAAGAGAACTTCCCTCTATCAGATGTATTGGGAACCAGAAATGGCTTCCTGTACACCCAACTGTCCTTGACTTATTAAGAATTAGGGAAAATGTATGGATGTATGCATGTATGCATGTGTGTGTGTTATAAACCCTTAACAAACTTCTCCAGGACTTTTTCACATTTGAACTGCACCTGTAGAATGGTGTTTAGGTGGTTAAACTTGGAGATGTTAACTGCTCATAAAACCCCTAAAAATTCTTGATGCAATAATTTGCCCTTTTGCCAAGGCACAAATTTGAATTTTTCCTTCAAGTTCTGAGCTCTGTCTCTGTGGAGTAAACTTAACTGCCAAATCTTCAAGTGCATCACAGTGCAGTTTGTTATAGAAGAACAGCAACTCCTAACATAGAATAATGGTTTTATTACTTTATTAAAAACCCCAAATTCAAAAAAATGTTATTTAATGCATAGGGAATGAATATGTAAAGGAAAATCAGGGGACTTTGGGCTAGATGTGGAAGATTACCCATAAATGTGTACTTTTCTCCTGTTTGAAATATCACAAAAACTGAGTAGGGAAATTTATAAAGTAGAAACTCAGAAGAACTGAATAACAAAAAAAGGTAAAAGTAGGCAAAGAATGGAAATGGTGGGCAAAAGATGAGGATGGTTTTAGAAGACAGAGAATGGAGTGAGACTGGTAACTGACTTAGCAAGTAGGGGGAGTTAAAATGTAGGTGCCACAGATGCAGGCACTGCAATTTAGACCCCGAGCATCTGAATTCCCAGTTCCCATCCTTTAGATCTTGAAGCCAAGTATTTTCTTCTTCACCTATTCTTAACACACACACACACACTAACAGACACTAACACACTTCTCTGGAAGTGAACAAGAATATATACAAGAACATATACAAGAATATATACAAGAACATATTACATTGCATTCCTACATGGGGAATATGAACAATGAAAAATAAGAAAGCTCCTGGAAATAAAAGATGTGCTAAAATTAAAAATTTCAATCAAAGTTTAGAAAATAAAGTTGAGGGGGAGCAGCAGGTGGTGTGTTGGTTAAGGTGCTGGACACTCCCATATGGCTGACCATGGTTCAAGTCCTGAACCAGGTGGCTTGCTTTCTCACTTTCCCTCTCTTTCTCTCTGTCTCTCTTGGGTCAAATTAAAATAAATGAATATGGTTTTATTACTTTATTAAAAACCCCAAATTCAAAAAAATGTTATTTAATGCATAGGGAATGAATATGTAAAGGAAAATCAGGGGACTTTGGGCTAGATGTGGAAGATTACCCATAAATGTGTACTTTTCTCCTGTTTGAAATATCACAAAAACTGAGTAGGGAAATTTATAAAGTAGAAACTCAGAAGAACTGAATAACAAAAAAAGGTAAAAGTAGGCAAAGAATGGAAATGGTGGGCAAAAGATGAGGATGGTTTTAGAAGACAGAGAATGGAGTGAGACTGGTAACTGACTTAGCAAGTAGGGGGAGTTAAAATGTAGGTGCCACAGATGCAGGCACTGCAATTTAGACCCCGAGCATCTGAATTCCCAGTTCCCATCCTTTAGATCTTGAAGCCAAGTATTTTCTTCTTCACCTATTCTTAACACACACACACACACTAACAGACACTAACACACTTCTCTGGAAGTGAACAAGAATATATACAAGAACATATACAAGAATATA
The DNA here is from genome assembly GCF_000334495.1 of Tupaia belangeri chinensis. Taxonomy (NCBI): domain Eukaryota; kingdom Metazoa; phylum Chordata; class Mammalia; order Scandentia; family Tupaiidae; genus Tupaia; species Tupaia belangeri. The sequence continues at coordinate 779,133 of NW_006159447.1, read as the reverse complement.
TACAAGAACATATTACATTGCATTCCTACATGGGGAATATGAACAATGAAAAATAAGAAAGCTCCTGGAAATAAAAGATGTGCTAAAATTAAAAATTTCAATCAAAGTTTAGAAAATAAAGTTGAGGGGGAGCAGCAGGTGGTGTGTTGGTTAAGGTGCTGGACACTCCCATATGGCTGACCATGGTTCAAGTCCTGAACCAGGTGGCTTGCTTTCTCACTTTCCCTCTCTTTCTCTCTGTCTCTCTTGGGTCAAATTAAAATAAATGAATAAATAAATAATTAAAAAAAAAAAAAGAAAAGAAAGTTGAGGAAATACTCCAGAACAGGGATCTCTGCTCCCCTCATCTGCACTGTACTAATCCATGGGCTGTTGTGAGCTGGGCCCCTGACCAGTGCCAGTCAACAGGCTGCACACCAGGGGGTGGGCAGTGGGCGAGGCTTTGTCAGTGTTTGCAGCTGCTGCTCATCACTCACATTGTTGCCTGCCAGCTCAGTGATGGTATTGTATTATCATGAGACCACGGATGTTGTTGTGTGATTGTTTCATTGTACATAGCAATGTGGTAGTGGTGGAAATGGGTTGAACGGTGGATGTGGTACACTTGGGTCATCCTAGGAACCCCTTCAACTCCCATCTGTGGAGAGATTATCTTCCATGAGGCTGGTTCCTGATGCCAGAAAGGTTGGGTATCACTGCTCTAGAAGACAACAAAAATATAATGAGAAGGAAAAAAAATGGAAATCCAATATAATTTCTTTAAAAAATAACATGTAAAAATCCCAAGATGAAAGAAAGTAGAAGGGTCAAATTATTAAAGAACTAATATCAGAAAATCACCCAGAACTGATAGCATGAATTTCTAGGCTGCAATGGTTCATGGAATGGCCAACACAACTAGTAAAAGAAAATCTATACTAAGATATATTATCATGACATTTCAGATACCAGAGATAAAGAAAAGATCCTAAACTCAGAGTAAAATTGGTTTCTTAAGAGCAACACTAGAGCCAGTCCAGAAAACAACAGAAGGCTATGATAAACATTTTGAGAAAACATGTCTTCAGCTAGAAATTCTAAATCCTGCCAAACCTTGATCAAATAAGAGAGTAACATCAAAACATTTTCAGATATTCAAGAAGGCAAAATTTTTTGCCTCCCAACCCCTACTTCTTAAGAAAGTTTACTGAAACATATTCTCTTGCTAAACATGATAGTAAAGCAAGAAAGTGCAAGACAGGAAATCTCAGAAATAGGCCATAAAGCATAAAGGTAAATAAAGAGAAAGTTCCACAATATTGAGAGAGCAGACCTAGATGCTGCTGCCCAGATTTGAATAAGAAGACAGGCACTCCGGAAATATACGGGCTGGAAAAAAAAAAAAAGAAAGAAAGAAATATTGGGGCTGGTAAATTATTAAATATATTTGGCCATGTGGAGAATAGTGTTGGTAAAGGGGATGGGGTATAGATTCCTCAGAAACAGAGGGAAGAGTTAGTGATTGGAAACAAACAAACAGAATAATGAGATGAAATAGCAAGACAACTATAAACTCCAGGAAAAATAAAAAGTTTTATTTAAGAAAGGGCATTTTACTCAACAGAGTACAATATTAATAAAGTCATAAAATATATACAGTATAACTTAACCAAAGAGTATAGACAGAAGTATTTTTTCAGGCCAAGCATATAGGTGAGAATGTGTGGGTCAGTAGAGAACAATACTTCAAGAAATTTGTAGAAAAATAGAATTAAAGGGCCAGCCCCTTAACACAGAGTTTAAGTGCTTTATGTAGGCAACTGGATCCCACATGACCCACTGCACTTTGAATCCCAGCCTCAGAAGGCTGAAATCATGCCAAGTGCATGCCCCAAATCCTGATAGGATGAAAAGATGGAGGACAAAGGAATGTATCAGGACCATTGCCCGAGTGGAGGGTACCTACTTTTTCTCCCTTCCCCTTCCTCTCTTCTGTTCTTTTCTCTCACTCTGGCAAGCACATGTGCCTTTTGACAATAACAAAATCAGAAAGAAGAAAGAAAGGAAGGAAAGAAGGAAGGAAGGAAGAAGAAAAAGATAGTGTGAGCTTATTTTGGCATAAAACATCTTGAAATCCATGCATATTTTTTAATCATAAGTATTTTCAATAAACTTTTTGAAGCTCACTCATAAGTGAGGAGGGCAGTAACCCCTAATCTAACTTTAAGTAACCAATGTCTTAAACGAATACATGAAAAATAGTAAACCAAGTATAAAAGCAGAACAAGCAGTTAAGAGAGTCAAAGTGGCTAATACAGGGAAACATAACTGCTGTTTTCTATTATAAACCTGCTGGGACCATGCAGTCTGGCCATCAGGGCTGCAGTTCGGAGTTTACTCTTGCTGTAGCTGGCTAAGAACATGCTAAAGGGCATGAGGTCTTAGTCTGATTGCTGTTCACCCGCGTCACCTTCCTGTACACCCACCCTGGATGGGATATGGCTCCCAGAAGATTGGTGCCCAGCGTGGGGCATCCAGCATAAACCTTTTGCCACTATTTGACTTGTCAATACTTATGCATTATCCTGACAAAAATAAAGAGCATTGACAAAAGTTTTAAAAATGGAATTGAAAAGGTCTATGTAATTGAAGGCTGATTCTGAGCCAGGAAATAGAAATCAGGGACAAATGGAAAAGTGGAAATATGCTGTGTAAAAAAAAAAAAACATCTTAAAAGGCTGCTTAAATATTCAATTAGAGTTATTGAATTTTCAGGGGGTGGAAATAAGTTATAATGATCTTTTTTACATTGAGAAATTCTTGAAGATCATTGATTATATCCTATGAATGTCAAAGATTTGTTGAATAAATACAAACTAGAAAAGCAAATAAGTTTTTAGGAGCTTTCTGGCATCAGGGAGAATTCCTAGATGCTCTTGAGGATTCCTTTAACTAGAGGCTTCCTCTGGTCCAAGTGTTTATCGAAATCAGCTTGTAGCAAAGAATAGAGTGAAGATTAAGCAAAAAGATACTTAGAGCTAAAGAGCCAGGAGTTGCTGCCTTCTCTCGATTTCTAAGAAGATAAGATAAAGCAACTCGGGTACTGCACTGCAAATTGAAAGAAAAAGGCTTCTTCACCGAAGTTCGACATCTATGCTACTTTTGAGGAGCACACCCACTGCTTTATCAAGCAGGGTGCATATTTACAACTGCTTAGACGAATGACCAAATTCAAGAACTCTCTCAGCATGACTTAGAAACTGCTAAGATTAAGAAACCTCCAAACCAGTGGAAAACATTTTCAAGGAATGAAAAAAAAAAAAATCAATCTCCTTGAACAAAGTTAGAGGTGAAATGATGTCACTATTGAAAAATTTCTGACCCTTCTTGTCGGGAAAATAATGTAACTGTGCGAGTTAGTTGCCTTTACTTGTGAGAAAGCTGCAGTGCACATTAAATCCTGAGGGAGTAAACACAAAAGACAGGTCAACCTGCAGCCTCATTAGGGCAAAACTCACTGAAACTAAGTCTCCCTGGCTCTTTGGATGGATGGTGGCACATGGCCCCTTCTCTATCATCTGCACCTGGAAAATCACCCCCCATGTTATAAATGACAGAGCTGGTCAAAGAGCAAGGCTGATAGCAACTTCCTTTCAGTGCATTTTATCTTTGCTAACTTCTAGAACGCCATCTCCTCTACCATAAGTACCTCCACCTTCTCCTTATGACCACCCAAGGTGGGCTGCTACTCTGAGGTGAGGTCAGAGGCACCAACTTTCCAGTGTTTGGGGAAAAAGAAGGACAAGGAAATCGAAGCAGCAGTCTCTTTTGTTGATATTCCAGAAGAGAAGGACCTTTCAGTCACTGAGGCGTCTCACCAGGGAAAGCAGATTTCAGTACAGTAGGACAGAGGTCAACAATGCTCTCCAGTTTTCAGATTTATGCAAGACTGATAAGGAACAGATGCCACCTCTGTCAGTGCTGAAATGACACATGGGCAGCAGCCAGTGGCCTCTTCTTGCAGAGAACCTAAGAAGCAGCCTTTCTACCTCTTTCTCACTGTGAAATTGGGTGATTCTCACCTCCTCTTGTGCTTATCCCAGAGGCCCTGAGAGATGCCCAATCCAGTAACCAAGGGCTGCATGAAACTTCAGCAAGAGAAGAGCTCAAAAAATTTAGAGTGCTGACTCCTTCCTTCCTTCTCTTTCTCCTGGATATTAGTAGTAATTGCTTCGTGAGGTTATGACAAAGATTAAATTAGTTTATCAATTAAATGCATGATTATGAGAATGTGTGGTGCAGAGAATATTAGCTATCATTATTAACAATAGTTGTGGTAGTATTTGAGAGATTACAAGCATATAAAAGATAAATGCAGTTACCCAAAATAGCCGCTCAGTGGCTGAACTACTTGATATTTTATGGTTAACAAGAAGTGTCATTGCTCTAAATAAGGTTGTCTGTGCTGGAGGAAATGGGTCAATGTACACAGAGCCCTGCAAATGAAGTCCAGAGAAATGAGAGAAATGGAACCCATCTGAGTTGGATACTGACCAAAGAACTCCTGGATGTAAGAGAATAAATGCTATTCACGTATAACTATTTCTAAGCCTTTCACCCAAGGCCATTTTTTTTTATAGTTGGGAAAATTAAGGGGCCAAGAGAGTAAATTGACTTTTCAAGGGACATGTAGTTAGTGGAAGTCACTGAAAAAACCTTTGTTCATCCCACTACACCATGTCTTGGTATGGAAAAAGAAAGAAACAAAACAACCTACAAAATGGAAGGCCCACTGTTCATGACACTGTAGCCAGTTTTTGTCTGTGGCTATTAGACAAGTGGGACAAGGTCTACTTGAGAAGTACATAGGAAAACCTAGACACGTACCAGCGACTCCATGTCTCATCATGACAAATGATCATAATAATAGTAACGATGAGGTGATGATGTAGTAAAGTCTTGATAAGCCAGGGCTCTGGGTCAAATTCTTACTTGACATTTATTCTTAGACAAGTTACTTAAACTCTTCAAGCCTTGATTGTATCCATACGGCCTGGTTAATTTTGGAGAGTGTATAAAATGTTTAATCCAAGTCCAAGGTAACTAACTACTCAGTAAGTATTATCTCCTAACAGGAAATCATACCAGTTTCCCAATGGACACAAACAGTATTGTCAGAATAGGATTTGAACACATGACTCTCAGACCATATATTCAACCATGGCATGAAGCAGAACTGAGATGGAAAGTAAGATAAAGATAATTTTCCAAAGATAATAGATATGGTAATATCTTTGAGCCAATATTCAGTGTATTCTGGATGGGAAAAATTCATTTTGAATGCCATAGTGATATACAGTGAACAAATATTTTAAGGAAAAGAAAGATAAAGAAAAGATTATAGCCTTATGTTTTTCAGGTGCTGCTCAAATGCTTATGTTAGATTCAAATTAAGGAAATAAATTACCCTTTAAACCTTGTACTGTGGCTACAATGAAATACTAACTATGAGGAGTCTTTGGGACTCCTTTTGGACTAACTAAAGGAGTCTTTGGGACTCCATTTGGACTGGTATTTTGAACTTCCAGAATTCATTCTCTCTCTCTCTCTCTCTCTCTGTGTGTGTGTGTGTGTGTGTGTGTGTGTGTGTGTGTGTGTGTGTGTGTGTGTGTGCATGGGAGCCCAAGGGGAAAGCTGAGAGTAAGACTTAGCTCAGAAGTGTTGAGAGGTGGAAAGTCAGAACTGGCCCTTCACCTTTAACTTTGATGCCCCAAGAAGTCATGTCGAATGTGAGAACCAGGGTCTGCTTGACACACTTCTTTTTGTGGGGAGGATGAAAGAGGGACTTCTTGGGATAACAAGTGCAGCTGAAGAATAGAAGGGAAAAAATAGGACTTAGCAACAGTCATCGCCATAGAACCAGGATGCTGAGAGGAGAAGGGAACTTCATGTGGAATTAGGAATTTACAACTTAGAAACATGGTTAGATTTGGAAACTGATAATACATAATTCTGGAGATCCAGGGCCTTTCCTACTAGTGCATGGCCCCTTCTTCCCCCACCAAAGCTCAGGATTTGCTCATTCAATGAATACTACTTCTCCCCAAATGAAGGTCTATTTGTTTGCATGTCATAGTGATTTTTGCTGTTGTGTTGCTGTGTGTGTGTGTGTGTGTGTGTGTGTGTACAAGTTGTGTTTTAAATGTGAAATCAGCCCCTGAATCTTACATTCTAGAGGGGAATACAAACAGCAAACGAGTATAGAAATACTTTATAAAATGCTAGACTATGGTGTGAAGAAGAAATAAGCAAGGTAAGGAACAGAAAATGTCTGACAGTAGCTATTATTATAAATTGGTGTGGTCGGGGAGG
>NW_006159447.1:771197-772751 GCF_000334495.1 Tupaia belangeri chinensis | reverse complement strand
TTCTGATGGATGATGTTTGAGTAGAGAGTGGTAGGAGTGAGTAAGCAGCTATCTGGGGAAAGAAAATTCCAGGTATAGGGTGTGGCAAGTGCAAAAACCCTGAGTCATATACACGTTGTGTTGGGTTCCAAAAACGATAGAGCAATGAATGAGTGCAGTCAAGGTATGCATAGCAAGAGGAAAGTGAAGGAGAGAGGTTAGACAAGTACCTGGAACACAAAGGGCCTTGATGACAGAAACGCATGACTTATATTCTGAGGTAGGAAATCTCATTTCTCGTGTGTGTGTGTGTGTGTGTGTGTGTGTGTGTGTGTTTATTTCTGCTAGAGGGTGCATGTATTCATCAGAGAGTGGCAGAGAGATAAAGAACAAGGGAGTAGGAGAAAGTACCCCCTTACCAGTGAGACCTGGTCATGCCATAATCCTCTCTCATCCATTTCTCCATCCCATTAGGATTTTGGAAATGTATGACCACACACACAAACACACAAACACATATACACACACACCTGGCATGTTTTTCAGTCCTCAGGACCAGGATTTTAACTCCATGGTTGCTCATGTGGGATCTGACTCTCTTAGTCAGCAGACAACAGAACTGGCCTTCATGTATGTTTAATCTCTTTTTTTTAAGTCTAATTTAATATCTACCCCCCCCAGTATAAATGCATTATCCAGTCAAAGATATTACCATACATATTATCGTCAACAGATAACTTTTCCAATTCCCTCCCTCCAGAGACATTGTATGTCCTCAAGTATGTTTTAATAGGATTATTTCATCCAAGATGCAGGCCAAATGATTAGTTTGTAAATGTTACTGAAAGTAGAATCTGTCAGTGCTGAAGAGAGAAAAATAAGAGTTATCTTTTTTCTTTTTTTAGGTTTTTAACATAGGGCAATAGTGCATGCACTTTATAGCACAGAGAAAGAAAGGGAAAGTGGGAAATTCCCCCCCCCCCAGGCAGATAGTCATGCTGCAATCCCTTCTCCTTGAGCCCCCTTTTGGGATGTTAGGCATGCATGCACATTTGCCTGTCGTGATTTTCAGGCTGACCAATCCAGGACTCAAATACAATCAGCAATGTTGGAGTCAGTGCCTTAATCACCATGCACCTGCTGGCCCTAATAAAAGGGTATCTTGCAGAAGAGGTTGTGTTTATCTTCCTTCCTGTTTATGAACATAATTTTACACTATATGATCTGCTTTAAAAACAACAGGAGGGAACCAGCAGTTAGCGTAATGGCTATGTCGCTGGACTCCCATGTAGTTGACCGCGGTTCGTGTCCCGGACCCGGTGGCTTAAAACTCACGCCGGGCGCGTGTGCGTGCGTGCCCAAGATCCCGAGAGGAGAATGGAGGAGAAGGGATTGCGGCGTGACCATCCCCCCTGGGGGGTGATTTCTCGCTTTCTGTCTCTATGTCTCTCTCTGTCTGTCTGGGGAGCGCACGCGCCCTACAGTGAAAATCTCTCAAAAAAAAAAAACCCATTAAAACAAAAAACAACAGCAACAACAACAAAAAAACCAGAATAGTCATATAGCAATTCCTGC
>NW_006159447.1:766421-771184 GCF_000334495.1 Tupaia belangeri chinensis | reverse complement strand
GGGAGGGTGGAAGAAATGGTGAAATTGTTACATACAAAATTCGAAGTAAGTAGAGGAACATCTGAGAAAACCATTTATAAACAGTGAATAGAAACATTAATTTGTGTTATGACTGGGCAATGGAAACAGGAAATAGCGGCTGAGTGGCTAGCCTGGGAAGTCTACCCTAGTGCTAGAAACTTCCCAGAAATGGTCCCCAAAGCAAATAACCCACATGTGAGCAGCAAGTGCCTGAATGTACAAGCAACAACAGTAAGACTGTATTTGAGAGGGAACAACCGCCAGAGTTCACAAGGTAATTTTTAAAAGAAAATAAACTAGCTCAAGCTTCCCAAAATAGGTGAGCATAGCAAGTTACCCACATCATGATCTTGGGGGTGATAAGATAGCAGAGATTCAGCCTTTCCTTCCTCATTACTCTATCTGTTGAAAAAACATAGTCAATGGATCGTTAATATGAAATAGCTTTGTCTTGAACATCTCAGAATCCTGTTCATACCATACTGTGGATATGAAGGAAGCCCTGATATTATAATACTCTTGGCTGTTTCAATTTCTAAATCACTTGTGTACATAATCCCAAAACATGGACACTTCTACTGTCACCATTCCCAACCTTGTAAAAGGGGCACTGAGTTTGAGTGCCAGTCTACAGATCTCAGACTCTGGAGCTGAACTGCCCATGTTGGGATCTTGGCACTGAGTCCTGGTTTTCTTCTTTTCCTCCTCCTCCTTCTTTGCAGACAGGATCTCACTGTGTCATCCTGCTAAACATCCTGAGTAGTTGGAAATATGGGCATGCACCACCATTCCCAGCATTTCCAGGGGAAAGCTAGGCAGGGAGTAAACCCTGGCTTCCCACGTGGCCTAAGTCTACTGAGTAGCATTGTCAACCAGTGCATGCAACCATGGCTGCATCGTGAATCTTGGCTTTCTATTTGTTCTTCATTTATAACATAAAGGAAAATAATAGGGAACTTATGAGGACTTAGTGTAAATACACATACGTCCATACACCAGAGTGGTGAGTGGGATCCAGCTGGGTCAATGTTAATACTTCAGAAGGATGAATTTCACAAAAGCTGAGCATTCCTATAACCACTTTCTCAAAAGACAGATGGGGAGTAACCTGTGATGTGGTAGTTAAGGTTGCTAGATCCCTCATGGCCAACAATGTGGTTCAGTCTTGGATCCAATGGCTTGAAAAACATGCTGGGTGTGTGTATGTGCATGCCCAGTATCCCAAGAGGATAGAGTAATGAAGAAGAAAGGAATAGGGCATTATGGGCCCCATGGGAGATAATTACTCCATTTCCTTTTCTCTCTTTCTGTCTCTCTCCAGCAAGTATGTATACCTTCTGGAAAAACTGAAAAGAAAAAAGTGCAGATGAGTAATATTAAGGGGTAAAGGGAAGGGTCTTGTGAAAGAAAAAGAAGGGGAGAATGGGAGAGAAGGGAGTGAAAAAGGGCCAGAGAAACCCCTCAAGGCGACATACCCATAGTGTAAAGGACACTAAACATGAAATTATTTCCCAGAATGCTTTACCATCTTCGGATAGGGGCCATTTATCCCTGATCATAACCACTACTCTGGTTGATAACCCTACAATGTAAATATGTGCTTCAGGAGGCCTGCTTTGTTATACCTGAGATTCCTCCATGTTCTTGAAAACATTAGAAAGATGTAAAGATAGAGCAGAAAGTGGAGACTAAGAGAGAAATTAAAGGTTTGGGGAAAAGGGAGGAGCAGGTTGATACAGCATCAGCTCATGGACTACACTGAAGCAGATGAAAAAGAGCGTAACTCACCTGAGGAAAGTCTAAATGCTCTGCCCATAGGAGCTACATCGTCTTCACCAGACAAGTTACATATGCCAGGCTGTCAGTTTTCTGAAAAGTACTATGGCATTGAGAAGAGTAAAATTCCTTACTATTTAGTTTTCAAGTGGTATCAGAGGCTGCAGAGATGTGATTTTCCATCTGGAATCCAGAAAGGAAAAGCTGAGCCATACCTGGAGCAAGAGAGGTGAGCTAACTGTCGGGGAAAGATACAAACAGAAAGGAAACAACCAGGTCAGAACCTGACATGTCATCCCATCCAACTCCCATCATTTTCATAAGAAAGGCATCTTTGCCTCACTCTCTTAAAGTCTGTGTCCTGTGACCTGGCCCATGATAGAAAGAGAGTTTTAGTTCTGTCGCACCTAACTATGTGAACTTCAACTTGGACAAATCACTTACCTTCTGTTTCCTAATCTACAAAATGATGATCAAAGAATAACTTTTGATTGGCTCAGTGTTATTAAACAGTGCCAATTGGAAGTCACTCAAGGATAAAGGGTTGAAGAGACAGGGAGAGGGTAAAGTGTTTCAACTGTTCTCACCCATCTCCTTTTTATTTATTGATTGATTTTGTTTGTTTGTTTATATAACTTTATAATTATAGATTATACATTATATATACACTTTATTTATTTATTTTGAGAGGTTTTTCACTATAGGGCGTGTCCGCTCGCAGACAGGCAGAGAGAGATATAGAGACAGAAAGCGAGAAATCACCCCCAGGGGGGATGGTCATGTCGCAATCCCTTCTCCTCCATTCTCCTCTCGGGATCTTGGGCACGCACGCACACGTGCCCGGTGTGAGTTTTAAGCCACCGGGTCCGGGATGTGAATTGTAGTCGACTACATGGGAGTCCAGCGACATCGCCATTATGCTAACTGCTGGTTCCCATACACTTTAATTATATATATCTGTATCTATCTGTCTATAAACACGCACACACATACACACACACACACACACACACACATAAATGAAATTAATGAAGATGGGCCCAGACAGTGGTGCAGTGATCAAATGTGACACTGCATGGTAGTGCCACATGGGAAGGGATCCCATTCAAATCTTTAGACCTCCCCAAGTATGCCAGGCACATGTGTACTGGGGCTGGCTAAAGGCTGAGGTGGATCATGGCATAGAAACCCATGGGAGTGTACATGTTAGGGGAGAGATTTTTCCTATAGGGTTTGTGAGCTAACCAGAGAGACAGAGAGAGGCAGAAAATAAGAAGTTCCCCCCATGGGGGATGGTTGCACCACAATCTCTTCTTCATTGTCCTCTTGGGATTTGGGGCATACCTGCACATGTGCTCGGCATGAGTTTTAAGCCACCAGGTCAGGGAACTCGAACTGCAGTTGACTAGTGGGAGTCCAACGATGTAACCATTACACCATTTGCTGCCCCCCCATCCCCTTCTTAATCCAGACAGTTTTGTTTCTTACATGTAGTATGTATTTGCACTATAGAGTGATAGCTGGTCCAGAAGAAGGGCTTTGAGGCTAAGGTGGAAACACACTGGCTTCAGTCATCTCTAGAATTGCTTCTACTCCTTATTTTTTGTTTCTGATGAGACTGCACAAAAATATGTTATGCTGATGACATGAAAAAAGGGGCCCAGACAGAAATATATTGGAAAGATGAATATGCCAAGCATCTGAAAATTTTTATTTCAGGTCTTGCTTAGGACACAGCAATGGAAAGACCTGCATTTCGCTGTAAGGGGCCATATTTATTCTCCTTCACATCTATATCTCTCAAATGTAGAATTGATCCTTCTTACATTCTGTCAGGAGTAGAATCCAGTTTGGCATGCCCATTTCTTGTTAAGAGTCTGGCATTTGAGGGACCAGCAGTTGGCATAATGGCTATGTCACTAGACTCCCATGCAGATGACTGCAGTTTGAGTTCTGAACCCAGTGGTTAAACTCAAGCCAGGGGCATGTGCATGCATGCCCAAGATCCCAAGAGGAGAATGGAGGAAAAGAGAGTGTAGTGTGGCCATCCTCCCTGGGGGGTGATTTCTTGCTTTCTGTCTCTTTCTGTCTTTCTGGCGAGTGCCCACACCCTATAGCCAAAACCTCTCCAAATAAAAAGAGTCTGGTATTTGATATAAAGTGGACATATGCGGAAGATTTACTGCTAAGCGAAGCAAGCTAGATTATGAAAGAGAGGCATTGTATGTCCCCACTCAATATATACTGAATGTTGGCACTCTATGGCAGAAACGGAATGATTGAAAGGTATAAAAACATGGAGAGCAATGATGATACTAGAGTCAGTGGGGGAGGAGGGTGGAAAGTGGAAGAGGGTGAAAACAAAAGGAATCAAGGGGAATAAGAAAGAATCAAAGCATTTAAGGGTTCAAAAATGGAAAAGAATCTGTTGATTACAATCTATATGGTATTGTCTTTGACCAGATCAATATGCAGCATATTCATGACAGAAAAATTTATTGGGTATCATGTAGTGATACACAGTGATTGAATGAAAAAATTTTTTACAAAAGTCTATTAAATCATCTATAATTTAAGTTAAAATATATCACCAAAGACACTTTAATAAAAATATATGTTGTTAGTTGCCCTAATTTGTGTATACCCTGTAGAAGGTGGTTCACTAATGTTTAATCAAAAGTCCACACTTGGTTACTGAACATACAGCTATCTATATCTCCAGTTGACACGAGAAGTTTAATACCAACATGTTTTTATAAATGAGTTTACAGTGATGAAGGTGCTAGTATTTAGAATATGTGCACTGGTTAGAAATATGATACATGATCTAGTACTGCTTACATAGTCCAGGGAGCCTGGCAGTCTGTACTCTTCACATTGGTACCCAAAACGGATTCTGAAATTGCCCTTTGTCTTTTTTTTTTTTTTTTTTTTTTTTTTTTTTGTAAAGGCCGGCGTCCCTCCCA
>NW_006159447.1:753749-766244 GCF_000334495.1 Tupaia belangeri chinensis | reverse complement strand
TAGGGCACATGCGCTCACCAGAAAGACAGACAGAGACAGAGAGACAGAAAGCAAGAAATCACCCCCCCAAGGGGGATGGCCATGCCTCAATCCCTTCTCCTCCATTCTCCTCTCGGGATCTTGGGCACACACGCACACGCGCCTGGCGTGAGTTTAGGCTACCGGGTCTGGGACTCGAACCGCAGTCGACTACGTGGGAGTCCAGCTACATAGCCATTACACTAACTGCTGGTCCCCACAGTGTAAGTTTTAAGCCACCGGATCTGGGACTCGAACTGTGGTCGACTGCGTGGGAGTCCAGTGATGTAAGCAGTACACCATCTACTGGTCCCTGAAATTGCCCTTTGTCTAAACAACTGATTCTGAGATTGATCTTCTAGGACAAACTGAATCCCTGAGCCCAAAACACTGTCACTTTGGATTACGCAATGATATAGTCATGAAAATTAAGAAGGTAAAGGTAGGAATTCATTCAGTTTACAGAACAGATTGTATCACTCTTTTGTTTCTTTGTTCATAAACACTTGGGTAAGTGAGAGACTTTGCTTTGAGGACTGCTGCCTCTGCTTCTTTTTCTTTTCTTTTCTTTTTTTTTTTCAGAGAGAGGGAAGTAAAAAATCACCACCACCACCACCACCACCACCACCACCCCCGGGGGATGACCATGCTGCAATCCTTTCTCCTCCATTCTCCTCTTGGGATTTTGGGCACACACATGCACATGCACCCAGCATGAGTTTTAAGCCACTGGGTCCAAAGCTTGAACCACAGTAGACTATATGAGAGTCCAGAAACATTACCATTATGCCATCTGCTGGTACCAAGGCCTGCTTCTAATAGAACCTGGGAACACAATTCGGGGGGCAGAAATTTATATCTTCACTATTCAGAGTATGGTCCATGCAACCAGCATACACAGGCATCACCTGGGACTTTGTCAGAAACACAGAATCAGGACCACTCCAGACCGACTGAGTCAAATCTGTATTTTAATAAGATCCCAGGCAATTAGTGGCCAAGTTAAAGTTTGATGAGTTCTGTTACAAATTTCATCTACCTCTAACTTTAGATAGTTATTGACATCTAAAAGAATGTAGTAAGTGTGAAGCATGAGACTGGTTTAGGCCAGTTTGTAACAGAAAGCAAGATGGAGAATTTCCAAAGATGTAATGCTGTGGACCTCTTGCAAGGAGCTTGGAAGTGGGGAAAAGAACCAGAAAATAAAGTAAGGCTTAGGAGAAGATGTAAACTTAGACACCATTATGGAGAAGACCAATTAGAAAAACAAAGTGGGAGTGATAGAAACTATTGTAGCTGAAGAATTCATACCTCTTCAAAAATAGCTACTATTATTCAAGTTTGGACAACACCACACAAAATGTAGGCCTAGAGACATCAGATCTTCTGAATTTTTTTCAAAGCCCAGAGTATACATTCTAATAGAAATTCCCTGATTTTTATTTAGTGAAACCCAGTAGACCACATCAACTTCTATCAGCAAAAACCAGCTGAACTAACGCAACACCAACTCCTTGAAAGGATCAATAGCAAATCACTTCTCTCTTTTGCAATTTCTGTGTTCCTATCATGGGTTGTTATTGGAGAACATATAATTTCCTAGATTCATGAGAATAATAATGATGTGCTTGGGAGACTTGAGCCAAAGGTGCTGAGAATGAGTTGCTGATTTCAGTTGGAGGTGGTATCCTGGAAAGCTGGCCACCTGTGGCTTTCCAATAGGATCTTGATTTTCTGATGGAGAGTCCATTGGTGTGGAGATCCCATTACTTATCTATTCACTACTACCTGCACAGGGGCCACACTAAGCTTTGCAACTTGGCAGTACATAATTGAGTTCAGAACTACAGTATTTGATTAGCAGAGTTTTATTTATTTGGGAAGACACCGGACACTGGGGGCTAAGCAGTTGTGGGGAATAGAGAGCTCAGAAGCCTAGGTGAGTACAGTGAGCCACTTCCTTGGGAACAGATCCTAAACTTGAATAATTGTACAGGTATTTCCTAATGATCTAGTGTATTTCAAAAAAATATAAAAGCCTAAGTTTTATAATAAACATATTAAGTAAAAATTGGGGGAGTGACGCTACAGAAGAGCACTAATTTTTTAAAAATTTGCCAAAGGGCATGCATACTTGTCCATAAACACAGAGACAGAGAGAGAGAGAGAGAGAGAGAGAGTGAGAGAGAGTGAGAAAGCACTCTCCTATGGGTCAAGGTCATGCTGCAATTCCTTCTCCTACTTCTCTCCCTCCTTTCAGGCTTTTGAGCATGTATTACATGTGCCTGGCATGTTTCTCAAGCTGCTGGGTCTAGGACTTGAACCATACAGTTGGCTATGTGTAATCCAGCCACCTTAACCATCATGCCACAGGGTGGACCAGGATAATATATATATTTTTAAGTTTCTGTCTTCCTTTCAGTTTTAGAGAGACAAGTTCCCTTAACAGGATCTCACCATGTTGATCCTCTCCCAGCTTCCCCACCAGCCAGGATAATGGGTACATGGACAAGCCCATTGTGTTCAGGTCAACCTGGACTCTGAACCCTGGCCACCCATGTGGCTTCAGTATCACACAGGGGGGTCCTACTGCCTGCACCACAGTAGCTAGGTCTAAAAGAACATTTTATATAGATATTTCAGATGATTCTTAAATACATTAAAATTATAGAGCTATAGGATTTTATTATCCTCCATTTCTATGAAGAATAGATTCAGGGAACCAGCAGTTAGCGTAATGGCTATGTCACTGGACTCCCACATAGTTGACCGCGGTTTGCATCCCGGACCCGTGGCTTAAAACTCACGCCGGACACGTGTGCGTGCATGCCCAAGATCCTGAGAGGAGAGTGGAGGAGAAGGGATTGCGGCGTGACCATCCCTCCTGGGGGGTGATTTCTCGCTTTCTGTCTCTGTTTCTCTCTGTCTGGCAAGCGCATGCACCCTATAGCAAAAACCTCTCCAAAAAAAAAAAAAAAGAATAGATTCAAAAATGTACTTTATAGTAAGAATTGAGTATACTGGAAGTGGCTGTAGGATGGGGATGCCATGTGATGGTACCAGGCCTAGGAGGCAGCACCCCTGACTTAGATATAATTAGTGAGGTACTATTAGTCAGTTCTCGGGGGGAGGGGGAATGCTCTGATTTGCAGCGTTTTCCTATTTCAGTGGTGTAAATACTCCTACCATGGCCAATTTCTTGCTACCAACGTGACATTCACAATGGGCTTTCAGGAGCCTGTGCCAATGCCAGACATTTCATGCATCTTCTAACAGAGAGAAAGAATAAACAGTGCAATGAGTTTTTGCTTCATGCTGCTTCATATTATTACTTTAAATATAACCATAGTATGTATATCAATACGCATGTCTACATTTATGTATTTTTTTTTTCCTACCTTTCTTTTCAGTGCTTTGTTAAGGGGCTATTTTCTCCTTCTCTGGAGAGGCAAGTTTATCAGAGTAGAGCTTAAAGGCTCAGAAAACAGTCTGTTTATTTACAACAGCTATGCGTTTAAGAACTCTCTCTACATCTGTCTAGGCTAGTTTATGTCTCATTATATCAGCTTTTCCTGGTAACATTGTTAAAGTTTTTATAAGCTTCTGGTAGCCACAAACTTTATCAGAACCTTGGAGTAGATATTCATAGATCTATTAGTAACATGAAAATATTGTGAAACCCATTCTTCTAGACAAGGGGAAGGAGCTCACTGGTAAAGCTCCTCTCAACTTTGCCTTCCCTTCGTCACCTCAGAAGTGGCTGCTCTGACAGACTCTTGAGGTAGTTGTTGAAATCGGGCTCAGTTTTTCTGCTTCTTAAAAAGCAATCAATTTGTCTATGAAAATCACCTTCCATTGTCAGGCCGACAATAGCCCTTGCAGTCTCCTCTCTGTCTTCGAGTGGAATTCGAAAGGCTCTTCCCATTCTGAAGGGGAAGAAAGCCCGGAGGCTCTGTGCCTGAAGTGCCTGAGGAAAGTCCTCCTGGGCCTTCCTTCCTCCTGGGCCTTCCTTCTTTCTCAGCAAAGTGTGCAAAATGGCCTTCCTTCACTGGACAAGTTTCAAGAGGGGTAAAATTGACAACTTACATTTTCCTCTCATCTATGTTTTTGCTATACACTGCACTTCAAGACAGAGACGCCTCTCTTTTTGGTAAAAGTGGCTGTGGCGGCTGGTTTGCCTAAGCCGATGCTAAGTCGGTTTGCCTAAGCTGATGCTAAGTCAGGCAAGCTGCTGGGAGGCACACCCAGGGTGCATACCCCCGTTGGCCAGATTAAAGTCATAGGATTGTGATATCTCACTCATTTCAGAACCAAACTATTGCTCAAAATATAGCTTTCTTGAATAGCATTAACTTCTGGAGACAGAGACTCAATGCTTACTTTCCAGAACATTCTGGAACATAACCGACTCAACCAAAGCCATTTCCTCAAGAGTAGCAGTGAAATAGTATTTATGAGCCTGGGTTTTTATGATGAGCAATCTGAATTTGAAACTTGCTTCTGTCCCTTACTGTTGGGAAATTAGGAAAGTCATGACACATTTTTGCATAGAAAAATATGTTATGGCTTTCCTGATGACCTAATAGTTACATGTTTGGAGGGCAAGTTGCTTAATCTCAGTTTCCTCATTTGTAAAATAAGGGTTTTAGTAAAACCTATCTCATAGCACTGTCTGTAAGGATTAGGTGAGATAATGGATATAAACCATAGGCACAGAAGTCAGTAAATGTCATATATTATTTTCGTATATACTTATAATCTTTTCATGGGTCACTCATTCCATCAACAAAAATTTATCTGGTGTCCATTATGTGCAATAAGTTGTACTTTTTTTTTTTTTTTTTTTTTTTTTTTTTTTTTTTTTTTTTGGGCCGTCCGGTTAGTTTTTTATTTTGGGCCAGCAAGTGGTATGGTGGTTAAAGTGCTAGATCCCACATGGCTGACTCTATGGTTCAAGTGCCAGACCCAGCGACTTGAAAAGCACACTGGGTGCCTGTGTGTACATTCCCCAAATCCTGAGAGAATCCCATACTGAGAAGGGATTACAACATGGCCATCCCCTGTGAGGAGTGATTTCTCACTTTTCCTCTGTCTCAGTCTCTATGTCTCTCTCCAGCATGCACTATGCAAGAAAAAAAAAGATTCATTTCTTCCATGAGTGAGAGACAGAGACAGAAAAGCAGAGAGATAGCATGCATATTCAACAAGGTCTTGATGCCACGATCCATTCCCAGTTCCATCTGGTCCTGGATCACAGACATGCACATGACCTGTGTATTCTGGACTCAAACTGGGAAATTTCCCATGGGTCAGACTCATAGAGTTTTTTACCACTGTGCTGATCTCCAGCCCCAGGGAGATGTTCTTGTGCCAAGAAATATTCTCCCCTTGCTGATGTCCAAAGTGCATCATTCACCTTAAAGATGTGTGGCTTGCAACTCTCATTAGCTCTCTGACTCCTCCATGCAGCTGCTGTTTCATCAACATTCTCCTGCAGAAAGCACTGCTCCCCCTGAAGAAGGCAATTCACCCCTTAGCAGGAAATAAAATCTCTTCTCATCCAGCTTTTGTGCTCTTGTTTCCAAACCTGGTTTGTGAGAGCATTTCGAACCCTGCCGAGAGTCCTCAGAGCACAGGTCTTCCTGAATTTATACCTAACGAGCCTCACGTAGGGAAGCACTATGCCAGCAAAGTATTGCTTTGATTTGCTGGATGCCTTTGGATCCTCCTGATGGTGAAATGCTTTGAGTGTGCCTGGTGGTTTCTGAGCAAGTGTGTAGCTCGAGACAAGGAAAATAGATGAAAGAAAGCACGAAAGTCATCTAGGGGTGGGAAATACAAAGGGAGACAATGTTAGCTTCGTTCCCAGACATTATGCTCTTTTTCCTTTCCATGACTTGTTCAAAAACTTCTTTACAACCCCGAGGAAGGAAAAAATCAGATAAAGCATTCTAAATTCTACTCTGTGAGCACAGACCACAAGAGAGAAACCAAAATACCATTTGCGTTTTCTAGGAAGCTACAGTTCTTAAGGGAGGCTGGTCATTTAGCTCTTCCTAGAAGGAAAACAGTGAAGCTGGTGGTGGTGGTGGGGGGGGGTGGTACAATAACTGGGTATATAATGTTACATTTACCAAGCACTTGTATGAATCAGGCCCAGGCTAACTTAGTACATATATTATCACATTTAATTTTTTTTAAGGTGAAAATTCAGCTGGTAAGATTTTTAAAGTTTTTATAAGCTTTTCCTCTTGATTGCCAAAAGGAATTCAAGCTACAAAACAGCCTTATAAATCTTCCCAAGACCAGATTTTAATACTGCACACATCTGTCCGTATTATAACCATATTTTTGACTCCTCTAGTCAGATGTTAAGATATATATTAAGAACGAGGACTCTGGAGTGAGACTGACAGATTTTCATCCAGGTCAGCTACTCTCTAGCTGTGAAACCTTGGGCACGTGATTTAACCTCTCTGGGTTTCTGTTTCCTCATCTATAAAGTGGGAGCGATGATACAGTTCCCACTTCAGGAAATCATAGAGATTAAATGAACTGTGACTCATTTGAATGTAGAACACAGCCTATACACAGACTATTATTTGTGTTGCCTCTCTGACTTCTTTTCCAAGAAAAAATGTATTCCTTGCTTTTGGTCCTCATCCCTTTTCTATTCATTCTTAAGGTTCTGATCTGGAAAAAAGGAGTAACAAAATCTATCTCCTATGATTGTCTTCTTGATTTAGGGATTTGATGTATGTCACCCTACAAATAGCCTCTCAGTAAATGAGTGTGAACTGCTCTAGATATAGATCCTTATTCTGGAGTTTGGTTTCTCTTTAATTTTATGTGTGCCAAATGGAAAGTAGTCATTGATAGGCAAATTATATATATACACTATTTTGACCTCCAAAGTATTATTTCTTCTTTTTTTTTATTTGGAGAGGTTTTTGCTCTAGGGCGTGTGCATGCGCCAGAAAGACAGAGAAAGACAGAGAGATAGAAAGCAAGAAATCACCCCCCAGGGGGGATGACCACACCACAATCCCTTCTCCTCCATTCTCCTTTTGGGATCTTGGGCATGCACGCACACATGCCCGGCATGAGTTTAAGCAGTCGGATCCGGGACTTGAACTGCGGTTAACTATGTGGGAGTCCAGCGACATAGGCATTACGCTAACTGCTCGTCCCTCCAAATTATTATTTCTTACACCAAATGTTATTTTTTAGAAAGAAATAACTGTTTGAAATAAGGTACCAAGAAAAAAAGATTATTTCTTAATCTATGGAACTTTAGAAACAAAGTGAAATTTGATTGAAGGAAGATTAATGACTACTAATTGAATATATGTGATGGTCATAGCATTGAGTTGGATGGAGAGACAGCAGTGGGGTTTGTATGAGCCCTAAAGGAAAGTTAAGGGTTTAGCTAGACAGAGGAAGGAAGGGCCAGAGATCCTGGTTAGGGAAGAGGCCAACCCTGAGAGACAGTCATCGCGGTTTCCTGGGTGTGTAAAGACACGTGAGCATTCAAAAAACACAAAAGTTGGAATGACAGAGAGACATTGGACCGGGACAGGACAGAAACAATAGCATGGAACACTTGGGTTTCAAAAAGGCTGGGGCTGGATGGGGAGTCCGAACTTTGCTGACAGAAAGAAAGGCAATGGTGACACATTTAACTGAGTTTTTGGAATTAAACTCTAGGCATGAGGAAACTTCAGTGCTGATTTGCTGACAGCAGTTGGAAAGAAAGCTGGTGTGTGTGTGTGTGTGTGTGTGTGTGTGTGTGTGTGTGTAGGGAGTGTACGGTGATGAATTTACTTTTAAAATTCTCTTGTTTTTAACCCATGTGGGAATAATGATGCCTGGCATCCATAGATCTCCCAGTCATCTCTGTGGGGATGCAATGCTAAACCCTTACATCATTTCATCCTTGCAAAGGGTGGAGTTGTTAGATAATGCATTGGTGGATTGAAATGTTTGGCTTTTGTAATATTAATGATCCTTGAAGTTGCTTAAAATAAGACCCACATGAAAATATACTTTTTGTCTCTGTTGTAGAAGATAAAACCATGTCATAAGCAAGTTGAACAATTTGCTCATGGGGGCTGAATAGTGGTGCCACATTCATATCCAACATTCTGCAAAACTTACTGCATGGAATGGTTCCAGGTTTGTGTCTGAAGACCTCCCTGAGAGCACCAGACAAGTGTGTTTATGATCCAGGGCTGGCGGAGGCTGGGATGGATCATGGCCCTGAGACGTGTTTGGGGGTGGTCTCTCTTGCTCATGGAGAAACAAATGAACGTAAAAAAATAAAAAGTGTGCTCCATGAACAGCTAGCTAAAAGGCAGCAGGGCTTGGATTCAGGCTGTTTTGTCTCCAGCATGTGGTCTCACTAATGGTTCATTACTCTCCACGTGAGAGGAATGAGTACTCTCCAAGCGCTGAGATGGTATTACTCACCATCATCTGAAAGGAGAAGACCCTCCTGCACTCATTCCTCTCTCCCTCCCCCACAAATTCTGAAAGTGGTGTGAGCAAGTTACAAAATAACCCAGGCTGGTATAAAATTCTTGTTATCAAATCCTTTAAAGGTCCAGGAAAGAAATAAATACTCAAAACAGAAGGTAGTAGCCCCAGGGCACACCCCAAACTCTTGGACCTCACCAGGAGAACAGACTGTATAGTTACAACCTTGCACAGATTGGCAAGTATAAATCACATGTAGGAATCCAAGATGAGGGTCAGAGGAGAAAAACTTGCTACTACTTAATTCACGTTCCGCCACTGAGACTTTTTTATGCTTTTCTTTTTTCTCTCCTCACCTGGACTATTGCTGGTACCTTGGCAAGCTTTTTTCTATTCATCTGCCATGTTTTTACTGCCTTTTCAAAACATAGAAACACATTTATTTTTTTCCCCACCGGCTGTAATTCTCAAACCACTCTTGACTCGGGCAATTATACCAGTTTTCTGTTTCATCAGAGAATTCAATTTAAAATTTTAGTGCCAGTGGTTGAAATACTTACTTCATACATAACTTGAAGTTTGTATGGTTTTAATTCACGTTTATGTTTCTGTTCACACTTTGCATTCTTTAATTGATTTATTTGTTAACTATGCCATCTGTAGATTTCACATACTGAGCTTTTCACAAATGACTTTCTTTCCCCTCTCAAAGCTGTTTGGAAAACTATTTCCCTCACCTTATTGCAATTAAAACTGTGCTATATTCTCATTTTTCTGGGGCTGAACATGTTTATAGTTGAGTTCTTATATCTTTATCCTAAGTTAGATTGTAATAAGTCTCGGTATACACAGTCACTTTTTAGCCACAGAGATATTTTGCCTGTGTTGTCCCATGGGAAGGAGGCCTCTAACTTGAGCTTTGAGATCTGCAGGAACCTTGACAATCTTAGTGTCAATGGGAGAAAAGCAGTTCACTGATTCTTGGAGTTGGTCGGTAAACAGCAAATGTGGAGAATTTCTCTATCTTGGAGCACGAGTACATGAATCGCTCTCTTATAGCTTGTATTCCATAATTTTGACCAAACGATCCTTTCTTATCAGAGGATCCCCCAGCTCCCAGCCTAGTGCCTAGAGTCTGTCGGTAATCAATAACTGGCTGTTAGATGAGTAAGTTATAAATCCGTGTTATTTATTTTATCAGTCTATGGCAAGATATGACCATGTTCAGTATGGAACAAAGAACAAAGAGAAATGTAATCTTCCTTTCAAATTCATTGTCCTGGGAACCAGCAGTTAGCGTAATGGCTATGTCGCTGGACTCCCACGTAGTCGACCGCGGTTCGTGTCCCGGACCTGGTGGCTTGAAACTCACGCCGGGCGCGTGTGCGTGCGTGCCCAAGATCCCGAGAGGAGAATGGAGGAGAAGGGCTTGCGGCGTGACCATCCCCCCTGGGGGGTGATTTCTCGCTTTCTGTCTCTATGTCTCTCTCTGTCTGTCTGGCGAGCGCACGCGCCCTACAGTGAAAATCTCTCCAAAAAAAAAAAAAAAAAAAACTTAAAAAAAAAAATTCATTGTCCTTCGCCATGTCTTGGAAGTGCTATGACCTATCAGCATAAAGACCATGCAATGAACGCCTTCTTTACCTTTACTGTAGTAATTGTTGACTGCATGGCATTACCTCTGCCACACTGCTCTTACTGGTACGACTGTGAATGCCAGAGTGAGGCTCCTTTACTTTTGACACTGACGAGCATAGGGTGAGTCAAGTATTCATGAAAATTTATACTTGTGTATATGTAAGATTTAGACATCTACACTCATGAAGAAGTTCTATTCTCCAAATATTTAACTATTTCCAGAGGGGTGAGGGTAAGGAGAAACCCTCAAGATTTTTCTTCCATGCCTATAACTTTATGTGGAGCACTAGATCTTAATTTTCTTCACATTGGAATCAAATGGGGAATCTTAAAACACATTGATGCCTGGATCCTACCCCAGAAGTCTCATTTCATTGGCCTTGGGTGTGGCTTTGGCATGGGGAATTTTAAACATTTCTCCAGTTTACTGTCATGTGAGCCAAAGTTAAGGACTGCTGACATGAATATTATTTTCAAGTAACTCAAGAGTTCAGAACTCTAAATATGGCATAACACATGTTTTTCTATCAATACTGTTATTTTAAATATTTTTATATTATATTATATTATAGCAATATTATATTATAGCAATGCTTACCAAACTGTTTAGAACAATATTTTTCTAAGTGTCAGTGACAGGTCCTCTGAAAAAACTCATTAAGTGTGCAGATTTTTAGACCCTCACCTTAGAGATTCTGATTCAGTAATTTTTTTGTAAATTAAAAATCTGCATTTTAAAAAGTACATCCAAGTAATTCTTGTGTGTACTAAAGTACTTTGAGGTATTTTAGGACCAGCAGATGATGCAATGGCTACATTGCTGGACTCCCATGTAGTGGACCGCAGTTGGAGTCCCAGACTGGGTGGCTTAAACTCATGCCAGGCACATGTGCATGCATGCCCAAGATCCCAAGAGGAGAATGGAAGAGAAGGGATTGTGGCATGGCCATCTCCCCCTGGGGGTGGTGGTGGTGGTGATTTCTTGCCTTTTTGTCTGTCTCTCTCTTTCTGGTGAGCACACGTGCTCTATAGCAAAAATCTCCCCCCCGACAAAATACTTTGAGGTATTGCCTCAAAATGACATCTAAAAATGTAAAAAAAAAAAAAAAAAAAGAAAAGAAAGAAAAAGAAAAACATGCTTAAGTCATTCTATCAAGGAGCACACCATGTAGTGGTCTTGAATCCAGTGTCAGAAAAATAATGAATATCTCTAAATACAAATATAGGTTTATGCTTTATGAAAAATTCTAGAGGGACCAGCAGTTGGTGTAATGGCTATGTCGCTGGACTCCCATGTAGTCGACCGTGGTTTGAGTCCCAGACCCAGTGGCTAAAACTCACGCCTGGCTCGTGTGCATGTGTGTCCAAGATCCAGAGAGGAGAATGGAGAAGAAGGGATTGTGGCGTGGCCATCCCCCTGAGGAGTGATATCTTGCTTTCTGTCTCTCTGTCTCTCTCTGTCTTTCTGGCGAGTGCATGTGCCCAATAGCAAAAACTTCTAAAAAAAAAAAATTCTAGAAATTTTAGAATGCAAATGACGTATCACCAACAGTTAACATTTTTAAGTGAACTGTGGATCCTTTCCAGCAGTACACAACGTCAACTCTTGTAAAATTATGACTTAGGAGCTAGCTGTAGTGTGGTGCTTAATAGGGGTGGATGCCAGCCACATGGCCAACCATGGGAGTTCAGTGCTAAACCCAGCAGCTTCAAAGACACAGAGGGCATGTGTATAAGCCCTAAATCCTGAGAGAGAATGGAGAAGGGATTGCAGCATAGCCATCCCCCTGGGTTTTTGGGGGATGCTTCCCCACTTTTTTTTCTCTCTCTCTGGTGAGCACATGTGCCCTATAGCAAATTTTAAAAAGGGGTGCAGCAGGTGGTGTAGTAGTTAAGGTGCTGGACTCCCACATGACTCACTGTATATATATAAAATATACACATACACATATATATATACACACATATATATATATATATACACACACACACTATATATATGTGTGTGTGTGTGTGTGTGTGTGTGTGTGTATATATATATATATATATGTATATATATATATATATAACTTAAAACATACCAACTTGAGTAAGTCTAGTAACTAATTCTTTAGTTTAAAAAAGGTGAGAAAAATTCAAGACTTCTATTAAGTTTGGGGGGGGGAATAAACACACCTAGGATATCTTTTAATTTAGGCTTAAAAATCAGTCCTTGATGTGCTAGTGTTTTAAAAGATTAGACAAAATTTAAGGCATTTGTTTGTTAGACAAATGTAAGAACACCCAGGATAACAAACTTTGAGACACTAGGGCAAGCACACATTTTAGTTAAAGGCTGAAACCTCTTCTAACTAGCTTAAGCTT
>NW_006159447.1:748321-753462 GCF_000334495.1 Tupaia belangeri chinensis | reverse complement strand
TAGGAAAAGGAAATGAATTTCCCAAGCTGGAACTACATCAAAATGTCAAGTTAACACATGTTTGGCTTGTAAAGGTGCCGAGGGAGCTAATGTCTGAATGATCAAGGCCACAGATTTCCAAATCATTTTAAAGATAATGCCCTTACTAGGATGCTATAGCTTTCAAGCTTTTTATTTCTCTTAGCTCTTTCCTATCTGGGTGTTCAACTAGGCTAATCAAGATCTGACAAGTTCACATTGCAATTAATTGAAACAGCTGCAAAGAAACAGCTGCAAAGAAAAATGTTAATATAGAAGTACACAAATTCAGAAAAAAAAAAGTTAAAACTAAAGTTAGTGATTTTCTCATGAGAGTCAGTGTTGCATTTGGTTTTCCGTGCTTTCGTCCGGCTTGTGTTGAATAACTGATACATCTGAGTTAGCATTCTAACCAAGGAAGAACATCATTGTCATTGTTTTTCTTACAAACTTTGCTTGTGAGTCCCTAATATTTGCTCTCTCTGCACAGTATTCTCTTCCATGACTCCAGCAGCCAACTCCTGACCACAAAGATGAGCTTATAACCTGGCTTGGTGTACAGTACCCACTTACACAACCATTGTTCGACAGGGTGGTTATATCATGTAAGCATTTGGGAGTCCATTCTAGGATTCGATTTAGAGTTGAATGAGTAGACAAGTGTCTGAAGTCAAAATACAAAAAAGATGTAAAGGTAAGAGAGTGGAAGGTCATCTTTTTTTTTTTTTTTTTTTTTTTCCTTGAGAGATTTTTGGTATAGGCTGCATGTGTTTGCCTGAGAGACAGAGAGACAGAAAGCAAAAAATCACCCCCTGGGGGGATGGCCACACTGCAATCCCTTCTCTACCACTTGCCTTTGGGATCTCGGGCATGCACGCACATGTGCTCTGCGTGAGGTTTAAGTCACTGGGTCCGGGACTAGAACAACAGTCAACTACATGGGAGTTCAGTAACATAACCAATATGCCATCTGCTGGTCCCGGAAGGTCTTTATTTCTATTTGGAGAAGGTTCATTGGCAACTAAAGAGAGAAGAGCAAATGGAAGTGACTAGAACTTAGGGGCAGACAGGATTTCGGAGGCATTGAATCTTGGTTCTAATTCCTAAAGCTTTGCTCTCTGACATTTTCTTTGATTCTGTGAGCTCTTTTTTTCTTCTCCTTCTCCTTTCTTTCTTGCTACAGAAACTAATAAATCCCCCTTCTGGCATAAGCAACTTTGAATTTTCTGACATTTGCAACTAAATTCTAACATAGAATATAAGATCAATTCATCTTTTTTAAAAATTTTTATTTATTCACTCATTTATTTTAATTTGACCAGAGAGAGACACAGACACCGAGAGAGACAGAGAGAAAAGGAAAGTGAGAACGCAAGCACCAAGTCCAGATCTTGAACTGTGGTCAGCCATGTGGGAGTGTCCAAGCGCCTTAACCACCATGCCACCTGCTGGCCCCAAGATCAGTTAATCTTACTGATCACTTTATAGATGAGAAAAATAGATTAATTTGCCCAATGGTATACATTTCAATTACCTTTCTTTGCTCTTCAATCTATTGGCATGCTCTTCCTCAAGCAAAAGTTGAAACTTTGTTAGTGGGGCTATGTGTTTAGGAACTCCAGCCACATTCATCCCAAGTAGACTTGTGAGTGACTGGGTAAACTGGCATCCTTTCTGAGAGGTGAGATTACACCCTTCCAGAACAGGTACAGTTCTGTAGCAGAGTGCTGTAGCATTAATGTTCCACGAGAGAAATAGTCTACAGAAACAAGGGCCCAAAGACACAACTTCCACACACCTCCCAAAGGTGAGTTTGTGACACACTGAATAACCTAAGACATTTAATGGGATCACTAACACAAAGACATTAAAACATTGTAAATAACTGTCCTACAAGTTGTCGATGCCAAAACACTAAATTCACAAGAGTAACCAGCAATAGTGCATGAAGTTCACATTAATACCAGCCATACAAGAACAGGCTACAAAGTGAAAACCTGTAAAAACCCTGCATGTTGGAGTAAATTGTAATATACTTCCATACAATGGAGTACCGCGGTAGGCTGGACTAGCGGTCTGAACTCTTCCTGCCACAGCTTAGTATGCCGTTACCCTTTGTCCTGTAACTGCAGAGCTTTCCACTGTGGGCGCAGTCAGTTTCCCAGCCAGCTAACGCTGGGCTTGCTCAGAACTGCTCTAAAGTAAAAATGCCTGCGTGGTTTGGCTTATTGTCATGCACTCTGCCGCCTGTTACAGGTAGGGCTCTGTATAACATCAAATGAAATTCTCCCTGTTTTTTTGAACAGGCAACACTTGTACGTGCTATCATGCAGAGCTTTCCACTGTGGGCGCAGTCAGTTTCCCAGCCAGCTAACGCTGGGCTTGCTCAGAACTGCTCTAACGTAAAAATGCCTGCGTGGTTTGGCTTATTGTCATGCACTCTGCCGCCTGTTACAGGTAGGACTCTGTATAACATCAAATGAAATTCTTCCTGTTTTTTGAACAGGCAACACTTGTATGTGCTATCAAATTCAAAAGGTACTTGAGAGTATACAATGAACACTTGGATCAACCACTCAGTTTCTCTGCCCAAAAAAAGCAGTTACCACTTTTCTGTGAAACCTTCCAGAGAAATGTTATCCATACACAAGGAAAGTCATATAACAGCATTTCTCAGCGTCAGAACTTAGGGTAGCTGGATAGGGGCTTCGAAATTAGGTTAGAAAAGTCCTTTCTGAGAAGACTCAAATTCTCTTCTTTGAGGATGTATTATTTATATTATCAGAGACCAGCTCCCACAGGCAGATCTATAAAGTACTTACTATACACTGTCATATACCACTACTTCATTTAAAACTCTCAAAAATGTATTATTTCCAAGACACACTCGCAATTAACTTAGGATGTAAGTCAAAAATTAGGGGATTGCTTCTTGGCCTAAAGCAAGCAGCAAATATAGTCATAATTCCAATTTGTGTCATCTTAAAATCATTTTTCTTCTGTTAGAAATCAGTTCTTTCAATTGAAAAAAATTTGAAAGACATGATAAAAGTAATTTTCATCTGCTTCTAGTGATATATAAGTTGACTATTTTCTCATTTTAACTAGTTTGAGAATAAACTGAATTTTAAAAACTGAACCAAAATAACATATTTTTTATTTTAATTAATTTGTACCATGACGATGCTTTTCAACTGCAAAAAAAACTGAATCTTTAATTTTTTTCTGAAACAAGTGAAATGAGCAAAACCATGACCAAATAAACAATTATTTATAAAATTTTATTTTGCTTTAAAAAACAATTTATTAATTTAAGAAAATCAACCAAAACAACAAACCCTACCAAAGTTTATTACAATAATCTTTCATGAATCAACAGCATTTTAAAAAGTTAATGAATACTTTAATGTAAAACCACAATATAGAAAAAAGAACTTTAGTGCTCCTGATGAAATAAAAGCAGGCAAATAATCTTCTTTAAAGGGGAAAAATACCTGGGGAAAAAAACCTAACAGTGTAATAGGCACAAAGCAGGAAATTTAAATATCAGTTTAGTTCCTCATTGCCAACATGGCATTTATATCCCAGATGAGATTTCGTAATTGATCCATAATTTGCTTCAGCTGTTGATTCTTCTGTTTGAGTTTCTGTAGAAACAAAAGAACTTATCAAAAATGTTTCATGAAATATAGATCATGAAGTTACAAGATTAAAATGTCCTAAGTTAGGACTCTAAATATCCAGACAGAAATTAAGCTAAATATTACTGTAAGGCAGAAGGTCTCAGTCTTTTTTTTGCCCTCAAATACTGATAGGCATCCTGAATGGAAATTCAGCCCATAGAGACCTATAGCTCAGCCCCCATCCCTATTTACCACTGTATTTCCGCCATCAAAGACAACAACCGACACATTCATTGTTATAAAACCTCACCACATGGGCTTTTTAAGGGACAATGGGAGGTACCAGTCAGGAGTAGATACTTAGGACCCAGCAGCAGTGGCATGTGCTGTTCAGATGCTGTGCTCTGCAGGCTGAACCACATGGGTGGTCTGGGTTTGATCTCTGGTCCAACCTAAAGTCCATGTGCAGTGGTATGCACCCATAACCTCAGTGACTCCGGGAGAGAAAGGACAGAGAGCTCAACAGTGGTTTAGGCAACATAGGCGATTCTGTCTTAAAAAAAGAAAATGATAGGGACCAGTAGAAGGCATAATGGTTACGTCACTGGACTCCCATGTAACTGATTGCAGTTTGAGGCCTGGACCTGGCAACTTAAAATTTACACCAGGTGTATGTATGTGTGTGTTGTGTGCCCAAGATCCCGAGAGGAGAATGAAGGAGAGGAGATTGTGGCATGGCCATGCCCCCATGGGGTGATTTCTTGCTTTCTGTCTCTGTCTCACTGTCTTTCTGTTGAGCGAACATGCCTTATAGCAAAAATCACTCAAAAAAAAAAAAAGACAGAAAGAAAATAAGCATATACTCCAGAGCCAGATTCTCTGGGTACTTATTTATTTGCTCAGATCTTTCACTAATTAAATGTACGAGACAGTAGCCACAATATTTAACTTTTCTGTCCCTCAGTTCCTATCTTTTAGGAAAGTAGAGATAATAACATTTATTATGAGTATTAAATTATTTGATTCATGTAAAGTGTTAGAATTGCCTGGCATATAAGCAAGCATTCAATAAATGCTACAGGTAGGCAGAGAATGTAAAATAAAGTATAATAAAAATGCAATGCCTGATGTAGTTGGTCTTTGAAAATGTGGCAGAAGTCAGTTTTCCCCAAAGTATGAAGTGCAATCAACTTCTAATTCTGAAAACTGAAGACAAGTGGCCCAGTGCCCGTATTATAATCATTATTATTCAATAAGCTTTTGGGACCATTGCATTTCATGGTAATAGATTTAATTAGATAATTTAAAAGATAATTTAAAAGATATATTAAACTTCCTCCATAGAAGTTAGTATATGTTCATTGGAAAAAGAATGAAGAGGTAGAGAAGAGATTGTGGTGTGACCACATCCCACTGGGGGACTCTTTTTCTCTCCCCTTGTATGGCAAGAGCAAATGCCCTCTGGCAAAAAAAAAAAAAAAAAAAAAAAAAAGAAAAAAA
>NW_006159447.1:694073-748291 GCF_000334495.1 Tupaia belangeri chinensis | reverse complement strand
AAAGACAGAAAGAAAAAATGACTTCCCAGCCAAACTCTACTTTTCCCAGGGAAAAAAAAAGAAAAAAAAAAAAAAACTAAAAAAAAAACCCCAAAAAACAAAAAAAAACCAAAAAGCACCTTTTAATTTAATTAAAAAAGCAAAGTAAGATTAAGTTTATTGCTTTTTTTAGCCCTATCCAGAGTTAGAGACGTAAGAGAAGTAGATAGCTAAAAGGGAAGACCAAGAAACTCTTATTGGAAAATGGAAAAGCAATTTACAGTGGCTTTAATAGTCTTTAATAATACTAAGTAAACTTAACTCATATTTGGAAAGAGAATTAGCCCAATACAGTCATAAAATACATGCCCAGGACAGCAGGTAGTGTGGTGGTTAAGGTGCTGAACTCCCATATGGCTGACCTTAGTTCGAGTCCCAGACCCAGTGGCTTGAAACTCACACAGGGTGCTTATGTATACGTGCCCAAAATCCCAAGAGGAGAATGGAGAAGAGATTTCAGCATATCCATCCCCTGAGGGATGACTTCTCAGTTCCTGCTCACTGTCTCTGTCTCTCTGTGGTGAGCGCACATGTCCTATCAAAAAATCTAAAAATAAATAAATAAATAAATAAAACCCAAAAAAACAAAAAACACACAGTCAAAACATATGTACACAAGGCATGACTCCAATGCTCACTTTAACATAGTCTCTTGGAAATAGATACTGTCAGTAGTTTAGCTCAGTACTCTTGTTCAGTTTTCAGATGACCACCTTCTAAATTCTGTCACCATGAGCATGTGGTAGTCAGATATTAAAGTACTTATGCATATTACCTGACAAAATCAACCCAGAGTACTGGGAGAGATGAGAAATGACCAACTAAAATGTCTTTTTTTAATTGCAAAGACTGGGAATCTGGCACTTTTACTAGCAATCAAAGGCAGCAGCAAAACAGAGAAGTGTTAAAAGTAAAGGTGCTCTACTGGGAAAAGGGTAATGCCAGCCCCAGTTCTAACCTTGCCTCTAACTTGCTACATGACCTTAGCCCAACTCCGTCTCAGTCTTCTCATCTATGAAATGGATCATGGAACATGTCTTGCCAGTTGTACCTTCTATATACCCATACATAAGATGACAATTACACAGACACCTGATTGAAACCCAGTTTAACTTGGTTTAGTGAACAACTTCATGGCTTCAAAATGGCTCAAAGTTGGGACTAGCAGATGGCATAATGGTTATATTGCTGGACTCCCATGTAATCAACTGTGGTTAACGTCCTGGACTTGGCAGCTTAAAACTCACATCAGGCAAGTGTGCATGAGTTTTAAAATGCACAAATGTCCAAAATCCTGACAGGAGAATGGAAGAAAAGGGACTGTGGCAGGGCCATCCCCGCTGGGGGTTGATTCCTCTCCTTCTGTCTGTCTGTCTCTCTGGTGAGTGAATGTGCCTTATAGAAAAACTCTCTCTAAAAAAAAAAAAAAAAAAAAAAGGCTTAAAGTCAGCTCCTCTTTACCACCGCCAATATCTATAGCTCACCCCAAGCCTTCAGCCGAGTTGTAAAATTCTTCAACAACCATGATTTCCCTATCAATTCTAACTTTTCAAAAGGGATATGAAGAAATTGCACATAAGAATAAAACAAGAAATAATGAGTTGATAAAAAAAATCTTATTTGAATAAGTTAGTTCTGACATATCTTGAAAACTGTGACTTTCGGAAGTTTTAGAACTTTGATATCATGTAGGAGGAAGACGAATGTCTAGACCATTATCCCTTGGTCAGGCAGATAGTAAGGGGTACATATTAGATGCTATGGAAACGCAAAAGACAGACCCTACCTTCTGACTAAAAGGTCAAGAAGAAAGGAAAACATTTTTGTTTCAGGTCTACAAAAGCTAGAGGTCAGCAAAGAGCAGAAGTAGGATCAATGTGGACTTAGTGGTGGGTAATGGAGGCCAATTACAATTCTTGAAGAAGAAATACAGTTAAACTGCAAAAAGAGGCTAGCCAGGATAGTGTGGAACGCTTTCTCCAAAATATCTGTAATAGTAACAAACCTGCAATCATGAAAAAGAGGAAAAAGGAAGGATTTAAGTTTTAGAGACAGCCGAAAGCCACTGAAAGGTCACAACTGGAGAATAAGCTCAGGGATCACGTTTTTAGTAAAAATTAAAGAGTGGCTAGAAGTAATGAAAGCTATATTCTTGGGTGGTAAAGGACAGCCTTTATAATTGGTATCAAAACGGGGCTTACCATTGGCTTCCATGATGGTTCCATCACTAAAATAAATGTATAGCCTATCAGTAAGATCACTTTCAGGCATATTCACCTGGAAATATACATTCTAATACATTTTTTTATGTAAGTTTTTTCTTTTTAATTTAACTTTATTTATTTATTTATTTATTTAAATCTGATCAGAGAGGGAGAGGGAGAGAGAGAGAGAGAAAGAGAGAGAATAGGAAAGCAAGCCACCAGATCCGGGACTCAAACCATGGTCGCCATATGAGAATCCTGCAACCTTAACCACCATGCCACCTGCCGGCCCCATTCTAATACATTTTTAAAAAGCCTCATTAATTCTTTAAAAAAACCAAACCAAAACAAACAAAAAAACCCCAACAATATAAGAAGTCCAAAAAATTAGAATATTTTCAAGGTAATATTCAAACCCAGGCAACAAAAAAAAACTGTTGAAAAAGTATGATATACTAGAAGGTACTTGAATAGTTTCTCTCCAAGGTGCCAGAAAGTTTTAATTAAAAAATTAGCATACAAATAAAATATCTGGATTCAAAACATGTCATGAAACTATCAACAGCAAAGCTGACAGTTACATTTATTAGTGGTTAAATTGTAAATAAATTTTCATGATGTGACACAGGACTTAATATATACAATCTTACCACTGATTGATTTTAACAGAGGTTGACAGCTGCTATTTTAAAAATCCATCAGCTGTGCCTAATTCGTTACATTAACAGGTGAATGTGTAAAGTAGATACTTCAAAACTATGTTTATGCTAAGTCATACCATGTAATTTAATATTCATACAAAGGCTGTGACACTAGATCAAAATGCTTTAATATCTAAATGCACGAACTCAATGTCAGCCCTCTAAATACTACACACTATGATTTTCAATTTTATTTTACCATCAACAAGATGGTAAAATAAAATTGCTTAGCTTTAAGCAAAATAAAACTCATTCTGATATCCCTAAAGTACTCAAAATTAAGTATTCATACACACACACACACACACACACACACATATATATCATATACCCAGGGTATATGAAGAGAAAATTTTTAAAAATTTAAAGAAACAAAAAAAGGACTTAAAACTAGGCCGTCTGGTCATCTGAAGATTTACATCAAATACTAACTACAAATGGTATGGAAAGCACTGGTAGTACACGCACTGTTAGATACCAGATGATGACCCAGACTAAAGAGGAAATCCACAGTCAATGTGGTGTGCTGAACAATTTCAAGTTCATGATGGTATAGTTACTATTCTGAAGACAACCAAGTAAGAGTCAACTGAGGGGTATAGACATCTACTTATTTTATGTAATTTGTTTAGAATGCAAATCTACAACAAAAAGTAAGTGTTGAAATAAAGTTCTAAATATTCTTAATAGACTGCAAAGAATATAATTTTATTACTTATTATATAGACCCATACAGTGACTTAGTTATCTAATACAAATGCCGCTGTAGAAAAAATATGATGCAATATTTTTATTTCTTGTAAATATTCATCAAAACATGAAACAAGCACATGAAAAATGTGCTCCTTTGCTTCTGTTAGACTCTTGTCTTCTCCAAGAAGAAACTTGTCCAGTTATCTGAAAAGTGCATGAAGGCAGACAATGCATCTGGTTGGCTCACGGCAGAAATTTTGGTGCTCAGGACAATGCCTCCCACAGAACAGGCACACAAGTATTTGAATATGTGAATGTCCAAAGGAAAAGGAACAAAAAGCCAAACCAAAAAGCTTCCCTCAAAATATCAAAGAACACAAAAAACAAGCTAACAAAAGTCATCGACAATCATTTCTTTTTTATTTAAATATTGCCTTTTAGTATTAAAAAAGAAATATGAATATTATTAAAAACGATTCACTTTTATACCCCATAACAAAATAGGTAAGATGTATTTTGAATGTTTTAGTGTTGCTTGTTAAAATTATGTGCACTTTCAAACTCTACCTACTAATTTTATGAACCGAAAAACAAGCAAACTTCTATATGCATAAGAATGTGCATTAATTTACATAATAGACAAAGGGAAGACAAAAAATTTAAGTTTACCAATGCAGATATTTGTAAGTAGGTGTTGAATCAAATCAATAAATTTTATGTTTGTAGTAGGATTCATGTGATTAAATATTTTGATTAGGACAATATTTTATCATCTATAGGCACATATTAAAAGTAAGCGTTTTTTCCACAAAAACTCTCAGAAAAGTGTGCCATGAAGGGCAAAAGTACAAATATCAGTGGGTCATGGGATCAGTATTTTAAAAAATTTCAGGGTTTCAAGAAGCTGGAAGAAAAGCATAAATAAAATGTTAGTAGTGTTAACTATACATAAGATTATTCTGTTAATGGAATAAATGTTACACTATATGTGTGTGTATCCCCAGAGGGGATGGCCATACTGCAACCCCTTCTCCTTTGGGATTTTGGGCATGCATGCACATGCTTTTCAAACTGCTGAGTCTAGGACTTGAACAGCAGAATTGCCCATGTAGGACCCAGTGCCTTAACCATCATGTTACCTGCTGCCCCCAACATTTATAATCTTGATTAAGAAATGAGGTAAAATCTCCTTTTGGTAAAACAAAAAGCAAAACACTCTATTTGTGGCCCAGTCACAGGGGTACAGGTGGTAGGCTGCTGCTATGTGAGGCTGAAGACACATGGGAGGCCCAGGTTCAGTTCCTGGTTAAACATAAATAGACTGGGTATAGTGACACATACATGTAATTCTAGCTAATGGGAGGCTGGGGCAGGAAGGACTGTGATGTGAGTGAGAACCTGTCAAACATACCTATTTCTTTTTCTTTCTTTAAAGTGTACTGAACCCTATACTAGATTATGGAGGAATGTCTTCAATTTTTTGAGGGAAAATAATTTATAATGTAGAATTTTATAGCCAGCCAAACTGTCAAGTAGACGGCTAAGTGAAGACACAAATCTTGAGTTCCTACATCTTTTCTAAAGAAGCCATTGATGTATGTATGTTACCAATGAGGGGAAAACCTAGAAAAGGAAGAGATAGGGAATAGAGAAACAGAAGAGGTGAAGGAAACCCCAAACAAAAAAGCAGGCCTAGAGAGCATTTGATCCAGACCTCTCAAGAGGACAGAAGACTTGGGAGGGTAGAGGTTAGGGAAAAATGAAAGAACCAAGAAATTATCTGAATATTTTGACCCTGTGGGAATCTGGGAATCAGTCTGGCATGCTTCCATAGATACACAAGAAACTAAAATTTTAGAAAATTGAAGAGGCGATTATTAACTCCAGGAAAATAGTAAATTGTTCAAAGAAAATGTAACACTAATTTACTAT
This sequence comes from Tupaia belangeri chinensis, assembly GCF_000334495.1. Lineage (NCBI taxonomy): Eukaryota > Metazoa > Chordata > Mammalia > Scandentia > Tupaiidae > Tupaia > Tupaia belangeri. Next base: position 742,722 of record NW_006159447.1, on the reverse strand, counting down.
GTGACTTGGCAATAAACAATACTTACATGGCCATAATAATATAAACACGGAATATTTATTGAACCCAAATTATTATATAACTGCACTAAAAGATTAAGTGAAGGAAAAATGGAGGTGGGCCAAGGAGAGAGCCTATAGAAAAATCTTCATGTGGAGAAAAAAAAATCCTTTCATATATATCATATCTTCTTTTTTTTTTTAATCAATTATATCCTTCTCTTAAAGTTCAGGAAACTTTAGGTCAACAGCTAGTAAGATATTTTAATTACATACTATAAAAATATTACTACATGCTGATTATATGAAAGGTCTTATTATTTTCAAATTATTATTATTAAGCCATCAGATTGCAGAAAAACAAGAAAGGGGAACTTAGATTAATGAAAAGTGAAAGGAAACACATATTTAGAGAAATTATGTCTTTCTGAATTTACACAGCTTTTCTTTCAAAAACATAAATTACTCTGTGGTAGAGAACAACCTATATCTATGTTAATAATAAGGTACTCAGAAATGAGTTACCATCATGATCATGTTATATGTTTTATTTCACTGTGTTTTATCAGAAGTATCCTTATTACAGGGAAACACTATGAATACATGTATTATCAACAGAAACATAACACTTCACATGTCTCATATTTCTGGCTAACCAAATACTGTGTATTTTTAAAGAACTAAGCTAAAAGTTCCAAATCCCCTTTTCATCCCTTATTAATTTCCTATTGAGTTAGTATGATACTTATTCATTAGTATGATATTTGTTGAAAATATTAATCTGTATTTTACATTATTTTAAAAAATTACAAACTTTATAAAATCTGTACCTTTTTTACTTTCTCCTAAGTTCTGAAATAAATTTTTCCCTTAATTATTTAGTATTTTGTTTTGTGGGTCTTATTTTTAACTCTGAAATTCATTTTAATATATGATAAAATGTAAAAGCTACTTTAATTTTGCTTCAAATGTTTTCATTTGTAAGAACAAATTTCCCACATAATCCCTCTTCTGTCATAGTAAATTCTCATATACAATTCAAAGGCTGTTTGTCTAGCTATTATTTTACTAATCTATTCTTGCACCAGTATGACACACTTAATTACTATCTTCATAATATGCTTCATGTTACACTTTAATTTTTGAAGCAAACTATTTTCTTTGACATTTTTTGTAAACTTTTGAGAAAGAAATCTCATTTAGATTTTGTTTGGATTTGTCTTTTAGTTGGTATTACACTAAAATGTATCATCTTTTCATGCTTTCAAGAAAAGTCCTACTTGGATTTGGATCATAACTGCATTAAAACTATGAAGTAGGACCAACAGTTAGCATAATGGCTATATCGCTGGAGTCCCATGTAGTCGATTGCGGTTCGCGTCCCGGACCCAATGGCTTAAAATTCACACCGGGCGCGTGTGCGTGCGTGCCCAAGATCCCGAGAGGAAAATGGAGGAGAAGGTATTGCGGCGTGGCTATTCCCCCCGGGGATGATTCCTCGCTTTCAGTCTCTCTGTCTGTCTCTGTCTGTCTGGCGAGCACATGTGCCCTATGGCAAAAACCTCTCCAAAAACAAAACAAAACTATAAAGTAATCAAGGCCAGCATTTATCAAGACTAGCAATTTAAAAATATTTACTGCCTACCCACACATTTTTGGGGGGAGATTTTAGCTATAGGGCATGTGCAATTGCTGGTGAGACAGAGAGAGACAAAGAGATAGAAAGCGACAAATGACCCCCTGGGGTGATGGCCATGCCGCAATCCCTTCTCCTCCACTATCCCCTCAGGATTTTGGGCACACATGCACACATGCCCAGCATGAGTTTTAAGCAGCCAGGTCTGGGACTGAAACTGCAGTTGAATCCAGCAATGTAACCATTGCGCCACCTGCTGGTCCCTTACCCAAGAATTCTATGTGCTCTTTTAATTATTCAAAGCTTCTTTTTACAAAAAATTTATTAACCAATTTCTTCCATGAAAGAAACAGACACATGAGAGCAAGACAGGCACCCCAACAGGATCTTCATACCACAATCCACTCCTAGTCACTGCCATCCTGGATCAAGGGCATGTAACTGGGAGGCCATCATGCTCAAGGAGCTTCCAGGACAGAAACCCAGGACCTACTCCATGTGGGCCCTGTTGCATTACTGCTTTACCACTGCCTTGGCCCAAAACTTTTTATGTATCTTAAGAAGTTTGCTCACATATATTATTGATTAGTTTCTACCTACTTAGTATTTATTGTTGTAATTGAGAATAAAAGCTTATAATTTAATTGGTTTATAGCATATAAGATTTTATGGCATCAATCTTGTAATAACCCCTTTTATGGAACTCTTTTTTTTTTTTTTTGGAGATTACCACTGCCTTGGCCCAAAACTTTTTATGTATCTTAAGAAGTTTGCTCACATATATTATTGATTAGTTTCTACCTACTTAGTATTTATTGTTGTAATTGAGAATAAAAGCTTATAATTTAATTGGTTTATAGCATATAAGATTTTATGGCATCAATCTTGTAATAACCCCTTTTATGGAACTCTTTTTTTTTTTTTTTTGGAGAAATTTTTGCTATAGGGTGCGTACACTTGCCCAAGAGACAGAGAGACAGAAAGTGAGAAATCACCTCCCCCAGGGGGATGGCCACACCACAGTCCCTTCTCCTCCATTCTCTTCTCAGGATCTTGGGCATGCATGCACATGCATCGGCATGCATTTTAAGCCACCGGGTCCAGGATTTGAACCATAGTTGACTACCTGGGAGTCCAGCAATGTAACCATTTTGCCATCTGTTGGTCTCCCCTTTTATGGAACTCTTAGTCTATATCAAATAAATATCTTTGAGTACTCTAACAAGAATGTATATATTAATAATGATGTAATTCCTGTTTCTTAACAGTGATCTGTCTTTTAGAATAGCTCTAACTTTTAAATTAATCTTAACATACTGGTGTAAAGTATCTTATTTTATGCCTGATTTTATCAGGAATACTGCTATATTTCTCCTATATAGAAAATGTGGGCAATTTATCTGAAATAAAAAGATTTTTAGAACAAGCTTGTTAATAGTCTGGTGTTCTTTGAATTGGCAACCAATACTGAATTCTACCAATTATACATACTTTTGAGAAAAATGTTTTACAATGTAATCTACTGATATTATACATTATCTATAGAAATTGAATTAACTTGATATACCCAGGAAACCCTCTTTGGCTGTGTTTAATACACTGATAAATTCTATTTACTACAAAAGAATTAAGAATTTCAGGAGAGGGTGAAAGGGTATTCTGCATTTGCAAGTGAAAGAATGAGTGAGAGTGGTAGTTTTATTCACAGCATTATTTCTGCTAAGTTTTCATAAGCTGGTGCCATGTTTCCACCACAGAAAAAAACCGACAAATTTCCCTGTTTCTCTGTGCTTCCTAGAACTATCTGAACATTATCTTCTGGTCTTTAGAAAGGATCTAGCAATAAATACATTCTGGTCAAGAACGTGACTGTGGGGAGGATGGATAATGCATAATGCTTTGATAATTTGATAACTCTCTCAATTTCTTACTTAGGTGTTAAGCCATCCACATTTCCTATTTGTAAATTTTTATCATTTGCTGCTCCAAATATGCTGTCAGTGAGACAGGTCGAATTCTGCCTAGAACAGGAATAAAGTAAACGGGTTGTGACTGAGTGCATGTGCAGTTCTTCTAGGAGGTTTATTGGAAGAATTTTGATATCCCTTCTGACCAATCCAATGGCATTTCTGGCTAACTTTTAGCTTATGGCTCTATTCTAGATAAGTTACATTTACTACAGAAACTACCTTATGTAATTCTATAATTCAAATTATGTTTTTGAGTTACATTACTCCCTAGTAATTTTTTGCTTTTTAAGTTTTCTCTGTATCCATGACAACGTGTGTACACACGTGTGAGAGAGGAAAAGCGAGATGCACCCTTTCTATGTTTGGCCATGCCATAATTCCCTTCTTCCTGTCAGATGTCAGGCACTTGTGTGCATGCCTGGCATGTTTCAGGCTGATCAGACCAGGGATTTGAACCCAGGTCACCATGTGGAATCCGGCATCGCTTAAGCAGCATATTTCCGCTGTGTGATGGGACTGTCCTTCCCTAGTAATTTTTAACAATAATCCTGAAATATAAAATGTACAGACTAATTACTCACTTTATTTACTTCAGCAATTTCTCGCCTTTCTTCACTAGCAAAACGAGGTGGGCCAGCCCGATCATCATTCTTGGAGCCATCTTCTTCCACATATGGAATAAGTTGCTGAAAGTAATGAGCGAACGTTAAAAGTCAAAGATATGATCCAAAATGTCCAATTACATTGCTATAGAGAAGGCAATAAATTAAGGTCAGTATTGATTCTTTTAATAGTATAAAAAGAAATTTTCATTCAGGTGATGACCAGAAACAACAGCTCTAGAAGTTTATCAATTCAATACATTCTACATATTACTCTTTCAGATTTATCTTGCAAAATAGCCTTTATAAAACTGGTTGTCTCATATAATTAAATAATACCCAGTACAATCAATCAGAAAATATTTAATTGCCAGACACTTGATGAGATGCTGCAAAAATAATGCCATAAAACATGATTCTTGCCTGACAGAGTTATAGTTTATTGAGTTAAAACAGGCTTTCTGTCATCGATACTAGAAAGAATGGATTGAAGATATAGATTATATAAATGTCATTAACTTGCCATCTAAAACTTCAGGGTCTATGCAAATTCCTAGATGTTGTAACGTCCTTTAGTTCTGAGAACTGACTTTTCTATATGAGAAAAACACTGTATAGCAATGAAACTTCTAGTACAATCTTAAGTATGTAAAGTTTGGGATGAAATTTATTAGGCCTCCTCATCAATGTGACAGACTTCAGGAATCATATGGGCTCTCTCATTTTATATTACCAGTGCAGAAACAGGCTAGAGATAAATAACTGGTAAACTAGGACTCACCTAGCTAAACTTCTTCAAATTCTTGGGACACATGTGAACCTACCCACATCTACATTCATTCATGCTTCCTTTTCTTTCCTAATGCAGACTGTGCTTCCTCCTAAAGATGATTAGTCTCCATTCCTGTGCTCTGAATCCTCTGCCCTCCTGTCTTCACTACGCATCCCCCTTCTGTCACCTCTCCTTACAGTTTTTCTCCTCTATCACTAAACATGTCCTCTAATCTCTTCCATTTGGAAGGGAAAGGTCCCAAAACCCTTGCTTCTATCTCTTCTCCCCTCTACTGCCTTGCTCTTGTTTTTTTTTTATCTAAGCTTCTTGAAAGACTGGTATACTTGCTGGCTCCAATCCCTTACTTTCCGTTTACTCTTGAACCTCTGCAATCTGACTTCATGTTGCTACCCTTTCAGGGAAGCTGTATTCAAATATACCAATGATTTTCTTCTAGCAAATCTACTGGATAGTTTCCATTCTTTATCTTTCCTGACTTTTCTGAAACATATGACAATGCCAACCACACTTCTGATCTTTTCCTCATGTCTCTGAAACTTTTCAGCCGGTCCTGTAGTTATCACTAAACATGTCCTCTAATCTCTTCCATTTGGAAGGGAAAGGTCCCGAAACCCTTGCTTCTATCTCTTCTCCCCTCTACTGCCTTGCTCTTGTTTTTTTTTATCTAAGCTTCTTGAAAGACTGGTATACTTGCTGGCTCCAATCCCTTACTTTCCGTTTACTCTTGAACCTCTGCAATCTGACTTCATGTTGCTACCCTTTCAGGGAAGCTGTATTCAAATATACCAATGATTTTCTTCTAGCAAATCTACTGGATAGTTTCCATTCTTTATCTTTCCTGACTTTTCTGAAACATATGACAATGCCAACCACACTTCTGATCTTTTCCTCATGTCTCTGAAACTTTTCAGCTGGTCCTGTAGTTTACTCTTTGAGCAACTCTCACATGATGACCATGCAAAAAAGGAGGCACTGATCACACAAAACTGTTCTTTACGTGGAGTGAGATATCATCTGAGCTCCCTTTAGTTGCAGAGATTAAAACCTGCCAACAGGGAGAGGGTCACCTATGGAAACACCCTATACCTAGTTAACTATATGACTTCATTACATTTAGAGAATATATTGTTTGAATATAGTGATTCTGCTGGCCTAAATATAAAATCTATATTACTAATGATGAAAGATAATCTTTTTTTGTGGGCCAGCAGATGGCATGGTGGTTGGGGGTGCTGGACTCCCACATGGCTGACTGTGGTTCAAGTCCTGGACCTAGAGGCTTCCTTTCTCATTTCCTCCCCCAATCAAACTGGAAAATAATAATATTAAATAAAGTTAAATGAAACTTAATTTTAAAAAAATTATAATATTTTTATTTGTAAAGCCCTCGCATGAACACCATTTTAAAAGTACATTATAGGGGCCAGCAGATGGCATAGCAGTTATGTCACTGGACTCCCATATGGACCACGGTTTGAGCCCAGGACCTAGTGGCTCTGAATTCATGCTGGGTGTGAGTTTATGTGTGCCCAAGATCCCAGGGAGAGAATGGAGGAGAAGGAATTGCAGGGCAGCCTCCCTCTTGGGGGAGGAAGGTAATTTCTCACTTTTCCTCTCAGTTTTCTGTTTCTCTCTCTCCTCTCTCAAGAGTGCACGTGCCCAAGGCAAAAACCTCTAAAAAGGGGGGAAAAGTACTTTACAGTAGTATCAAAATTTCTAATAAAAGAATCATGTGGTTATTTAATTAAAAGAAGTCATCAACAGCAATGATAAAAATTTCCTCAGACAACTGCTCTAACAACAAAAATCACTATAATGCCCAAGTTAACAAGAAACTATTAACATGAAAATAAAAGAATTCTATGCATATGTTTATATATCATATATATATAAACACACATATATACATAAATTTCAAATTTCATTGTGTATATATATATACACACACATATATGTGTGTGTATATATATGTGTGTGTGTATATATATGTATGTGTGTGTATATATGTGTGTGTATATATGTGTGTGTATGTGTGTGTGTGTGTGTGTGTGTGTGTGTATATGTGTATATATATATATATATATATAATTTTGTCAATCTCTGGTCAAAGTATAACCAATAGAATTCAAAATCTGGAAAAAGGGCTAAAGTAGAAGAAAGAAGAGGACAAAATTACAAATGTCTTAACACTATCTCATACTTCACATTCATCCTCCTTCGATGAAAGCCTACCTCTACTGGAATGGGATCCATCCCTCCACAGTTTTCATTGCATTTGTCATAGACCAATCTCAGCTTCCTGAAGAGAATTGACAGTTGGCGAAGGTGATCCTGCAGCTTTGTTAACCGGTCTTGATATGTTCCAGTATGGTAAGTGACACCATTTGGTAGCTTAGTGGGCAAATTAAAACAATAAAGACACAAAGGAATGAAAATCAACATTTTCTATAAGTAAAATTAACAAACCATTTCTAAGTTCTGCCTAAAGAAAATCTTTTTCACAATTAATCAAGTACAATTTAATAATTTAAGAATAATATACGTCTGGGGCCAGCAGATGGCATAAGGGTTATGTAGCTGAACTCCCACATGGTGGACCCTGGTTAGAAGTCCAGACCTAGAGTCTTGAAAATCATGATGGACACATGTGTGTGCGTGTCCAGGATGCTAGGAGGAGAATGGAAGAGAAGGGCTTGCAGCATGGTCACCCCCCTCTACCCTGAGGGATGATGTGTCACTTTCCTTCTCACTGTGTCTCTCTCTCTCTCTGGTGAGTGCACACACCCTAATGCAAAACTTCTTAAAAAAAAAAAAAAAGAGAATATATGTTCATTTACTAGTAACTTGGTATACTATTTCATTGCTCTAAAATAGTTCTAGGAAAAATTTTATGATAAGCCCTTCAACTAGCTAAAACACATTTTTCCCTTTAAATTTGAAATGTAACTTTTAAAAGAATGTATAATTTTAATATGACTTACAATTATATCAGGGCAGCAAGCTGCTGAGCTCAGCCAATAAGTTAAAAACAAAACACAGTTACAAAAAAAAGTGAAGATCAGGAATTTTTAGCAGAAGATAGGGAATGGTAGGATGCTGTTGCTGCAAAAAATATTCTCAAAATACTTCACGATAAGATAATTAAAATGCTTAAGGCACATATTAAAATGTAATGTTGTCACCTAAAAAGTTTTATTTAAAAAAAAAATCAAGAACAGGAGGTATATGAGTGTGTATCAATCTGTACTTGAACATCATTAACAAATTATTACAAATAATTGTGTTGATCATAATTCAGCCTTGGAAATTTATATATTTTAATTCAGGGATTTCATCAAAAGAAAGCAAAAATACACACCGAAGTGATAAAATCATAGGTACTGTCTTATAGTGAAAGGCCCAGTCCATTCTAACTAGACCTCAGTCTGCTTTTCCATTTCAAATAGATGAGGCAGAAAGGCTTAAAGGCTGGTAAAAGATGTATTACATACGTAGGCTTGAGCAGTTTATTTTGTCCTTTTCTCTCAGCTCCACATTTACAGTAATATAATGATTTACACATGGGTAGATCGATCTTCCGAAATGAGACATTATGTGAATTTTCAGTTCTCAAGCATTAGAACACTCTACTATGCCTCAAAGAAATGTGACAATATTCAAAAGGCTTCATTAGTCAAAATATATTAACTAAGGAACTCAGTGTTCATCCTCCAACACGATGTAAGATTTCTCCCGAACTTGCCATAACTAAACTTTCATAGGCACTGACAATTCAGGGAAACGTTAAAATGGATCCCTATCTTCTTCTTTGGGTAATAACAAGTAGTATAATCAATAAGGCTTACCTAGAAGCACTGTACCTTTAGTAGGGCATTAACTAGGCTTTAACACTTTGCCTATATTTTCTACTTAGTGAAGATGGAACGTAGATTTGTATCACCTAACAGTGCACCAAACAAGAGATGTTAAAGTACGGTGTGAATTATTTTACTTTAGTGAGCTATTTTTACCTATAAATGTACATTTAAAATTCATTAAGAAGTATGCATCATGTGGGACCATCTGATGGTGCAGCGTTTACATTGCCCATGGTTCAAGTCCCAGACCCAGTGGCTTGAAACTCAAACAGGCGTGTGTGCATACCCAAGATCCTGGGAAGAGAATGGAGGAGAAAGAATTGTGGCATGACCATCCCCTCGGGGAGTGATTTCCCTCTTATTGTTTCTGTCTCTGTCTTTGTCTCTCTGGTGAGCGCACATGCCCTAAGGCAAAAACATCTACAAAAAAAACATAAACTAACTTTTGCATAATCTGTCATAAAATAAAATATAATTTTTTTTAAATGCAAAGACTCACCCTTCTCATACCTGCCAATTTATTAAGTTTGGATTTTAATTTTATACATCATGTCAATTTCTCAAAGGAGAGAACAATAATTTATCCAAAAAAATAAATCACTGCATACCTTTATGTGTCAGACTAGAAGCTGAGCTAGAAGCATGAACATGAGAAAGACAACCTCACATTCTACAGAATATACATGGTAACACACACACATGTATGTGTGTGTATATATATGTGTGTGTATATATATGGATACATATATATGTGTATATACACACACACATATATATACATATATACATATATACACATATATACACACACACACACCCCGGTGCTTAAGATCCTTTAGTACATACTAAGGTATAGCTTTAGATGTAAAACTATAGTTCAGATGAAAAATTCACTAAGAATCATTCCATGAATATGGATGAAAAACCATAAATATATCATCATACCACTACAAAAGGGCATTCAACTAAATTCACCATCCATTCTTAAAATAAACATAAAACTCAAAAAAATCCTCCAGGGGCCAGTTGGTGGCAGGAAGGTTGAGGCAGCTAGAACCCACATGGCTGACAGCGCAATTCAAGTCCCAGACCCAATGGCTTCAAAAACATATCAGGCACATGTGCATGTGTGCCTGAAACCCTGAGAAGGGAATGGAAAAGAAGGGACAGTGATGTAGCAATCTGCCCTGGGAGGGGTCCCGGGGTAATTCCTCACTTCCCATCTCTTCTGTCCCTCTCTGGCAAGTGCATACACCCTAGCTAAATAAAAACAGCAACAACAAAATCCCCCAATGTGACAAAATATATTATGTCAGTTAAAAAACCACCACCATTGGGACCAGCAGTTGGCATAATGGCTATGTCGCTGGACTTCCATGTAGTTGACTGCAGTTCAAGTCCCGGACCCGGTGGCTGAAACTCACGCCAGGCACGTGTGCGTGCATACCCAAGATCCCAAGAGGAGAATGGAGGAGAAGGGACTGCGGTGTGGCCATCCCCCCGGGAGGTGATTTCTCGCTTTCTGTTTTGGTCTTTCTGGCACCCTATAGCAAAAATCTCTCAAAAAAGAAAAAAAAATCAGCACTGTGATTGTGAAAAACATTAGAAACATTGCTACTACGGCCAGAAAAAGACAAGAATGACTACTTAGAAGAATAATATTACTAGAGAACACTTGTGTAGGCATTGGCCAATGCAATTAGAGAAGAAAAAGAGAGGAAAAAGGAGTAATACATACAAAAAGAAGTGGTATAATCATCACTGTTTACCAATGATAAGTTAAAGGATACTAAAAATAAAAGAACTTAATGAGGGTCCAGCACATGGTGTAATGGTTACATTGCTGGACTCCCACATAGTCGACCACAGTTTGAGTCCTGGACCTGGTGGCATAAAACTGATGCTGGATGTGTGTGCATGCATGCCCAAAATCCTGAGATAAGAATGGAGACGGGATTGCAGGATGGTCATGCTTGGGGTTGGGGGGGGGTGATTTTTTGCTTTGTGTTTGTTTCTCTCTGTCTTTCTGGCAAGTGCTCATATGCTATAGCAAAAAGCTCTCTAAAAAAAAAGGAATTCAATGAGGAAGTGGGAAATAAATTAACACAGAGAAAGCAATAGCTTTGCTTTTATCTATAAAAATAAATGTAAAGAAAGTGGGAAAGAAAGAAGGCCCATTTATAATAGAAAGTTAAAAAAAATCAAATATGTAGAAAAAACTTTAAAAATCTCAAGATAGACATGAAAACTTAAAATACTTGGTAGGAAATTTAAAAAAGGATATTCCAAGTTCTTGGTTAGTAACACTCAATATCGTAATGATGCCAGATCTTTTTAGGTTGCATAAACCTAATAAACACACCAGTGGGGTTTTTCTTAGAATAACTGACTGTAAAGTACAGGTGGAAAAATAAGCAAGACTAGCCAGCACAATTCTGAAAAACAGGTGTAAATGCACCATAGAGTCTCTAAGAATATAAGAAAATTTGGCATTAATGCATTAAAGATAGGCAGCAGCTATGTGGAATGGAATAGAATATCCAGAAATAGATTAATCTGTATAAAGTAGCATCTGAAATCAATGGGGGAAAGACAATGAATTATTCAACCTTCTGGAAAAAGTAAGGCTAAGGTCATTCTTCACACTTTATAATAAGGTAAATTCCATAAGGATCAATGTTTTAAATATAAAAATTGAAATTAAAACCACAAATATAGAATTCTTTCTGATTTTGTGGTAGGCAAGACTTCCTAACTAGACATAAAAACTCGAAGCCCTATAAGATTGATAAATTCACCTACTGACAAAAACACAAGTACCATAAGCAGAGCCAAAAAATCAGGAATAGACTGGGGAAAAACACTTCTGATGGGGCCTCAGCACTGTGGATATTATGTTACTGTTGTGCAACTGCAGCTGGCCTCACGGTTCTGGGATTTAGGGTTATCTGGGGAGGTATCCTTTAACCTCTTGAAATTTTGTTCAAAATATATTTGGTTATGTGTATTTTTCTCAGAAGAGGATCTATAGTTTCTACCAGTGTCTCCAGTAGCTAAAGAACACCTATAATACAAAAGGAAAAGCCACTTTTTTTTTAAACAAATACTTAGAGATCATCTTAGCCAGTTTGTATTTATGGCACTCTACCCTTGGGGATTAATAACACAGAAGGTTATTTTTAAAATATGAATACTTTAAAAATGTATTAATAAATAAGTAGGTTTAGGTCATTAAAACATCCTGTTCATAAAACCTCTTCTTCGAGTTTTTTTGGAAATGAAGAAGTGCATTATCACCTCTTCAATGATGATAGGCCCCAAAGGGTCTTAGATGAGTCAAACCACAGAATTCATAAAATTACAGGCACACAAATAACTATCATAGTCTCTCTTACACACTGGCTCTGAATATAGGTCCGCAGAGACTTTAGTTCTCTTTAGGTAAGGAACCTGTGACCTGTGTTATTTCATTCTCTTCCATTCTGTTTTTTTTTTTTTTTTTTAACGCCAAAGGGTCTCTTCCATTCTGTTTTTTTTTCTTAACGCCAGAGGGTGCATATATGCAAGAGAGAGAGAGAGAGACAGAGACAGGGAGAGAGGAAAAGAGAACCTCCCAACAGGAGGCATGAGATCGTAGGCAGGTGTGTGTGCCTCTGGTATGTTTTTTAAGCCTATGAGGCCAAGACTCAAATCCTGGTCACCCACATGGATCCAGCTTCTTCTGCATAGACAACTGTGCTATGTGGCTAGCTGGTGAGTCATTTTTATTAATAATAAGATACACCATTTGATAGCAAGTTAATACTATAAAGAGGTTAATAGGAAGAGCTACTAGTCATATGTGATGCTGGGTAGTTTACTGATTCTCTCTTTAAGCCTGTTTCCTTAACTGTAAAATAGGAATGAAATACTTCTTAAAACTGCTCCTAAAACAGCGTACTTGACCAAGGAAAGTACTTGGTTAATTAGGGCTTTATTAGCCCTAATTTGGTGCTTTCCTACGTTATAAAAATAAACATATGCTAAATTCTAAGTCATCACTTAATCTACACCTTAATCATTTTAAATATGAATCCATTCATTTTAAAAATAAATGCCAAATGTTCTCAGATTCTACTTTGTATTCCTTTTGTATTATATTTTATACCAGCTTATGATACAGCCTCACACATTTCCACAAAACTGAACGACTCTTATAATCAGGAGAAAAAAAAATTGAAACACTTAAAAAGAAAAACACAAACACTCTTGGGGTGCCCATAGAGATAAGAGTTTAGGGGCCGGCAGGTGATGTGGTGGGTAAGGGTGCTGGACTCCCACATGGTTGACCATGGTTTGAGTACCAGACCTGGTGGCTTGCTTTTTCTCTTTCTCTCTTTCTCTTTCTTGCTCTCTCACTCTGTCCGGCCTTGGTCAAATTAAAATAAATAAATAAAAAGTTAAATAAAATAATTCTTAAAAAAGAAAAAGAAAGAGAGAAAGAAGAGTTGTAAGAGTCTGGAGACCTGGTTTTGGGACCAGCAGATGGTGTAATGGTTACATTACTGGACTCCCTATTGACTGGATAGTGGTCTGAGTCCCAGATCTGGCGGCTTGAAACTCATGCCGGGAGCATGTCCGTGCGTGCCCAAAGTCCTGAGAAAAGAATAGAGAAGGGATTGCAGCATGGCAGTCCCCCTGGGGAGTGATTTCTCATTTTCTCTGTCTCTACAGTGAGTACACACACCCTACAGCAAAAATCTCTCTTAAAAAAAAAAAGTCTGAAGACCTGGTTTTAAATGCACCCTACCATTGACTAGCTTGGGGCGAGCCACTTCACCTCTCTGGATCATAAAATTCTCATCCGTAAAAAAACAATAACATTCACACCATGTAGAAGTAAAACAAGTAAGTATTAAAAATAGATTAGTAGGACCAGGATTCCACATGGCCAACCAAACTGTTTGAATCTTAGCCCCAGCAGCTTCAAAAGCACGCTGGGCATGTGTGTGTGTGTGTGTGTGTGTGTGTCCAAAATCCTGACAGAATGGAGAAATGGAGGAAAGGAATTATGGTGTGACTATGCCCATTGGGGGAGATGCTTTCTCCTTCTCACCCCTCTATCTCTCTCCGGAGAATGCACACATCTTCTGGGAAATAAGAAAAAAAAAAATGGGTTAACAAAAAGATGCTGGAACAACTGGATATCCAAATACAAAACAATGAGCTTGGAAAATTATCTATCACTACACAAATATCCCCCCCACACACACACACACACTATCTTGATTCAGATAATAGACCTCAATGTAAAACCTAAAATTATGAAATTTCAAGATGAAAATATATGAGAAAATACTTTGTCAGCTTTGGTTAGACAAAGATTTCTTAGGTCTGATACCAAAACCAAAAATTATAAAAGAATAAATCAATGTGAACTGAATGAATGGCATCAAAATTAAAAATGTCAGTTCTTGAAAAGATAATGTAAAGAGAACGAAAATACAAGTCACAGACTGGGAGACATATTTGCAAAGCAAAAAGATATACCATAACAAGTGAGGTGAAGATAAGCAGCTAGGACCCTCAAACACTGCTGTAGAGAACGTGAAATGGTTCAGCCACTTTGGAAAAGTTTCTTAAAATGTTAAACCAATGGATATACCATATGACCTAACAATTTCATTGCTGCACATGTACCTATTCTAGAGAAATGAAACACAAGTTCATACAAAAATCTGTAAACATTCACAGAAACATCATTTACCCTGGCCAAGAAGTAGAAACAACTCAAATGTCCACCAACAGATGAACACATGCACAAATTGTGGTATTTCACACAACAGCACACTACTTTGCAATAATTTTTATTGCATACGTTCCCTATCTTGATTGTGATGATGGCATCACAAATATATTCATACGCATGCCAACAATGTAAATGTGCGTGGTTTATTGTTTATTAATGATACCACAAAAGGGGGACGACTTAAACAAAATGGCTAGCAAAATGTAAATTCTTAACTCCTGAATGGCCCAGAATAAATAGTGCTGGGATAAAAACCTAAAGTAATCAAAAGAGGGACAAGGAGTGCGACCCGCCGGTGCAAGAGTTTACATAGTTTTCAGAAAACTCGGTCGTACCTAGAAATCGAGGCTTCGATCTCTTCCATCTTGCAGTTTGGGGCAAACATGTCCTTGGGAGGAGGCACTGTGCAGGGCTGGGGGGCAACGTGGAGGGTCCGGGTGCGATCCCACACTCGAGGTTGGCACAGGGTCGCCCCACTGCAGCCCAGCGCGCTGGGCTTTCCCTCCCAGAGCGCGCACCTGCTCCCCGCACGCCCACCTGCCCACCTGCCCACCTGCATGTTCCTCAGGAGCTGGAAGATCTCCATGGTGCGGTACACGATGTCCTGGACCGTCTCTTGCCCGATGCGGCAGAGCGACGCCGTATTCACCTCTCGAGCGGCCTGCTGAGCTTGGGGCCCGGCAAAGGGCCCGGGCGCCATCCCCGACGCCGCCAGCGGAGGGGTGGACATGGCGCGGCTGCGGCGTCAGGGCGGCAGGGGCCAGAGAACAGACGTCAGAGGGCCCTCCAAGAACCGGGCTGCGGCCGGACCTCACCGTGGCCGACCCTAAAGCGCGCGGGAGCACAGATTTCAAAACACCAGGCGCGACTTCCGCCCTCCGTGACGTTCTACGTCATCTAACGTCACGGACACGGCCCACTCGACGAGCTCCTGGGAACCTGTCTCCCCGCGAAGCCGGCTGGGATTGGACCGGATGATCGAGGTGGGCGGGACAGACAGGTTGAGTTAGCCAGTCACCAGCTGCGCTCTGGCCAGAGGGTAGGCGTTCCCGGAGTTTGTTTCCCAGCGCGTTAGCCGCGGGTAGAATTCAGCATTGAACGCTCCTTTCATGGTAGGTTCGGTCGTGAGCGTTTTCTTTTAGCAAGCCAGAGGGTTTTGTAATATTCTCATCCAGAGGCAGGCTCAGAGGGGGTGAAGTACTTGTTCAGTCGCTACGTGCACGCGAACTTAGAAAACGAGGTTATTAATCTTACAGTCCTCACTATGACGCGAAGTAACGTTTTACTCCAGGAACTTTCTTGGTCAACTTAAGTAAAAAATTAACATCTCTCTCTGTATGTCTCTTTTCTGCTTCTGGCAGTTAATACTGTTTTACCTTTTGCATAATTTTTAGTTTGTTTATTTTCTGAACTCCCCCCTCATTCTTTATAATGCAAAGCGCTTAAAAACAGACTTCTCTTCTTTATTTCACTTCACTATATTATCAGCACTGAACGATTGGCAATTAAAAGTCTCATCAAATAACTGAATAATATTGGATCACACTAAGGGCAAGAAAAATAAAACTATTCTTTCACCTTCCTCTTATTGCTCATTTCCAGAAAAGAGTCAAGAATGTGAACATTGGGGAAGAGCACGAGTTTTGCATTTTTGAAATGTACCAGAACACTGCATCACTACTGACTTTCCAAGAAATTATTACTTAAAAAATAGCATAGAAACCACTGAAGAGACTTTTAAATGGTAATTTGTTGCTATTTTGGGGGTGATTACCATCTGACAAATACTTGCAGAGCACCTATTATGTGCTAGGTGTTAGAAATGAAGATAGAATCAGGCAAAAAACCCGGTTCAAAGAGACAGGCAGAATATGAACTATTGGGATCAATGTCTGGAAGCAAGAGTTCACCGTGTTATCAGCGTGCAAACACAAAATTTAGGAGACTGGAAACAAACAGAAAGGAATAAACGGACCTGAAGATTGGAGGAGGGTGCTAAACACCAGAGCCTTGTCTTAGAGGAAAGCAGGTGACAAGGAAGACCAGTGGGAACACTTAGAGTGAGACCATCTATTGCTTTCCAGTATTTGAAGGAAGCTTAATGTGAGGATAAATGTTAAGAAATAGGGCTGAAGATTGAGATAAACCATGTCCAGCTCTTTAGACGTTACTCTGCATGCAATAAACTATTGAACAGTTTCCAGGAAAGCAGAATAATGACCTGAAATATTCCATTTTGAAGATTTATTCTGGCTGCTAAATGAAGAATGATTGGTGGGTGTGTACTCGACCCTATTGTACCCCTCTTCCTTCCCAAAGAGGGGGAATAATGATAACTATAATTTGTATTAGAGAAATAGTGCTTTGGGGGGAAACTTTTGATAAATATGTAGTAAGTAAGTACGATCTCGAGAACTTCATGTTGCCTGAGTCAGGAGCATGAAAGAGGGAAGAATCAAGGATGGCACATATTTCTGCCTTGGACAAACAGAGGAAGTTTAGCTTATTCTGTAGGTCAGAAGTCTGGCATGGGTCTTACCAAGTCAGCATTAGGGTGTTGGGAAGGATGCTGCTTTCTGGAGATGCTGGAGGAAAATCTGTTCTCTGCTCATTCACATCATTGGCAGCATTCAGTTCTTTGTGTTTTGAGGACTCACATCCTCATATTCTTAACAGTTGTAAACTGAGGGCCATTCCTAGTTTCTGTAAGATCTCACACTCCTTGGCTCATGGCCCTTTTCTCTGTCTTGCAGCCCTTTCCTCCGTCTTCAAAGTCTTCCACTGTGGTTGAGTCTCTCTCATGCTTTCAGTATCTCTTGCTTCTTCTCTTATCATTGTCACATATCTCTGACCTTTCCACTTTGATGATCCACGTGATTATGTTGGACTCATCTACCTTATCCTATATAATCTCTCCCCATCTGAAGGTCCTTAGCCTTAATCACATCTGTAAAACCCATTTTTTTCTAAGTGGTGAAACATATTTACAGTTTTCAGAGATCAGTGGGTTCCCATCTTTGTGGGAACATTATCCTATCTACCACTTAACCCTCTCCATCTCTCTATATCCATTTGCCCTGCCTTTTCTTTTTTCTTTATAATGTTTATCAAAAACCGATGCCATTTGATTTACTATTTCTCTAACTAAACAGTGAATTCCATGAAGTCAAGGGTTGTCTTTTTCGGTTACTTGAGTAGATTCAGCACCTAAAGCAGTGCCTGGCACGTGGTAAGTGCTCAGTAAATAACTGGTGAAAGAACCATGACTTTATTCTGGAGCACCTTAAATTTGAAATGTTCTCAAGATAACCAAGCAGACATATCCCGTAAGAAATAGAGTTTAAGCATAGAACCTAGTGGAATTATTTTAGGGGGAGGCTAAAGGGGAGTAGGTGTAGTGGTAAGCTCAAAAACTGTGGAGTCGGGCATCTTGGTCTGAAATTCAGACCTGCTAACTGTTGCCAGCTGAAACTCAGCATAGGGATTCTTGTTTATTGAGCATGGGGAGTGGCCGAGAGCTAACAAGTCCACAACTCCCAGAACAAAAATAGCTAGCATGTTATTTACAGTTACACTGTATGTTTATCCATTTTTATCTTTAGCATAAATTTAGCAAGTTCAGTGTTACTCTTAGCCTCGTGATTTCCCCAAAGTTATTTTGTGCACATGATGTTTATGCCCTTGTTTTTGTTCTTATGGTTGCATAGAATCTGTTAACTCAGAATTGTATCATACATTGATAGATTAAGGGAAGCTACAATATATTTTCTTTAAACTACATTGTTTAACAAAACAATCTAACCTTCTATGAGTAACTATTATGGTAAATAATAACATTGTTATAATTTTCAGTTTGACCTGATACATTGTGTCCTTTGAGTAAATAAACATTCCTCACTTTTAAGATTTCTTGTCTGGAACCAGGTCCGATTGCATTTTTGTAACCATTGTCTAAAGCAAGTAGCTTAAGTTTTCTCTTCTATCAAACAGACTTATTTATGATCTTGCTTGTTACAATAGTTGTAGATTACATTAGTTAAAAAAGCTAGAAGCACCAGTTAACCCTTAAAGTATAAGAAAGAGAAATAGGGGCCAGCAGTTAGCGTAATGGCTCTGTCGCTGGACTCCCCATGTAGTTGACCGCGGTTCGTGTCCCGGACTTGGTGGCTTAAAACTCACGCCTGGCACGTGTGCGTGCATGCCCAAGATCCCGAGAGGAGAATAGAGGAGAAGGGATTGTGGCGTGGCCATCCCCCCCGGGGGATGATTTCTCGCTTTCTGTCTCTTTCTGTCTCTCTGTCTCTCTCTGTCTGTCTGGCGAGTGCACGCGCCCTATCGCAAAAACCAAAAAAAAAAGAAAGAAAAAGAAAAACGAAAGAGAAATAAAGTAAAAAAAAAAGTTTCCATTGGGGCCAGCAGGTGGCGTGGTGGTTAAAGGCACTGGACTACCACATGGTCAACCATGATTAAAGTTCCAGACCTGGTGGCTTGCTCTCTCCTTCTGTCTCACTCTGGTCAAACTGAAAAATAATAATAAATGAACAATTTTTAAAAATAAATTGTTTGAATTTTCCTATTATAGTACTGCCCAGCATGGGTGAATCACATGAACCTCTGTGTAAAACTTAAGAATAGCAATGGCACCTACCTTTGAGATAATTGATAGGATTCAGCAAGATGCTGTGTATAAAGTGCTTGCAGTTCCTACCACATAATAAATATTCATTGAACATGTACTGTACCTCCTTTCACCATCTATAACAGTGGGACGAATGGGTAAACTGATGAGTGAGGGAGAAGTTTATTGCAGGACAGAGCCAATAGGAATACTAAGTGATCAAAAGAGGAAAAGGAGACAATAACAACAAAAATTGAGATGAGGGAGAAGTCAGGAAAATCGATGTGGTATCATGCTGAAAAAGTCATAGGAAGGATATATTAGTTCAGAAACTCTTAGATACTTCTAAAAGTTTAAGCAAAGTAATCCACGCAAAGGAGACATTATCTTAATTTATAGAAAAAAAAAGCAGAAAATTCTTCCCTTAAGTCCCATTGGTTATGAGGACCATAATTTCTCTCGAGTGTCTGCTCTGCCTTCTTCCTTAGCAAGAGAATACCTGTTTTTTAGCAGGACATCTAGCATGGAGGCTGTGTGTCCCAGCATTCCTTGCACCTTGACAAGGACACGTCATTCAATTCTGGCCAATGGGCTATTAGTATGAGTGATGTGTAAGATTATTGGCAGTTGTTCTTGAGAGAAGAAGGCCTCCAGCTCCTTCTTCCTACTAACTGGGATGTAGGAATTATGGCTGTGGTTCACCTAAGTGCTGATTTGGGGGTTTTCTGTTACATGCAGCCAGCTCTCATACCGACTGCTGAAGTGGTAAATTTCGATGTGCTCTAAGTGCACATGGTTTTGTCTGATCCCAGTGTAGTTTCTCCTTGCACAGTGATTCACCACCTCTGCTTCAGATGACCCAAATGGCAGACTGGAATCTCTCTTGCCCTAGTTCACTCACCATAGCAGTGCCCCTGGCTCTTATGTTGCAGAATTGGAACTGGCTTTGTGTGTATTGTCATGGAAAGTGCTGGTCTTCACATTTTCCAGCACTGGGGAGACAAGGGAACAATTCTGGAGTCTGGACACTGTGGTGGTTGAATCAAAAGACTACAGGCCACAGTCAGGCTGAACCTGACAGTCGCTATTTGAGAATCCACTGAGTGGAAAGCAGCAGGCTTCTCCAGTAGAAAAGAGAAAGATATAGAACAGAGAAAAATCTCACGGGCCATAATGCAAGGAAGACACTCCACATGTCAGCATGGTGGGTTCCAGCTTTGCTTTGTCATTAGTCTGGTGGTTCTGGATTGCTTATAACCTAGGTGTTTCACTCAAAACCTCTTGCAGTGTTCATTTTATTACACATACCATGGGAAAGCTTCAAAATACGATCGGGTCCATTTGGAAATCTCGCTGCATCGGAGCTAGCAAAGGAAAGGGAGATTATTGAGCCAACACTGCCGTGACCATGGCCCTCCATCACTGCTGTGACTGTGGCCCTCCAGTGGTATTGTCGAAATGCGTGTGTTTGTGCACAATTTGTTCGTGATGAATAGCCTATATTTTTCAATTCCGCCACTCATGGTCACGAATATTCCCTCTGGACGGAGAATTATTGAATTTAAACAAACACTTATTGGGCACCTATAATTGGTCAAACTAACAAGCATTTAGGTTGATTTAGACTGTTGCCAAGACCTAATTAGCATTCCAATTGAACACACTGTGCTAACTGGTCCCTGAAGGTTCATTAGTAAAGGTTTCCTTTGCTTCACAAATGCTCACTGAGAATCCTATACTTAAGAAATACATTAATTAAATCACAACTTTATATCCGAGAATAGTACCTTCTCCAGGTTTAGAGAAATGCAAGGCTTGGCCAACTGTTTGGGGTGACGTCAGTGCCTAATATGTACTTTCTGTAAGGGTCAGTTACTACCAGTCAAAGTCCAGTGTTCAGAAACACTTAGAATCCAAGGGGTATTGGACACACCATTTTGATGACATGAGGCGTTAATTAAATTAATATGGTTTGGGATGAAAGGCACACTCAATCTGGACTTGTCTTCGATTTGTGGTGGATGTCTCCCACCTGCATGTCCCAGAACATGCTGGGTGCTCCCGTGCTGCGCTAGAAGTCAGTATTCCATGCCCCCTTTTATAGTCTGCGAGTCATCAAACACACAAGGAAAAAATGTTAGTGCCTTTCTGATTGTTCATGTTTCCAAGTGAGTAGGAAGTAAGGTGGAGTAAAACAAGTAATTCACCGGCTAGAGTTTCCAGTGCTGTGCGTTAACATGTCTTAAAGTTTTCTGTTTTTATACTTTTTTATAGCATAAAGAATGCAAATATCAGGACCAGCAGATGGCATAATGGTTACCTCACTGGACTCTCGCATAGTTGACAGTGGTTAGAGTACCAGACCCAGTGGCTTAAAACTCACACTGGGTGTGTGTGCGTGCATGCCCAAGATCCCAAGAGGAGGATTGAGGAGAAGGGATTGCGGCGTGACCATCCTCTGCAGGAGATGATTCCTCACTTTCTGGCTCTTGGTGTCTCTGGCAAGCACCCGTGCCCTATCACAAACATCGCTCTCTCTCAAAAAAATAAATAAATAAAAATACAAATGCCTTCTGTATTATTGTTAAGGGTTTAAAGAGTAACCTTTAGATTTTGTAATGCATAAATATGATTAGATTCTTGTGCAAAAAATAACGCTATGTTGCCCACACTCTGCTTTCGGCAAACCATACAGGATATACTGTTTCATTATAAAGTGGATGACACCTGGAAAAAAGGAGAGTAGACTCAGAATTTAAAAAAAAAAAATGTGATTGCTTTAGGTAAAATTGTTTTATGATTTTGGTGAGATAGAGTGATGACATTAAGTGAAAAATACCTGTATTAATTATAAAATACTTTCACACATTCTGTGGAGTAAGAAAGGTACAATAATTCAATAAATTTCTCTTAGGGGAACTTCATGTAGAGGCTGAATTTTGAACAGACTTTTGAAAGAAGAATAGCAGATAATGGTGAGAAAGAGGAAGAAGTATCTTGTCTACCAGAACTGGTTGAAACAGGCAAACCAGAACTGAGGAATCACCCGATGGTCATGGCAGAGATAACATTGGGGGTAAGTAGTTACTCATGTAGCAAATTTCCCAAAAGGACCGATTGCGACAAACAGGTCATTCCTTTAAATCATTCCATCTCAAGGTCAGAGAGGAGACTGTTTGTTTCCTTTCTCTAAGGCTGTTTCTCTAAACAGTGTGCATTCCCTTCCTTCAGCCTTATCCCTACCCAGCCTAGGGCTGGCAATCAATTTATGAAGGCAAACCTAGACTATGGCTCAGCAGAAAAACACTATGCTCTGCTAGGCAGACCAACATGGAAAGGTTACTCGTTCAAGTCTGGAGACCTCCTTAAGGCACACATATGCTCATGTTCTAGGGCTGGCTGAAGCTGAAGGTAGATTATGACATCAAGACCCCATTGGGGATTCTCTCACTCTCTCATGGAAGAAATAAATAAATATAAAACTATAGGGGCCAGCAGATGTAATGGTTACATCACTGGACTCCCACATAGTCCACTGTGGTTCGAGTCCTGGACCTGGTTGCTTAAAAATCAAGCCAGGCTTGTGTTCATGTGTGCCCAAACTCCCAAGAGGAGAGTGGAGGAGAAAGGATTGCGGCATAGCCAGCCCCCTTGGGAGTGATTATTGCTTTCTGTCTCTCTGTCTCTCCAGTGAGCACATACATCCTATAGCAAAAATCTCCCTTAAAAAATTAAAAAATAAAAAATAAATAAAATTTAAAATAAACCATGATTCATAATCCAGTTTAATCCATAAGGCTGATATTCTACCTTCATCCTTTTGACTTCTATATCCATTTCTCATCACATTTGATTTAAGAGGTTAAGAGTAAAGCAATATTATAACATTTAAATCTCTATTGGTGGTTTGATTGAAAAATACAATCAGAAGAGAAGCTACTTCTTTTCCTGAAATTTTTCATCATGTCAGTCTGCTTATTTCTATCATCAGAGTTCAATGAATGCCATAAAAAGTCTTGAGTTTTTCTAATATTGAAGGCCTTTCATTATTCACTTCCCTTTGCTAGAGCAACCTTATTCCTCACAGCAGGTCATTCATACTTACCATCCTCACTTCCCACTGAGGTGTCCATCCTAATTAGCCACTTCTCTACCGTATGGTGTATGACTCCTGGTTACAGCTGATTGGATTAGGGATGGGCATGTGTTCCAAGGGCAACCCGTTTATAGGCCAGCCAATAATGTTCAACATGGCCTGGTACAAAGAGCTCTGGGGATAAGGATAATAAACCTAGCCAATTGGATTGTAGTCCTCAATTATGGGGAAACAGAGAGTGAAAGGGGCAAAGGGAAATAAAGAGAAATGAGTCCAAACAGAAGCAGAGAGCAATAGAGAGGCTGGTGGTTTCAGGAGGCATAGTGTTAGGGCGTTAGAAGGACCACATAGTCTAGTGCACCATTTGCTTCAATTTGTTCGACCTCAGAGGCCATGCTTTTCCACTGTCTGGTCACAACATTGCACTTAAACCTTGGAAGCCTGAACATGCCCCAGGAGAGGTGTATATTCTGGCCCTGTCCTACCTTTTCTTGACTCTTGCATCTCTTCTACCCATGCACGATGAATTGTCACATTATCCTTGAAGCTTTCCAAAGGTACCAGCCTCTTTGAGGTTTTCATGCAGGTTATTCTCTCTGCATGGATTGCTCGACCATATCCCAGTTGCTCTCAACCCTTCTTTGTTTTTGGTTCCCTTTCTCTCTTTTAAGTCCCAAGTAAAATGTTACTCGCTTGAACCCACCCAACTGAAACATTATAGCGGTCTTACTCTATTGCTCCATATTCCATTTCTTCACATCACTAATTATATTTTGCAATTATATTTTTATTTGCATGCTTCCTTGATGACTGCTTCTTCCATTGGGCTGCGAGCAACATGTGGGGTTAGGATTATGTGTATTTTATCCATTGCTGTGTTAACAACTGGCTTAGGGCCTCAGCCATCATAGCTTCATAATATTCATTGAAAGAAGGCCAGTCAGTGGTGGGTGCTTGAGTCCTCTGGCAATTAAAAATTATATTCATTGAATGAATGAATGAATAAGTAAATTATAATGAATTCTCTCACTTTGTTATGGTCTAATAGGCAAGAAATAAGAGGACATCCAGAGGTAGCCAAATTATAAGAGTTCTTTATTAATAGGCTGTCCAACTGCAAGAGGACTCATGTCTCTCAAAACCCCTGCAGCCCTGAATGAAAGCAGAGGGGTGCTTGTGCAGGCAAAAATCACCGTCAATTCTGGGTTGACATGGTGATTACGGTGGAAACTGAGGAGGAGGTGAAGAGGAAAGGGGATCGGGTTCCCATGTGAAAGCAGTTACAGAAGCTGGATCAAACAGGTTAATTATTTCTATGGGCACTCTCCAGACCCTTGTTTAATGGTCCTCATGGCTCTGGGCAGAGGTCTGGTGATTGGTGGTTACATTGCTAAGGAACACCTAAACAAAAAGATTTTGAGCTAGCTAGCAAAGACAGTAAGACTATGAATCACTCTATTTACTCTGGGCAAAAGGAGGAAGCAAGGATAATGTAAAGTTCAAAGATGGAGGTGCTTCTGCTTTGAATTCTCATTCCTCTCTACATTTCTCTAGTTTTAGATGCAAGGTCCTTCATTCATTTGTCTATTTCTTTTTCTTTTAAAGAATTATTTATTTAACTTTATTCATTCATTCATTCATTCATTTTTAATTTGACCAGACATACACACACACACACACACACACACACACACATACACACACAGAGAGAAGGTGAGAAAGCAAGCCACCACGTCTGGGACTCGAATTGTGACTGGAACTGTGGTTGGCCATGTGGGAGTGTCCAGCGCTTTAACAAACACCATGCCACCCACTGTCCCTCATTTGTCTATTTCAATATCACCTTCTCCGGTCTTTAAATCTGTGGTTTACCCACAAGGAGGACAACTTGCCACTTACTACAGTACCACCTATTATTCCTTAATTGTCTTATGTGTGCTAGATTAATTTTTACATTGATGAGGGCAGGGATAGTGACCCTGGCCACGTATACCCTCCTCCTTCAAAATGCCTTACATAGTGCTAAACCTGTCATGAAAAGTTAATAAATCCTTGCTGACTTAAAGCAAGTCTCTCTCAGTCTCTTTCAGTGATTGAGCCAAAAGATTGAGGTTCATGGTGTCATGAAGTCCTAAGGACTTACTTTTGCATCTCACACATTAGGAAAAATGTCTTCTGAGGAGGGAAATGTGGGTTCTATCATTGTTTTCCTGATGTCAGAGAATGAAAGGTTTACAGATGCAGAGCTGTGGAGTAAGCACTGGGGAAGTTTTAGGGTCCATTTTCAAAAATGGTTATAATGTGCTTTTCAATTAAAGCTTAGCCAGACAGGTAGGATCTGCCTCATGCTTTGCATACTAATACTTAGATTCACTGGTTATCTTTGCATGAACAAAGGCATAAATGGTGTATGTTTAATGTTTTAAAATGTCTGCTAAACTGCTTTCTAAAGTGGAGGCACACATTTTACCCATCATTAAATTGGACACATCACCCTCAACAGTTGATATCTCCATTTCTTTTTTATTTTAGCTATTCTTCAATTAAAAAAAAAAAACTTAATGCGTATGAGAGGGTTTGTCAGGTGGCATGGGGCTTTGGGCACTGGACTTCCACATGACTGAACATGGTTCAAGTCTTGGACCTGGTGGTTTGCTTTCTCTCTCTTTCGCTACCTCTTTCTGTTAAGCATATGTGCCCTTCTGAAAATTGGAAAGTAATAGTAATATCAAATAAAATTAAATAATTATTTTTAAGAATGCAGATGAGGGGCCAGCAGGTGGCGTAGTGGTTAAGGGTGCTGGGCTCCCATGTGGCTGACAGCAGTTCAAGTCCTAGACATGATGGCTTGCTTTCTCTCTTTTCCTCTCTTTCTTTCTCTCTCTCTCTTTCTCTCTCTCTCTCTCTGCCCCTCTCTGGTCAAATTAAAGAAAATAAATAAATAAATATTTTAAAAATGTGCATATAAGAGAAAGTCCAGGAGAGAGAAAGAGAGGGAGATTATTATTCTTATTTAGACAGGGCCCTTGCCATGATTCTCCTGTCCTAGCTTCACCGTTAGCGATGATAAAAGAAAAAATAAACCAGCCAGTTTAATAGATTAGAGTTTTATCTGAGAAAGTCTTAACACAATTTAAATCAGGCAGTTGTCCCAAGACTTCCAAACAACTCTGGCTAGCCTCATGGTCAACTTGGTATTTAAGTTCCAGAAAATGGAAAATGAAGTACAAAAACGAAAGTGAGAGAATGAGGTAGAGAAACAACTGGACTGGTTACAGGTGAACAGTAGGCTGCACAAGCAGTCTAGAAGGTGGACTTTCTGTGATTGACGTCTGGCTAGGGTGACTGGCTGTAATTCAGCTCAGGAAAACTACCTAAGATGTATGATTTTAGCTTATCTACAAGAATTCAAGTGTGGCAGTAGAGTGGCCATTTTAGGCCAAAATAGTTTAATTTAATAATTTCTCCTCCTTTTGGTCAGCCTCTCAGGTAGGACCAGGCACATACCACTGTGTCCAGGTGCTTCAGGCTGAGCTGGGCCAGGAACCAATCCCAGGCTTCTGTATGTGGCCTTAGCCATCATGCATTGCTGGCCTGGAACCATGCCATAATGGATAGGCTGACTTTAGCTAGTCAATTTGAGGTAGGAGACAAAGACTCTAAAAATATCGTTAGAGTATGGGCCCAAGATGGAATCATGAAAGGACTAAGTTTTGAAATGGAGGCAGTGGTGGCTCAGTGACTGACCTAGGCAGCATGACGTAGACCTAAAACAAAGACTTTTCCCAGGTTGCACCACTTTCCAGGAAGAAAATAAGATAATGTATTTCATGGCTCGAAGCTTCTACACAGAGAAACTCCTGACCTTGGTACCCACTCCAAAATTAGGAGAATAATAGGATCCACCCAGCCTCTACCCCTTCCTACCAGGAGGGGAATGCATGCACAAGACCCACCTAGAACCTAAGTGTAGACAAAGCCCTTCCTGACCCACATAAAAATCCCTCACCACAGTTCTTCTTTGGCAACCCATTTTCTGGGACCCCTACCTTCTTGGGAGCTCTGTTTTTCCTTTAATAAACTCCCTGCTTTGTTAATAAAGTCCCAATTTTACTAATACTCCCGGCTTTGCTATACCTGTTCTCTGTGTTTGCAAGTCAATTTTTCCTGAGCATTGGACAGGAATCTGTGTCTCATTGCTAAAGTGACCCCTGTGCCTCCGTGTTCCTGCATCAGATTCAGTTCTCTATGCCTCTACTGTGTTGCTTTCAATGGTCCTCACACATGCATGGTTAAGGAGTTGGTCTCAGCCATTTTTGGTTTTAATATGTAAAATTAGTTATCTATCTATGGGATTCCTTCTTCATTCGCCAGTGATGGTAAAACAGAGCAGGGCCATAATGTGTTTTCTAAGGTTTTTGAAATATAAGGTCTATATACATCATAATGACCCAAAGTAAGGGGTAAGTCTTCAGACTTTGGTTATGAAAATGAAACTACATTGACCATAAATGAGGGCCATTTGACCTTTAAAACTCTCACTTAAAGGAAAGATAAGGTTTTCATTTCAATATGTAAGATGTTTTGTAGGAAGAAAATTACTGGCTGTGAGTTCAAAGACCCCAGGCTGAATGGCTCCAGAAATCTGAATAGAACTTGTGCCCCTCCCCACCCCATCTGAAGACCTCTTCAAGTGAATGGCCTTGCTGGGTGCCAGGCTGCCTGTGGCTGCAGGGCCTATGGCCAGGACCTATGGCTCATCCTCTCCCCCACTTGCCTTTGAACTCTCAGGACTTCGGTATTTTGGATAGTGCATGGTTTGCAATTCTTTCCACGTGATCTTTGCACCAGAGGTAAAGCTCAGCAACTTAGTTTGAGGCACACCTGTTCTTTAGAAATAGGGAGGACTTTGGGTCATCCAGGACTAGTGACAATAGTGCAGGGTACTGGTGAGCAGCAGGGAGGCAGAGCAGAAGGGAGATTCCCAATTTTCTACTCCTGCGTACCTTTGAATGCTCTGAGATACCTCTAATAATTTAGAACACTAGATGGATCACTAGGAACAATTGCAGGGGCAGCCACTGTGGAAAACAATATGGAGGTTCCTCAAAGATCTATAAATAGAACTACAATTTGATCCAGCAATCCCACTTCTGGGTATCTACCCAAAGAACAGGAGAACACTTAGTCAAAAAATCATTTGCACATCAATGTTTACTGTGGCATTGCTCATGATTTGCTAAGACATGGAACCAACCCAGATGTCCTTGAACAGATGAATGGATGGAAAAATTGTGACACATATACTCTGTGGAATACTATTCAGCCATAAAAAAACAAGACCCTGGCATTTGATAAAACGGGGTAGAATATGTAGGATCTATTGCTAAGTGAAGCAAGCCAGGATATAAAAGAAAGATATTGTATGCATCCATTTAATATATATTGACTATCCACACTTTATGGTAGAGATAGAAATATTGGAGGGCATAAAAGCAGTGAAAATAGTTATAGGTGCTGAAGACAGTGTGGAACAGGGCCAGAGAAAGGAAGAGTATAGAGAAGGATAGCAAGAGAAATAGAGAGGCATGACATTAGTGGGACAGAAATGGCTTATTACCTGTTGATGATAACATGTATAGTATTCTCAACTGGTCTGGTCTGAGAAGTATTTCATGTTGGGTAAATTCTCTTTACAAGCCAAATGATACATAGTGATCGAATGTTTTTAAAAATAATGAGAATAAATAATAATAGTAATAATAATCTGAAAAAAGATGAAAAGCTATTTGATGATGATGATATGAATAATAATGTCTTCATCTTGATTGATATGCATGGTAATCATGCTGGAAAAAGCAATGTAATACACTGTAAAGATACATGAGAATCAGTTTAATATAAAATTGATTATGGTCATAATAAATAAAATTAAATTAAAAAAGAAATACAGATTGGTGCCCATTAAGCAGAAAAGAAAGAGCACTGAATGCTAATTTAAATGACATGACAAAATAAAAAACACCATTAAAGATATCTACATAGAGAAATACAAAAGGCAGTATAAATCCATTTTTGTTTGACACACTTTTGTCCTATTTGAATTAAGAAAAACCACCACTGCATAAAACAATAATTATAAAACTATGTGAATGCATATATTATATAAAAATGTAATTTATATAGTAATAATAGCACGTAAGTGGTTTGAGAAAATAAAACTATATTGGAGGGGGAAAAAAGAAATTTGATCTCTAAGGCCTCAGCAATCAAGAATGCCCACAAGAAGATCATTTCCTCTTGAACTAATCACTGAACTGATCATGCTTCTGGGACCTCTGTCCCTAATTTTGTCCTTAAAAATGTATGTGGGGAACATCTCAGGGAGACAGGATCTTTTCAGCATGAGCTGCCTGCTCTCCTTGCTTTGCGCTTTGCAATAAAGCTATACTTTCCTTCATCACACCATGTGCCTATGGCTTGGTTTTACAGTGCTTGGGTGAGCGAATCTGATTTGAGTTTGGTAACAATGGCTGATATTGCCATTAGCTCTTCTCATTGGTTCTTCCAGCCAGAAAGATGATGAGACTTTTCTTATAGTTTAAGCTTCCTGTGCTGCAGTAAGACTGCGTCTACAGCCCAGCTGTGGGTTGAAGCCATAGAGAAACACAAGTTCACCCCCATGCCCATTGCAGCACTAAGTTTCCACTTCCTTTCTAATCTGCATGAGTTTTATTATTTTATTTTTAAACACTTAAAAATCTCAGGTTTGAACTTTTTCTGGGGTCAGCAGTTGTAATTGGTAGTGAACTGGTCTGTTCACTAGTGATGGTCTTTAATGATGTTAGGGAGTCATATCATTATACTGGAAGTGGAACTTTGCCAAATATTGCAATATCTCATTTATTCTCCAATCTCTTTAGAGCCAGAGCGGGGGTTTAGATATCAGGTTGCCATTTTTCTTTCTCCTTCTCTCTAAATATATGTTGGTAAAACAAATAAAGGACATGTAGGAGGCAAACAAAAGTTGTGAGGTTGAGGACGTGACTGGAAGAGAAATCAAGTGTCTGACTTTTCCTAAGTGTCACAGAATAAATAGTATGAGTCTTACATGGGTTGCCAATGATTGGACTTGGTGGCTTGTCTATATAATTTTTTTCTGCTTGTTTAAAATACCTATCATTATATATTCACATGTGCCTGACACTGGACTTGGTGCTTTACATATATTATCTTTATATCTCTATGAGGACTACCTAAGGAATTTTTTTCAACTCTATTTCATGTTAGAAAATGGGTTTGGGAACCAGCAGTTAGCGTAATGGCTATGTCACTGGACTCCCACGTAGTCGACCGCGGTTTGCATCCTGGACCCGGTGGCTTAAAACTCACACCGGGCGCGTGTGCGTGCGTGCCCAAGATCCCGAGAGGAGAATGGAGGAGAAGGGATTGCAGTGTGACCATCCCCCCTGGGGGGTGGTTTCTCGCTTTCTGTCTCTCTCTGTCTGGCGAGTGCATGCGCCCTATAGTGAAAAAAACCCCTCCAAAAAAAAAAAAAAAGAAAAAGAAAATGAGTTATATGCGGGTTAAGATAATGAACACATAACTTTTTGTTTTGAATTGTCAGGGGGGCATATGTGCTCACTAGAGAGAGGCGAGATAATGAACACATAACTTTTTGTTTTGAATAGTCAGGGGGGCATATGTGCTCGCTAGAGAGAGGCGGAAAGACAGAGAGAGAGAGAGAGAGAGGGAGGGAGAGGGAGAAGGAGAGAGAGAGAGAGAGAACACCTCATTGGGGCATAGTCATGCTGCAGTCCCTTTTCCATTTGTTTGCCCTGTCAAGATTATGGACACACACACACACACACACACACACACACACACACATGCATTTGTGCCCAGCATATTTTCCAAGTCAGGTTAGAATCCAAGATATGGTTGGTCATGTGGGATTTGGTTCGCCTAACCACTAGGCTATGAGGCTGGCTCCATCTAAGGCATCTTATGAGAGACTTCTGTTAAAGCCCGCAAGAAAGAGACTATTATTATCATCAGCATTTTATGAATAAAGAAACTGGGACTACTCAGTGAGATTGAATATAAAATCAATCAATAAGTCACAGCATGAAAATGCAGTATGACCTAAACAGTCAGAATTGCTCCCAGACAGCTAGACCGAATCCTGACATATCCAAAAAAAGGGACATCTCTATTACTTATCAGAAGATCTGGTCACCCATGGGAACATAAAAAACAAAAATTTTCCAAGTTCAAAGTTAGCAGCATCCATCCAAGCACTGCTTAGGACTTCAGGCATTGAATTAGAACACTGCTATTCCTGTAACAGGTGTTTCTACTGGGGAGATAGATGTAAGGGGTTGTAGGTAGGAGATTTTCATTGCCAGTCCCACTCATGAGGCTGTGCCTGTGGAGAGATGGGTTCATGAAGGTAAGAAAGACTGATGCCAGGAGGCATGTGATTATTCTAATGCCCACCTTTTCTCATTCAATGCTTATCAAGCAGCTCTCTGGCAATCATGATATTTGGCTTCAGTCCATGATAGCTGTAACTCTATTTGTGATATTCTTAACTGTGTTCTAAGCCTATTCAAAGCACCAACTACATAGTAGGCACTCATGAACCAGAACTGAATAGGTAATGCACGGATCTTCTTATCCATGTATTAGTTATAATTCTTATTGCATTTTTTTTGAATCCTATGAAATTGCCACTTACAATAAGCCAAATGATTTCAAATGATTCAACCTCTTAACTTCATATTTTGTAAGGCAGACTCAAAGCATTTTACTTAGTGTAAGCCCATTTTTCATGACCAGGGCCTGCATTCAACCATGTTTGGCCTTGTGGGTCCCAGGTCCCTTAACTGCTAGGCTATGGGGCTGACCCTACACAGTTTAACTACAGTGGAGTTAGGGGCCCCCCAATTCTTTTCTTTTTGTTACCAAAGCCCCATTCCTTCTCCTCTCATCACCCTACCTACACTAGGGTCTCTACATATTATTCTGCCATGATATCATTTACCTTTGTTGACTTAGTGAGCTGTTGATCCCTCCCATAGGGTTAACAATCTATGCATTGTATTTCTACACCACACAGAAATTGGGAATAGAACTATGTTTGCCTGACAGAGGAAGCCCAGTGTCATTTCCCTTGGTAGTTCTCTCTTCTTTTATCAAAAAGTGCACTCTGAGTGTTGGCTCACACAAGACTTCAATAAATGCTTGTTGAAATGAATTAAGTCTTTGGGAAAGTCTTTAATGAGACCAAGTGAATGGTTGAAATAACCATGACTGTTCAAAATTATATAGCACTAAAGAGGTCTATTAACACCTTCAATTGTGCCTGAATACATACATTGCAACAACTTGAAACTCATTAACAGCTTGTTCTCTGTCTTGTATGATCAATGGTTTGCTTTCATTTGCAAGGTTTTTTTTTTCCTTTCTGTGTTTCACAAAAAAAGAGATGAAGACTAATGGATAAACATACCAGTCAGAGAAGTTTTACACATTTTTACACATTTAAGCTTATACCAGTCAGAGAAGTTTTACACATTTTTAAGAAGACTACTTTTTTAAAGTATGCCAGCTTGAGATTCAACAGGACTGCAGCCATTTTAAAATTAAAAAGGGCATCTAACGAGAATAATCTGACCAAGTGCTGAGTCGTAGGGAGAGCTGTTTGTGCACTGAGCAACAGGAAGAATGTAGTTGTCATTAACTGAGATAGGGAAAGCTGTGGAGGAGCATGTTGGGGATGAAGAAATGGGAATACAACTTTTACATGTGAAGTGTGAGTGCCCATATTAGACTCTCCAGTAGAGGAGTCAGGCTGGCAGCTAGATGTAAGAACCCAGAAGGGAGGTCTAGGTTAGAGCTACAACTGTGGGAGTTACCAGAATATAGATGATATTTAATCCCATGTGTGTTGCTAAAATGACCACTGACCCTCATTAACCCCCAGAGTGCTACCTCATTAAGAGGTCCAGGACACAAGGAACAACAGTAATTGACTGAGAAGGTGTGGCCAGTGAGTTGTAGGAGGCAAAGGAGGAGAGCATAGTATCCTGGAACCCACACTAAGAAAATGTTTCAAGGAAGCAATCAATCAATGTGTCATATGCTGCCAACAGGTCAAATAAGGTGATGGGATCAGTTTGCTCAGCTCTTTTATATTTTAGTTTTTATTTTTTGAAGAGGTTTTTGCTATAGGGCATGTGTGCTCGCCAGAAAGGCAGAGAGAGATAGAGAGACAGAAAGTGAGAAATTACCCCCCCCCCCAGGAGAGATGGCCACACCACAATCCCTTCTCCTCCTTGTTTCTCTCGGGATCTTAGGCACACACGCACATATGCCCGGAGTGAGTTTAAGCCACTGGGGCTGGGACTTGAACCACAGTCGACTCTATGGGAGTCCAGTGACATAGTCATTACACCAACTATTGGTCCCAGCTCTTTTATTTTTTGAAAGCAAGGAAACTGAGGCTATGAAATTGACAGTAGTTATTAGAAGAATTGATGCTGAAACACATGGTTTCCATCTCCTAATCCTATGCTTATCTCACTGCATTATACTACTGCATATGTTCATCACCCAATTGATAAACATAAGATCTCATTTCATGATACAGTGTGCACAAGCACATGAGTGCTTGCCTGAGTGAGAGAGAGATTTAGAGAGAAAGCACCCTCATGATCCCCTTTTCTCGGCTCTCCAGCTCTATAGGAGTCTGGGCATCTGAGCATGCCCAACACATTTTCAAGGGAACTGTGGAATCCAAACCCATAGCCAGCCATGTGGCTTCCAGCCTTGCACAGCGTTGTATTACTGCACCACCACAGTGGCTAAGGAAAACAGTATTGTGCATGAAATATCTTTCTTGGAAAAACGTTTATATCACCAAAGAACATCTTACCTGGTAAACATACAGTAACAGGAAATCATGAATCTCAGTCTTCCAAGTCTTCTGTGTTATATCATCCAACCATAATAACAAAGTAATATGAGTTATGTATTATTGTTACTAATTTTGCTCATGAGCAAATTAATGTCTCGAAGCAGTTAAGTAATTTGCCCACACTTACATAGCTGGAATTCAACCAAATTTGAATTCCAGGTTTTCAGACTCAAATCTATGTATCTACTACTTCAAATAATGAGATCTCAAATTGTGTTCCCGAGTTATGCAAAGGGTTAAATTATTTTCAGTATCTTCTATTATAGTTGAAAAATATATTAGTCGAATGCAATTAAAAATAAATGTTTCAATACTTCAGGGAATAAGTTTTAGTTTTCTGAAAAATATCACCCATCCAGGTCTCCTTCGTCCCTGATGATAAATGAGATGTCCAAACAAAAAAGAGAACTGATATTAGAAGGCGACTGATGAAAACAAACCTTTCAGGACGAGTTATACTTTAAACAAAGATAAACTAGTTTAGGAGTCACTGATCCTTTAGAATAATGAGAAATATTTTTCATTTTTCTCAGGCCTTGAGATCACTGATGAGAAGAAAAGCTGATATTTAAGAGTTATGATTACGAGAGGTTCCCAATTCATGTAATGTGCAAACAAATGAGCAAAAGAGCAAAATCTTTCTTTTTCTGTGCTGGACACCCATGAACCAACTAAGAGGAGTTAAAGCTAGTTTTCTCAGGACTCTAGGAGTAGAAGGTTGATTGGATATTATTGCCTCACTTCCTTCGATTTAACCTTGGGACATGCTATTATCCCTGAAGCAATTTATCTCAATTTAAGTGTTAGACTGGTCCTTTGAATCTCTACGTAGAATCTTTGTGGACTGCTGGGTCAGTCAGTTATCTTTGACGGAAACGGAAGCTTTACCATCTCATTGATGGGAATTAATATCTTATGTACTTTTTTGTCTTGGGTTTCTAGCAGCCCTTAAGTACAGTGAAAAATTAAAAAAAAAATTAATAACATCAGACCAACCTGTGGCATGGTGGTTAAAGTGGTTGACTCCAACATGGCCAACAAAGTGGTTGGAGTTCTTGTCTAACCAGATGAAATAACACACTGGACACATGTGTGTGCATGTCTAAAAGGCCAAATGGAGGGAGAAAAGGAGGAGAAGGGATTGCGTCATGACCATGCCCCATGGGAGGTGCTTTTTCACATGGTCTCTGTCTCTCTCTCTTTTTCTCTCTGTCTGTTTCTCTCTAGTTAGAGTGCATGTACCCTCTGGAAATTTTTTTTTAAAAAATTGATGACAGCCTATGGGATATTTACCATGTGATAGTCATTGCGTAAAATATCTTTAAAGTAATTACACTCATTTTCCTGATAAGTTCATGTAGGCACTATTTTTACCCTACTCATATAGATGTGCAAACTGAGTTTAGAGAAGTTAAATATCTTGCCTCTTGAGGTAGTAAACACTTCTCATGTAACTCCAGGGATTCTTTCATGGTTGAGAGATTTATAGAAAGACTTGGAATTGTCTTGTTCTGCAAAAGGACTTAGAGAAACCTGGGAAAGGTGAGAAGTACTTCTAGCTGGAAATACAAATACATATTCTCCTCAAAAAGAGAAAAGTTATGAATTTCACCAGCTTGGAGATACACCAAGTAAGATTTGAGTTTTACTTATAAGGGTCCAGTGAGGGTCAATGTTCTAATTGAGAGGATATGCTTTCAACTTATATTGGTATTATAGTCAGTACTTTAATATAAATGAGAACTAGACAGGAGAAGTGGAAAGCCCCATGATCTGGGCTCTATTAACGTCTTCCAGTTTCCTTTTCTATTTCTTGAAGGTATCTAGTTACTTCACAGAGATGTGAATGGTGACACGTTCTTACCCTTTTCTGTTTTAAGTTGAAAATGTTGTTTGTACTAGTTTTCCTGACTTTGCATGCTCCAGGTTACTCAGAGTGAAACCCACTGGGCTTTGTCTTTGGTTTCTAGTCACGTACTATTTCTGACATTGTTCATCCTGTTCCTTCACATTCCTAGGCACCGCAGCCTGTGTCACTTTTGTCTATCATGTCTTAATGTTTCTTCCAGGGGACTCTGGTTGTACTTGGATTCCGAGTATTATCAGATTGGATTTTCCATAATGCTACTTCTCAACACTTAAATCACTTTATTTTAACCTGTTCTCCTTTCTGTCCAGGACCATACTAGAGTGGATAGATGTAATTCTCTATTAGTGCCTATATAGTTTCCTTTCCTAAACTCCTTTATTTTGAGTGTAGTAGAGTGTCTCATTTATGTAGTCTGATCATTAATCCATTAACTCTTAATTTATTTAAATCATGGAAACTTTTTGAGTGTTTTCTAGGTCCCAGGCCTCATGCTGTTATAGAGATATATTGATGAATAAAATAGACATATAATTCTTTACAATGTTAAGACATTTTTTATTGGTGTATTGACATTTCTTTTTAAAAATCTCTGACATTTATTAAGTTTCAATAGGCTGCATCTAAAAAATGAAAAATACATACTAGCATATTTCAAATACTAACAGAGAACATTTTTTTTAAAGACATTTTTGCTATAGGGTGTGTGCACTCACTGGAGAGACAAAGAAACAGAAAGCAAGAAACCACCCCCTAGCGGGGATGGCCACACCACAATCCCTTCTCCTCCATTCCCTTCTCAGGATTTTGGGCACATATGCACGCATGCGTGGTGTGAGTTTTAAGCTGCCAGGTTGGGGGCTCAAACTGTGGTCAACTACATGGGAGTCTTGTGATGTAACCATTGTGCCATCTTCTGACCCCGCTAACGGAGAATCTTAAGTAATTAAAATTCACTTGCAAGCACATTAAAAAAAATGTGCTAGAGGGTGCATATGAAAGAGAGAGACAAGGAACCAGCAGTTAGCATAATGGCTATGTCACTGGACTCCCACATAGTCGACCGTGGTTCACGTCTCGGACCCGGTGGCTTAAATCTCACACTGGGCGCATGTGCATACGTGCCCAAGATTCCGAGAAGAGAATGGAGGAGAAGGGATTGCAGCGTGACCATCCCCCTTGGGGGGTGATTTCTTGCTTTCTGTCTCTATGTCTCTCTCTGTCTGTCTGGCGAGCGTACATGCCCTATAGCGAAAACCTCTAAAAAAAAAAAAAAAAAAAAAAGAAAGAAAGAAAGAGAGAGAGAGAGAGAGAGAGAGAGAGGGAGAGAAGTCACCCCCTATGAGAGAGGGCCACATTGCAATCCTTTCTTCTCTGTAGTTTCTTTGGGATTTGGGGCACACATGGATGTATATCTAATATATTTTTCAAGCTACTTACTATGTCTCAATACAGTCAGCTGTGTGGAATCCAATTGTCTTAACCACCATGCCACTAGCTGGACCACAAGCAGATTTTTGTAAAAGTGAACTAAAGAATGAAAGGGAAAGGCCGTTTAGTTAAATAAGTGTATTTTGAAGTTTATTATTTTTCAGATCCAAATGTAAGGAAAGGTACAAGTGGTCATTACTATTTTGTATAAAATGTGAAACTAATGGACCTGCTGCATTTCAATTTTCACCATCATCTGAAGTTCTGTGTATTCCAGTAAATATATAAATTAGTAAATGAGTGGCTAATTTCCCTCCATTACTGGCATCGTTAGAATTTTTGTAGGTTTATGATGATGACAGCTAGGACACAGAAATCTGGAAACAGCATTGATATGAGTGTCAGAGGTTTTTCAAGAATTTATCAGGTTTGGTTCAAACCAGGATGTTAAAATAGATTAATTACATTGAAATCAATAGCATATGCACACTTTTCTGTAAAAAATGTGTGATGTGTAGGATCCTGAGAAGAAAAAGTCTTGTAGTCATGCTTCTGGAAGTGTGCGAAAATGCAAACAAGGGAGCATCTGGGGAAAGAACACACAGATTTGCCACCAAACCAAAGCAGTACAGTACGTATCTTTTTTTCCAAGAACATAATAATAAGGGAAAAGAGTCTTAAATATTGTGTGTTAAAACATGGTTATGGATGCCAGCAGATGGTGTAGTGGTTAAAGTGCTGGACTTCCACATGGCCAATTGTAGTTTGAGTCCTGGGCTAGGAGGTTTGAAAATCACACTGGGTGCATGTGCATGCATGCCCAAAATCCCAGGAGAATGGGGAAGAAGTGATTGCTGCATAGTCACCCTCCTTCTTTTAGGGAGTGATTTCTCATTTTCCCTCTCACTATCTCTTTCTATCTCTCTCCAGCGATTCTCATTGCTCTAGGGCAAAAAAAAAAAAAAATTTAAAAAGTGCTCATATACACATAGCGCACGCACACACTCACACACACACACACACACACACACAAACACACACAGGCATTCACACATACACTAAAAACCCAACATCATTTGGGTAAACAATAATTTAATTTTTAAAAGACCCCGATCATGGCATTGTGCAATTACAATTTTAACAAGTAACTTCAAACTTTAATGAACTAAGCTGTGAATTGTGAACTGTCCTAAGCCGCGTAAGTATTATTTGCTAAGCACTACAGAATGGAACCAGCTGACTCAGTTCTAGTAATCTAGTTAATACATAAGAGATTCATTGAGCATTGTTCTTTCCTACATTTTTATTAATGGCTTGTGTGAAACTCAGCCACATCAAATGTAAAATTGCTTCCAAATTACAGGTTGCATACCTACTTGAATCAAGAGAAAGTAAATACCAGTGCAAAGTAAACTCTGGGAAACAGCGGTATATGCAATTCAAATATGGCTGACCCTTGGTCTGTGTTTTGGTACTGCTCTTTCTTCTTCATTGTCCTCATGTTCATCTTGATTTTTTTTTTTCTTTTCTTATTTCGGAAGTCCAGAATGGATTCTGCTGATAGTATACTTAGAATGATGAATCTGAATTTAACGATAATCCAAAAAGATCTTTCCCCCGCTTTAGAATATAATTTGTATATTGTATTTTAGTGTAACTCATTATGACACCACATCGAGGATGGTGCCAAGAATACAGGAAGCATTCAATAAATATTTGTTAGACCAAATTCAGTCCTGCTGTCTCCCGCCAAGTGATGATTGTTCCATACTTCCTCCCCTTTTCCCTGACTAGGAAGTGAGGCCTATCCATATTATGTCTATGATATTCTGCTGAGTATTCAAAACTCAACACAACCAAACAGAGCATCACTCCCTTGCAACTATTTCTCTATGATTCATGCCACCAGCACCTGTTAAGTTATGCATGTCAGGAACCTTGAAGATATTCTTGATTTCTTGCTCTCTTTCAATGTCTATCTTTATCTGCCAAATTTCTTCCTATATCTCCATACTTTTGGCCACGAACTTAGTTTATTGCACTATCTTTCATTGACATTATGTACTCTTTTTCTTCTTTTTTTTTTAGTTAAGAGAGGTATTTTGCTTGCTGGAGAGACAGAGGGACAGAAAGTGAGAAGTGAGTCCCCAGGGATGATGGTCACACTGCAGTCCCTTCTCCTCTATTCTCTCCTTGGGATTTTGGACGTGCCCACACATGCACTCGGCATGAGTTTTAAGCCCCTGGGTCAGGGACATGAAGAGCAGTCAACTATGTGGGAGTCCAGTGTCGTAACCATTATGCCATCTGCTAGTCCCCTTTCTTTGACATTACTCTCACAACATTCACACTCCTAAATGCTGTACTTGATTCCTTTATTTTCCTATTAGTCATTCTACACCTTGTTACTAAAGTTATTTTTCTAAGATACTATTTTTGCCACTTTTGTTTTTCTTGAGGGGGGTGACTTCTCAAGTGTAAGATGGTATCTAAACTCTTCAGCATGGCAAGTGAGAAACTCTGTAGCCTTCAGTAGTTTATCTGTTTCAATCTCATCTTCACCCACTTTCCTTCAACATATCATTTAAGTTCCCTGGATTCTTGGTCTTCCAGAAATGTGTTATAAACATCTTTGCATCTATTTTTCTTCTCATAACACTTTCTCTATCTGCTAAATTTCCATTTTTTGCTTTTAAGTCTTAGTCCTTTTTTTTTTTTTTTTTTTTTTTTGAAGAGGTTTTCCCTATAGGGCACGTGAGCTTGCCAGACAGACAGAAAGCAAGAAATCACCCCCCAGGGGGGATGGTCACGCTGCAATCCCTTCTCCTCCATTCTCCTCTCGGGATCTTGGGCACGTGCACACACGCGCCCGGCGTGAGTTTTAAGCCACCGGGTCCAGGACGCAAACCGCGTTCGACTACGTGGGAGTCCAGCAACATAGCCACTACGCTAACTGCTGGTTCCCTTAAGTCTTAGTTCTAATGTCTCATTCTTTGAAGTTTTTTTCACTGCTTCAAATTGGGATAAGTATTCCAGTTATTGGCTTTTAAAAATATTTGTTGGACCAGTTCTAGTGGTTAAAGGAACCAGATCCCACATAGTGGATTGCAATTTAGATTCCACCCTGGTGGCTTGTGAATCACACTGGGCATATATGCATGTGTCGTCAAAATCCGAACAGGATGGGGAATGGAGCAGAAGGGATTATACTGTGATTTTAGGGGGTGCTTTCTTTTTCTTCTTCCTTGAGTGCATGTGCTCTCTGGCAATTAAAACAAAATGAAAGCCAAAACAAAAATACTACTCAATGTTCCATACTGCTGTTTGTTCAGATGCCTGAATCTCCTACTAGAAAGTGAATGTTGTTCTAAGATAACTCCAGATGACCCTTGTCTACAGACACTCATGTTTTGTGTACCTTC
The DNA here is from genome assembly GCF_000334495.1 of Tupaia belangeri chinensis. Taxonomy (NCBI): domain Eukaryota; kingdom Metazoa; phylum Chordata; class Mammalia; order Scandentia; family Tupaiidae; genus Tupaia; species Tupaia belangeri. The sequence goes on along the minus strand of NW_006159447.1, from coordinate 701,664 downwards.
TCTCCTTGAGTGTGGGCTGGACTTACTGTTGCACTTCTAAGGAATAGACTATGGCAGAAGTAATGGTATACCACTTCTAGATTTTGGTTATAAGGAAAGATTTTTGTTTCTGTCATAGGTACTTATCCTCTTTTCCTTTCTTACGTGCTTGTTTTGAGGGGAACCAGCTGCCATTTTGTGACCTATGCCCTATGAAGAGTCCCACAGCATAAGTAACTGAGAGAGATCTCTGGAAAACAAGGAAAGGAGAAGTAAGACCTTCTAGTCCTACAGTCTATAAGGAGCTGAATCCTGTTCACAACCATATGAAGAAGTTTAGAAGATGATTCTTTCCCAGAAATAGAAAACCAGAAATATCTGAAACTGGCCAATTCATCACAATGGCAGTTTTCTCAGCTCACACTTTAGGGCTCCAAGGTCCAGGGGCCAATCTTTGGTGATGCTATAACATGGGGAAGTATGGGATCTTGAACAGAGCAGTTGCCCATACATTTCTGTCTGTTCTAGTCTCCTTTCACCTCTTACATACCTACCAGAACTCAATTCTAGGGACCCCACCCCAATAATCTTATCATACCCAAAGGCCTTACCCACCATGGACACCATAAAGAGATTTAAATTTTCACCCAACACCTTTATGGTTTATAGCACTGTCCTTGATGTCAAGACATCTGCTTCATGACACTGTCATTAAAGAAAGATTCACTGTCACCCAACATGTGCCACCCTGGTGTTTAAGCTAGGGTAGTAATGCAATAATGAAAAAGAGGCATTTTCTTGCCTTTTTGTTTGCTTTTCTCTCTGAACTTACTTCTTGTCAGCCAATAAATAACCCTGTTCAGGTCTCTATCCTATACAAATCAAAGTGAAAATTTTCTCCTAAACCCCGATGCTTTCTCAGGTTACCATTTCTTGACAACACAAAATGTGTCCTCAGTTCAAAACGACTGCCAATATAAGGGGCCAGCAGGTGGCAAAGTGGTTATGTTGTTGGACTTCCATATGGCGACTGTGCTTTGAGTCCTGGATCCGGTGGCTTGAAAGTCACACTGGATATGTGTGCATGCATGGCTAAGATCCCGGGAGGAGAATGGAGGACAAGGAATTACAGGGAGGCCATCCTCCTGGGGGGTGATTTCTTACTTTCCCTCTCATGGTCTCTGTCTCTCTCTCTTTCCAGGAAGCACACACATCTTAAGGCAAAAACCTTTAAAAAGAAAAAGACTGCCAATATGGAATCTTCAAAAAGATCATGATAAATCTATATTATGAAAAGAAGTATTTGTAGATTGTAATAGTTTTGGCACCAAAATAAGCTTGTCCTGTAATTCTATTTGCTATGAACTTTGTGCATTCTCTTCATATGTATGTATGTGTGTATATCTATCTATCTATCTGTCTATCTATCTATCTATCTATCTATATACATATATATAGCCTATGAAGAGAATATACATGCACACACACATACACCTTAGTTTTATACCAATATAGCATCATTAGTGGCAACTAAAGAGCAGTTTTATCCATTAAGTACTACAGGTTAGCGTCTAGACTAATTCGTGAGCGTCTCAATATCTTTTATAAAATCTGGAAAATTATTAGCTTCAAAATAAGAAAATAAAATAGAAAAGTCAAAATCAGTAAAATATAGTTAAACATCTACAGAACAGAATACTATGTTAAGTATAATTTGTTATAATTCTATTTTAACAGAAACACAATAAATGTAAACTTCAAGAACAAAAATAAGTAATTTGTCTTTAAGCAAAATAAATTTAGGGACCAGCAGTTAGCATAATGGCTATATTGCTGGACTCCCATGGGGTCGACCATGGTTCAAGTCCTGGACCCGGTGGCTTGAACTCACGCCGGGCGCATGTGCGTGTGTGCCCGAGATCCTGATCCGATGAATGGAGGAGAAGAGATTGTGGCATGGCCATCCCAACTTTGGGGGTGATTTCTCGCCTTCTTTCTCTCTGTCACTCTTTTTTGAGAGGTTTTTGCTATAGGGCATGTGCGCTCACCAGACAGACAGAGAGAGACATAGAAACAGAAAGCGAGAAATCACCCCCCCAGAGGGGATGGTCACGCCGCAATCCCTTCTCCTCCATTCTCCTCTCGGGATCTTGGGAACGCACGCACACGCGCCCGGCGTGAGTTTTAAGCCACCGGGTCCGGGACGCGAACCGCGGTCAACTACGTGGGAGTCCAGCGACATAGCCATTACACTAACTGCTGGTTCCCTATAGCAAAAACCTCTTAAACAAAAAAAAGAAAAAAAATGATAAAAATCAAAAAATATTTCAAAACTTTTAGAGATGGTATATTTAACATTTGATTTGAGTGAATTTTTATGTGTTGGAAATGATGTGAGATGAGAGCCTCTAAACTTTAGAATGCTGGGACACTAAGAAATCTCAAAACTACCATATGGATCCACTCACTGATATCTAAAAGAAACAGAATGTTTTAATGACAAGAATGAGTCAAAAGGCAAGCAATCTCTGAATATAACTTTGGTAAAATAATATCCTGCAATTCTCTAAGACAGTAAAAAGTATGTGCATATATACAATAGATATTGAATATTTAATATTATGTGCATTGTTCAGACAGCTATGTTTTTTCCTATTTGTACTCAAGAAGTATAGAATCAAGACCTTAGCTATAATATATATACATAAATCACTATGGATATATCCTGTCCCTAGAGTAATGATCAAGTTTATTTTCAATGTCATAACAAGATTTATCTGGCAGTTCTTAAAACTAGGCCCAATAAATATTTACTTGATATTTTCTTTGACAAGTGTTTAAGAATTTATTTCATAGCAGACTAGCAGGCTGGGTTACATTTTCCTTTGTTAATTTTTATATCATATTGACTAGATACACAAAACACACACACATTCATATGCACAAGCACACACAAACATACAGACACACAATTAAAAAGATCAGGCATCTCACATATCTGAAGAATATTGAAGTAAGATTTTTGCTTTTTCTTTATGTTTCCAATATAACCTGGAATTCTGCCAACCACACCAGAATTGGATACCATCTGTGAAATTAATTTGAAATTCACTAAGTTTAATTTGCCTGCCTCTAAATCTGCCGTGGCATCTCTCCAAATTTATTTTTCCAAGTTGAGACTTTAATTTTATTCTGAAATCTTTCTCCTGAGTATATTTTGGTCCCTTTCACTAGAGAATTGTTCATTCTACCCTTTAACCATTCATTTTTCCCATCTTCTCAGTATCTGAGTTGGTAGTTTGTGTCTTAGACTTAGCTTCAATATAGTTAAAAAGAAACAAGTCTTGTTAGGCAAAGAATAATAATAATTTTAAAAATTCCTAAGTCATTTCAAAAAACTTTAGCTGTTGTTTTCTACAGATTTTTGCCCTGATCTGCAAGTTGTACATAACAGGGAGGAAGGAGTTTAAGAAAGAGTCTAGAGTAGCCTTTCTTAAACTTTTTATCCCTGAAGAATCCTTGAAGTAATTTCCAGGGCTCAAGGAATCCCTATATAAAATTATTATATCTACACCTCTCTATACATTAGTGTGAGCAGCCAGGTATACGTAAAATCCAAGAATACCTCAATGCTCTTTTGAGTATAGCATGATATTTTCCTGCAGATCTGTTTATTTAGCCTACTTATGAGATATCCTTTTGTGTGACGGTCTCTGTTCCCACTCTAATACTATTGAGTACTGAAGACAGAGAGAACATCAGTTTTTTTCCATTTTTAAATCTCTGCTTTATCTTTTTTAACCTCATCTAAGTAGACTTGAAACTCTTGTTTCTAATTTCTACCACATGATGCTAAGGCGCTATTAATACAAGTAGATGGCATGTACGAGGGTAGTTTTAATTCCTGTTTAAAACTAACAACAACAACAATGACAAACCTGCCTAGCCAAGATGGCACAAGCCCTAGGGTGCTGCTTTGTGATTCTGAAGCCACATGGAGGACCCAGGTATAGATCCCAGGTAAACCTAAACACAGCTGGGTGCACCTGGAAGTCCAGCTAACTAAAAGGTACGGTGGCATGGTAGAACTGTTGAAAATAACCTATTTCTACCTCTCTCCCTCTCTTTTTCTTTGTCTCATAAAAACAAAGTGAAACAACTCAAAAAATCTCGTAGCAAACTTCCTTAAGAAGGAAAGAAGAAAGTTCAGCTCACCTTTTTTGAAACTTTATTCTTTCTTTTTAATCTTTAACACTCATACATCAAGAATCATAAATTTCTGTTAAATAACTTAGGTCAAAAGAAGTTTAATTTTGGGGGACCAGCAGTTAGCGTAATGGCTATTACGCTGGACTCCCATGTAGTCGATGGCGGTTCGCATCCCGGACCCGGTGGCTTAAAACTCACGCCAGGTGCATGTGTGCCTCAGATCCTGAGAGGAGAATGGAGGAAAAGGGATTGTGGCATGGTAATTTCTCGCTTTCTGCCTCTCTGTCTCTGTCTGTCTGGCGAACGCACGAGCCCTATAGCAAAAACCTCTCCAAAAAAAAAAAAGAAGTTTAATTTTTTTAGCTAGGCTTTTTATGTTTAGTTTTACACTTGATAAAAGTTATATAGATTTTAATGTTACTTTTGATTTAAAAATTATTGACTATGTCACTAATACACTGACCCATTGTAGTAATAGTGGAATCTTTTCATACCAATCTTTGATATGGTAACTGTTTTTATAAATTAACCTAATTGAATATTACATACTGACTTTATTAGATTCTTACCAATCATGTTACCTTTATGTTTCTTTCTGGGCAGTAAATTCTGTTATTTGGCTCCCGTGGCCTTCCACTGAGTGCTATCATTATTTTCAACCAAATATTTGCTCTGTTTAGATATTCCAATAGCCCTTTAAAGTAATCACCCCGTTTACCTGTCCAATAGATGTGATTTGTAGATGCGTCTTTTCAATTTCACTGTAATTCTAAGTTGTTGGCCACGGATAATGTATGAAAAAATTGGACAACTTGGATTACCAACCCATTTAGCATCATCGATAAGCAGTTTTCAGTGCAGTGCCAATCTCTCTTTCTTTCCGTCTCTCTCTGGGTCTTTTTTGCTAGTTTAGTGAAATGACTCAGAAGGCTGTAATTCATCAGTAGACTTTTCGAACTTGTTTATAGGCCTAAGTCTAAACTTTTTCTCTTCCGTTTATTTCTGCCTTAAAAACTCACCACATTGTATCCTGAGTTACATTTTTAAAGCACAAACATTAATAGCATATAAAGTGTAAGGGCATAAAAATAACTAAAGAAGAAAATCACCCCAAAGTGTAAAATCTTCTAACACAGCTCATTTTGAATTTGCTCATGTCATTTTAAAATGTTCACAGTAGTAGCAAAGTGATAGGGAGAAGTTAAGCTTTGGCTTGTAAAAATCCCTTCTTCGAGATAGAAATTTCTTGTAAATCAGTTGGTGGCACATGATAGGAGACCGAGGGTGACACTAGAAGTTTCCTGTTTTCCTTTTTGTGCAATAAAACAACTGCAGTTACCCATGATTTTAATCCTGCATTGAAATAAAAAAATAGACTTAAGCAAATGAACACAGTCCTACTGGCACACAAGACTGACAGGCCTCTTTCTAAATAGCTGACAGGACTGTTCAGTCATTGTTTAGCACAATCTGTCTTCCACTCCCTCATCACTAATCTGAGACTCAGGGTTCCAGGAAACCTTTGCTGAAAAACATTGCCTTTCAAACTCCCTCTCCTTGCTTACTTTAAAACAGAGTGGGATTATTGCTTTTTGAGAGTGATAGGCTGAGAGGGAGACTTTTCACAAAATACTCTTTTGTATTTATTTATTTATTTATTTATTTAAAGAGAGATATTTTTGCTATAGGGTGCTGCATGCACTTGCCAGAAAGACAGAGAAACAGAAAGTAAGAAACCACTCCCTAGGGGAGGTGACCACACCACAATCCCTTCTCCTCCATTCTCCTCTCAGGATTTTTTTTTTTTTTGAGAGGTTTTTCACTATAGGGCGCGTGCGCTCGCCAGACAGACAGAGAGAGACAGAGAGACAGAAAGCGAGAAATCACCCCCCAGAGGGAATGGCCACGCCGCAATCCCTTCTCCTCCATTCTCCTCTTGGGATGTTGGGCACGCATGCACACGCGCCCGGCGTGGGTTTTAAGCCACCGGGTCCGGGACGCGAACCACGGTCGACTACGTGGGAGTCCAGCGACATAGCCATTACACTAACTGCTGGTTCCCATCCTCTCAGGATTTTGGACACATACACACATGCACCCGGGGTGAGGTGTTAAGCTGCCAGGTCCGGGACTTGAACTGTGGTCAACTACATGGGAGTACACCATCAGCTTGTCCCTGTACTTCTGAGTTTTAAATGATGTGAATTTGTGTCTATTTAAATATTAAATAGGTGAAAATTTCAAAAAAGATTAATCTTGTATATGTTTGTTGTGTTAGTCTAATCAAGTTGCTATTGCAAAATTAAGTTATATTTGGTAATCTATAAATAATAGAAATTTATTTCCCATAGTTCTAGAAATCCAAGATCAAAGTACAGGACATATGGAATCTGGTGAGGGCGTGTTTCTTGGTTCATAGATGATGCTGTCTAGCTGTGTCCTCACATGGCAGAAGAGGCAAACAGCTCCCTTGCACCTCAGTTATGAGGACACTAATCCCATTAATAAGGGCTCTGTCATTGTGATTTAATCACCTTCAAAGTGCCCTGTCTCTTTATTTATTTATTTTTCTCCTGAAACATTTTTTTTTAGTTTGTTCCTAAGTGAAATTTCTTTTTACTTAAAAAAAATTTCATTTTATTTTATACATTCAATCACATTATTTAGCTTACAAAGTGAATATTTCAGTATGTGAACATTTCTCCCTAGTCCAGTTGACAAAACTATAAAATATCTTCAACAGATGATACCACATTTCTTTGTCCCATTAATGCTTTGCCTCTCTATTTTTCTTCTAAATGTCCTTCCTCAGGCCCTCCTCTTCCACACACACTATGTCTGGTATTTACACCCATTTATTGTGTTTGTATATCCTTTAGTCAATTTCAGTCATAGAGTGTGGTCACTCGGTATATATTAAGTGGCGACATATGATGTCTCTCCTTCATAGCCTGGCTTGCTTCACACAGCAGTAAATCTTCCATATTCTTCCACTTTCTGTCAAAAGCCAGGTTTTTTTTTTAATGGCTGAATAGTATTCCCCTACCCCAATGTCTCCCAGAGTTTTCCCAGTGTTTTCCAGGAGCAGTTTTATAGTCTAAGGTTTTATACTTAGATCTTTGATCCATTTTGACTTGATTTTTGTCAAATGTGAAGCATAGGGGTTCAGATTGATCTTTCTGCAGATGGAAATCCAGTTTATCCAGCACCATTTGCTGAAGAGGATTTCTTTTTCCTACTGGATTGACTGGTACCCCTTGTCAAAAATCAGTTGACTGGGGAACCAGCAGTTAGCGTAATGGCTATGTTGCTGGACTCCCACGTAGTCGACCGCGGTTCGTGTCCCGGACCCGGTGGCTTAAAACTCACGCTGGGCGCGTGTGCGTACATGCCCAAGATCCCG
>NW_006159447.1:665130-693383 GCF_000334495.1 Tupaia belangeri chinensis | reverse complement strand
AAGCCACCGGGTCCAGGACTCGAACCGTGGTCGACTACATGGGAGTCCAGCAACATAGCCATTATGCTAACTGCTGGTCCTGACCACTCAATTTCTTAAATAATCTAACTACTTTCAGTAGCAAGTTCAGCTGGTAATTTCAAGAAAAGCTGTTTTGAATTGGTAAGGAAATTCGCTTAAAACTTAAAGCCTGGAAACAGGTTAATATTCAGTTTAAATAGTAGGTACATGAACCTATTGACAGCTCAAGAGAGGAAAAAAACTCTTAAAATCAGATAGCAAAGCCTAGAAGAAAAAACAGCAATATTTTAGTCAAAAGTCACAGAATACTATTTCACCAGTTCAGTCTCATGTACTTTATTCTTCTGTTGTGGTTCGATCTTCTCAACTGAATTCTGGGATATAATATTCAACTCCAGACTTGTCCCTACAATTAATTTGGCCATTTTCTTAGTTTTTGAACTCTTATTTCTGTGTGTTTGCATTTAATTTTCCTAACATAGCACTTCCTTGAGAACTTCTTGGAGATCTGTTCTGGTGCTGGTAAATTCTTTAACGTTTTCTTTATCTGAGAATGTTCTTGTCTTTTCTTCCCATATAATGGAAAATCTTGCTGGGTACAGTATTCTTGGTCGAAATTGCTTTTCCCTTAACACTTTGAATATATTTTCCCATTCTTTCCTCGCTCGCATTGTTTACAATGAGAGGTCTGCTGTTAGTCTGATAGAATATCCTTTGTAGGTGACTTGCCGTTTCTCTCTTGCCAATCTTAGTATCTTGTCTTTGTGGTTTTGGTCAGTCTAGCAATGAATGTGTTTCATGTGTTCCTCCTAGAGACATTTTATGCCCATGTGTGTGCCTACATATTGTACATGTGTATATTCATATATATATATAATATGTATATGCTTTTTTCCACTTTTCCACATAGTGGCATATAATATATCCTTTTCAGCATCTTGCTTTACTCAAACAACAATGTAACTCAGAAATAGTTCCATATAAATATAGAAAGAACATCCCCATTCTTTTTTCCTGCTATATAGTATTCCATTGCGTGAATGTACTTTAATTGTTTAATAAATCCTCTATTGATGGACAAAAACAAACAAACAAAAACAAAAACAAAAGCAAAACAAAAAGAAAAAAACAAAACCAAGTGTGATTATTGGGGAACCAGTAGATGGTATAACAGTTATTTTGCTGGACTCTCACATGGTAAATTTGTGCAGTTGAGTCCCTGACCTGGCGACTTAAAACTCATGCCAAGCTTAGGTGCATGTGTGCCCAAGATCCAGAGAAGAGATGGAGGAGAAGGGATGGCAGCTTGGCCATCCCTTTTTAATCTTGGCAAAGATTAAAAATAAAAAAAGTGGTGAGTGTTGGCTGAGTTGTGGTGAAAGGGGAACTCTTGTACACTGTTGGTGGGAATGTAAACTGGTTCAGCCACTGTAGAAAACAATATGGAGGTTCTGCAAAGACCTATAAATAGAACTACCATTTGATTCAGCAATCTCAGTACCCAAAGGATAGGAGTATGCTCTGTCAGAAAAGTGCTTGCACATCAGTGCTTTTTGCAGCATTATTCACGATCACTAAGACATGGAACCAACCCAAATATCCATGAATAGATGAGTGGGTAGAAAAAGTGTGGCACATATACTCTATGGAATACTATTTAGCCATAAGAAACAAGACCCTGGCATTTGATAGAAAGTGGTAGAATATGGAGGGTCTATTGGTGAATAAGCAAGCGAGGATATGAAATAAAGATATTGTATGTATCCACTTAATACACAATGACTATCCACACTTTATGATAGAGATTGAAATATTGGAGGACATAAAAGCAATGAAAATAGTTATAGATGCTGAAGACAGTGTGGAACGGGGCTAGATAAGAGACGAGTATAGAGAAGGACAGCAAGAGAAATAGAGAGATAAGACATTAGTGGGACAGAAATGGTTTATTACCTGTTGATGATAGCATGTATAGTATTCTCAACTGGACTGATCTGAGAAGTATTTCATGTTGGGTATATTCTCTGTACAAGCCAAATGATACATAGTGATTGAATGTTTAAATAACAATGAGAATAAATAATAGTAATAATCTGCAAAAAGATGAAAAGCTATTTGATGAGGATGTGGATAGTAATGTCTTTGTCTTGAGTGATATATGCATGGTAATCATGCTGGAAAAAATGTAATACACTGTAAAGGTATATGTGATTAATGTAATATAAAAATAATAATAAAAAAACCAAAACAGTGGAATTATTGAGTGGAATTATTTTGACTAAAAAAATCAAAGATTTTTTTTTTTTGTACATCTACTGAAAACACAGTGTAGTGTCACAATTATATTGTGATTTAGACCTTGGTCCAGTCTACCTACCCCTCAAAGTATTTACTTGAGAGAATTTAGGGATGCCAGATATGGAGGTGTGTTATTTAGATTCTCTTTCAAGAAAGGACTCTCTGTCCAGCTGGAAATCTCCAACTCTTCAGTTTCATCCTGATTCATCTCATCCTTTGAGTCAAGGTCTTGCTATTCTTAGGGAAGTTCCTGGCCAGTTTCTAAACTCTGGCTATTTGTACAGACTACAGGATTACTGGAAAGGACAATCTTTGCTCTGGAACTGTCCTTAGGGCTAGAAAAGTATGAGATCTGTATCTCAGGTTAATGTCTTCTGTTACGTGCTCTGACTCCTTTTCCTTTCCTTTTTTTTTTTTTTTTCTTGGAGAGATTTTTGCTATAGGGTGTGTGCGCTCGCCAGACAGACAGAGGAGACAGAGAGAAAGAAAGTGAGAAATCACCCCCCAGAGGGGATGGCCATGCCGCAACGGGATCTTGGGCACGCATGCACACGTGCCTGGCATGAGTTTAAGCCACTGGGTCTGGGACTCGAACTGCGGTTGACTACGTGGGAGTCCAGTGACATAGCCATTACGCTAATTGCTGGCCCCTTCCCTTTCCTTTCAAAGTATTTGCTCTCTAAGAAACATATTGTACTTTAAAGTCCAACTCAACCTTTCTCTCCTGGAAAATCAGATACCAGAAATAGTAAGATGAGATTTTGGAAATGGATCACTCGCTGGCTGACTGTTATGGAGTATCTCATCCCTGAAAGACAGCCCCTGCGTAGGGCAAGGTACAAATGTTAGGATGGTTCCCCGTGGTAAGCTGGGACCTTGAGCTGGGATGATGTTTTAGAGGAGGCATATGGGAAGGGATTCTTGGTCCTGTAGGATAATAGCTATCATATTGGGAAGGACAAGTGGAAGCTTTTGAAACTGTTCCCATATGCCTTGGCCAAGATCATAAACTAAAAACAGAACATGACTCAGCAATAGCAGTGAGGATGAGCAATGAGGATGGCTAGTGCAATGGTTCCGGGTTTAAAATGTACTGAGAAATAACAAAGGCCAAGGCCATGGAAGTAGATGGTTATCATTAACTCATCTAATCTTTGCTAATTTACAAAGAAGCTCTTGCCTTAGGCAGTGGGAGAGCATAAAAGCTAAAGATCATCAAGCATCAGATTTGATAGTCAAAGTGGCTGAACTCCAAAGATGGTCGAATGTTCCAACGAAGATCTGTTATATGAAATTCAAGTCTCTAGCTGTGAAAATATAAGATCCTGACACATGGATGGAAACATTTGACCCGAAGATTTTATTTCACAGACTTATCTGAACCTGAGCCTGCATAAGTTGCCCATTCCTCCCCTAAGATCTTAGAACCAACTCCCTAAAGCCAGAAGACTAGACAACAGATTTTTTTTTTTGGAGAAGTTTTTGCTATAGGGCGCGTGTGCTCTCCAGAGAGACAGAGAGACACAGAGAGACAGAAAGCGAGAAATCACCCCGTAAGGGGGATGGCCATGCCGCAATCCCTTCATTCTCCTCTCAGGATATTGGGCACACATGCCCATGTGCCTGGTGTGAGTTTAAGCCACCAGGTCCAGGACTCCAACCATGGTCGACTACATGGGAGTCCAGTGACATAGCCATTACGCTAACTGCTGGTCCCTAGACAACAGATACTCAACCTTAGAAGCTGCCCCTACTGCTTCTTTGCCTCCAAGTCTGTAACTGGGGTTAAGTGGCAGGATAGTCCAGCCAGAGGTGAAGGGAATGTGAGAAATGAAGATGGGGATTACACCCCAGAGGAGTTACAAGATTAAGCTAGCATGGACCAGCAGGACCTGGGGTGAACACATGGTGCTAGAGGCTGAAGTTGCTCCATCAAGGACCCTGGGCCTTAGACAGACTGATTATTAGAGAGTTTATTGATTTGTGGGTGCACTTTTGGAGTACAGAATTTAATGTCCTGAATACATCCCCTCAGGGGATGATATAAACTTGAGGTTAGGGTGGCTCTTAGACCCTGGATAAAGCAATGGTCCATACTGAATGAGGCTGAAATACTTATGTTGCCTAGTGGAATACACTGCAGAAAAGAATGAAAAGACTTGGGGCTGGCAGGCGGCGTGGTGGTTAAAGGCGCTGGACTCCCAAATGGCTGACCATGGTTCAAGTCCTGAATCTGGTGGCTTGCTTTCTCACTTTCCCTCTCTCTCTGTGTCTGTCTGATCAAACTGGAAAGTAACAATAATAATAAATGAATTTAAAATAATTATTTTAAAAAAAAGAATGAAAAGATTTAGTAAAGTGGACATGCTAGGATGGGTATATTACATGAGATCAGAAGTACCACTATAGGATTATGTTTCACAGAAAAGTCCCCCCAAATCATACTTTCACCTAGATCATCAGAAATGCACTGTTAAAAGGGACATGAGTAGGCTGGTCTCATTGCCTAGTGGCTAAAGGATCCCACATGGCCAAATGGCAGTTCCAATATTGGCCCCAGTGGATTGAGAAACAGGCCGAGTAAGTGTGCGTTCACGGCCCAAATCCCAACAGGAGGCAGAAATAGAGAAGGGATTATGGTCTGGCCATGCTCCATTTGGGAGGGAATACTTTCTCCTCTCCATCTCTCTTTCTCTGCCTCTCTGGTGAGCACATGAGCCTCTAGCAAAAAAATTAAAAAAAAAAAAAAAAAGACATCGCGTCACTTTAGAATACTGTGTTGGCTCTCTTCTGTGGACCAGGGCTGAAGATAGGAGAAAGCATCATAGAATTTGGCTCACTAATAGCAATGGGGACAGTAAGGCCCCAAAGCAATAGAAGTCAGGAAGCAGTTTTTAAAGCAGAAGCCAGGAGATCATTATTTCCATGAGAACAAACAAGATCAGAGTGGCAGCCAAGGGGACCTGACCTGCAGAAAACTATGGAGGTAGTTAATGGAACATGGTGTCCCTTTGGGCAAAATAGATAAACTGCCAACACAATCAATAGAAAACAAGACTTAATGAGCAGGAGGCTGAAGCTTGTTGCCCAAGTAAAGCTATGTTCCCTTGCCTAGTTTTTGAACCTAAGCTAGTGAACAGACTGGGACCCACTGACTCAAAAAAGTAGAGTCCTTAGGAGAAGAACTTGATGGAACTTGACGATACACCCTAAAGATCTCAGTCTTTCTCAACAGAGCCAATGACCTTCTTGCATCACTATATATTGGGAAAGATAATGTCCAGAGATGTAGAGGCCAGTTGGAAAAGGGTCTGTACTGACTCTGACAGCTACTGACCTGAAGCATCTCTCTGCTTCCTCTGATGGGTTGGGCTATACGGGAGGAAGCCAAGAAGAAGGGCTTGGCAAATTCTGGTTATGCTGTGTGCACTAGGTTCACAGACTTACTCCACTGTCATTTTCCTAATTCCTGAACGTATAAACAGGATTGACCTATTCAACTTTTGGAGTCATGCTCTCACTGTTTCTTGGTTCTGTGGAAGAATAACTATCATATTGGGAAGGACTTGTGGAATCTTCTGATACAGTTTCCATGTGCCTTGACCAAGAGCATAAGCCAAAAACAAGATTGTATTTGGAGGGCAGAAGTTGGCGATATTAATCTTCAAAACCTAAAGAATTTTGGGCTAGTCCTATAGTGTATCAATTAAGCCTTGCACATTGGAACTAGATACTAAAAGCCCCAGTGACTTGAAAAACATGTCAGGGGCATGCATGTATGTGCCCCAAATTCTGATGGGACAGAGAAATGGAGGAAAAGAGATTGGGATGTGACTGTGCCCCATTGAGAGGTGCTTTTCTCTTTCTCTCTCTTACTGGTGGATGCCTGAACCCTCTGGCTGTTCAAAAAAGCAAACCTCTGAAGAATTCACTGGTGGTGGACCTATTTGCCCCACGCAGGAACAGGATGGATCCTGAAAAATAACTATAGACAACTATGAGATCAGTCAAGCTGTAGCATTGCTGGTAGCTGCTGTGTGCAATGTGGTTTCACTGTGACAGCAGATTAAAAAGAACTCAGGTACAAGATATGGAACTTGACTTGATGAATACCTTTCATCTCCTATTCTAATTAGGAAGGAGTAGAAGAAACAGCTCCCCTTCACATGGAATAAATAACACTATTTTATACACTATGTTGCCTCAAGACAAAACTCTCGTTCTTGCCATGTGACAGTCAGAAGAGATCTAGACACCCTGCAGAACATTACATGAACTCATTCCGTAGATAGGGGTCATGCTGATCAGGTGGAGTGAGCAGGAGGGGTCAGCACACTGGAGGCCTTGGAAAGGCACATCCCTCCAGAGGTTAGGAGATAAATCCTTCAGAGACCCAGGGACCTGCCATTCGCTGAAGATTTTAGGACTTCAGAGCCTAAGAGAGTGCTGGTTCATCTCCTTTCAAATAAATTGCTGCAATTTGTATCCACTGCCGGGAAGCACAAAGCCTGGATGGTCTGGATGGGCACTTCAGGGTCTGGATGCAAGACATTCTACAGCCAGGAATACTGCTTTGGCTCCTCAAGTGGTGACAGGAAGGCTACCACTCTGATTGTGACCTACAATAGGAATCGGCTCTGTAGCAGGTCCAGGTTGCAAACACTGCAACCTTTACAACTCAGTCAGGTTCAGGCAAAGAGCAAGCAGGGTAAGGGAGAGAGACAAGGTTGGAAAGAGAGGCAGGTGAATGGGTTGAAGTGTTCTGCATTTCTTTCATGTATATGCCCACCCTCTTGTAGGAAACAGAGCCACGGCTGGTTTTTATTTATTTATTTATTTATTTTTAAATTTTTTTTTTTTAAGAATAACTTAATAGGCGCCAGCAGGTGGCATAGGAGCTAAAGCACTAGACTCCCACATGGCTGTCTGCAGTTTGAGCCCTGGATCCAGTGGCCTGAAAATCATACTGGGCACATGTATGTGTGTGCCTCAAATCCTGAGAGGAGAATGGAGCAGAAAGGACAGTGGTGTGGTCATGACCCCTGGGGGCTGATTTCTCATCATTCCTCTCTTTGTCTCAGGCAAGTGTGTGTGCCCTATGGCAAACACCTAAAAAATACCAAAAACCAAAAGAAACTTAGCAAAAGAAGTTATTATAGAAACTTTGATAAGGTTCCATATGCAGGATGGACTAAAGAAATCTAGCTGCTATCAAGAAGGTAATATAGTTTTTTATATTCTCTATTCCTTCCTCATCACACCACAAACATCCTCATCTAAAATATTTACCTAAATTAGGACTTGGGAGGGGAGGAGAAATGACAGTGAGGTTCTGAGCACAACATAGTCCATTCTGTCCCTGCTTAATTCAGAGCCAATTTTCACCCCCTCGCCCCCACCCCCACTTGCTGGGTTGCTTCAGAGCGCCTATTACATTCCTTCTTTCAGAAGACTGGGAAGGTCATTTCTATCAATGCCTTCATTACCACACAGATCCACCACCATCAAATTGTGTGTCTTGGAGAATTCATTACAAAGAGCTTCTACCTGTATATCATAAGTACTACATTGCCTGTAAAGGACTCTTGAGTTCCTTGGAGAATAATGTTATTTGTTCTTTGCAGCTCTTTTAGAGCCTCTTAAAAGGGTTCAACTCCCAACAGACTGAAAATGTTTTCTAACAGGATATTTTCTAGACTTACCTTAAAAATTCAGAGACAATGATAATACTTTCACTTATAATAAACAAGACAATCAAAGTAAAAGGGACCTTTAACAATGTTAGTTTTGTGATCAGAAGAACTGAGTTAATTCTTTACTTCACTTGCAATAATAAATGTCTGTGGGATTAGTGTATTAGTCATGTAACTCATTTTAGAAAACAATAACATAGTTTGCCAAAAACCTGAGGCAAAAAAAAAAAACACCCAAAATAGACAATTATATTTTGCTCTCCAAATGATCTTTTTTCTTGTAGTGAACTCATACTGTAAATATAAAACTAGAGGTGCTCTTATAGGTTGATGCTGCTTATAATTTTCTTAAGTACAGGCAGGCAAAGGCAGGGATTTTCCTATAGGTTTCAACATGTTTCTTCTAAGAGTAAGGCCAAGTTAGCACTTGAGTAAGGGCTCCCTCCCCTGGATTCAGCTCTTTAAAACTCCTTTTGCTGTCTAATTGCCTTCCTTCCAGAACACCCCCTTCTTGGGCCCCACCTAGTGCTGAGAAATTAGACCAAGAGAACATTAAATAATGTCCTTGAGGAAAGATGCGACTAAGTCCATTTATCAATCCAAGGAGAAAACTGGAAGAGAAAAAGAAAACCTCATAGAACTCCTCCTGTCATTCTTGAATCACATCGGCTGCACAGAATGTGTTCTTGAAAGCTCAGAGCATAAACTGACTGTAATCACATGCCTTCAAGGTCTCAGCCGAGTTTTTCATCAAATGCACCTTTTGATGAATTATTGCTTTCAAGAAAAAGTTGGAAATTTACACCCCAAAAACTCTACCCCAGGGTCATTCTGCTTTCTTTAAGAAGTTTACAAATGTGAGCTGTATTTTTCAAAAAGGGAAACTTAGGCTATTTAATAATGTTTTAGGGCATTTGGGTTAATCATATATTCTGACTAATCCTGAGTGACTCCTTTTATCATACTTGATTTGTATTTTTTTTCAATGAATTGGAATGAAATAAGACCAGATAATTAACACAAACTGTAGAGGTCATGTTCACCCATTCTTGTGAGGTCTAGAGTTCACCATTCTGAATATTCATTAGTAGCTGTGTAACCTTTATTAAGTTACATAAGCACCTTGGCAATGTCTCCTTATCTAAAAATGGGCCTGTTAACACTTTACCTACCTCGAATTGTGTGTCAAAGATGAAATGAAATAATGAATATAAAAATGCTTTGCAAATCATGGAAACTGTTGTGATGAGAATTATGACTATGAGGCAGTGAGATAGATCCTTTCAGAGCAACCAACTGAAATTTGAGAATTAGTGTTACACTGCAATTCACAGTACTACTTTAGAGATACATTACATGCACAATAGTGTACAAATACAGGTTAGTACAGAAAAGTGGCTGACCAAATACTGAGCCCCAAAAGAGTATTAACTTTGCACATGGTAGACAATGTACCAAGAATTTTGTTTGTACTTATTTTCTAAATTCTGTTGTTTTCTATTTGGAAAGAAAGGAGAAAGTGAGATTTTTATCTTGGAAAGTTCATTAGGATTTTTTTTTTCTTCTTAAGTAATAAAATCTTTCTAATGCACTTTAGGTTGGTAGGGTCTGTGACATTTGAGTATTGTTGAATAAGTCACTATCAAAGTCAATACAAACCAACTGATGCATGTAGTCCTCCAAAACTAGGTCGTGTGCTCACAGTGCTGTGTGAATGTACATTTTTTTGCTATGTTCAGTTTCACCATTATTAACTTCCTACCATGTTTCACATGTGTCACAAACCCAATGTGTCACAAACCATGTGTCACAAACCCAATCCCATCAATAGGAGCTTAGTAAACCCTGGATCACAGTGCTCATTATACTTACATATGGTTGGAACATCAAGCTTCCTAGAAATCTGTTGAAATTAAATATTGGGTTATATTTGTTTGCTTGCTTGTTTTCATTTTTCCCCCAAAGGCTGCGTGTGCTCACTGGATATAGAGAAGGATACAGAGATAGAGAAAGTGAGAAATTACCCCCCAGGAGGATGGTCCCACCACAGTCCTTTCACCTCCATTCTCCTCTTAGAATTTTGGGCATGCACAGGTGCTTGGCATGTTTTTCAAGCCACCAGATCCAGGATTCAAACCTTAGAGTCTGCTATGTGTAATCTAACTCCTTAATCACCATACCACCTGCCGGCCCCAAATATTGTACATTTTTAAACACTGAAGAACACCAGCGGCATCTTGCATGTGGACTACCAAAGTACACTTCATTCATATCTTCTATGGAGTGTGTACTTCTTATTGATTAGAGGTAATTCTATAATTGGTCATTAAATGTTTGCAAATGATTTTGATATTTAATTATTTCAGAAGTTATTTTGTTTTTTATAACCAATGAAGATGAGACAAACAACTTATTCTTAGAAGTTTTGTTTTTGCTATATTTACATACTTACAACAGCTACCTCTCATGAGTTCCCATTTTTCTTTCTTCCCTTATTTTTTCTAAGAGAGTCCTGTGCTTCTCAGTGTTTAAATATTCTTTGTATATTCCACAACACATTGCATTTTTCCTTTTCTTTTTTTTTTTTTTTTTTGAAGAGGTTTTTGCTATAGGGTGCGTGTGCTCGCCAAACAGAGAGAGACAGAGAGATAGAAAGTGAGAAATCCTCCCAGGGGGTATGGCCATGCCACAATCCCTCCTCCTCCATTCTCCTCTCGGGATCTTGGGCATGCACACACACGTGCCCGGCGTGAGTTTAAGCCACTGGATCCGGGACTCGAACCATGGTCAACTACGTGGGAATCCAGCGACATAGCCATTATGCTAACTGCTGGTCCCATAAGTTGCATTTTTCTTACATCCTTTTGAAGGAGACTATGAACTACTCAAAGGTGTTTGTTTGTTTGTTTGTTTGATAGCTACATTACCTAGCACAGTGTCTGGTGTCACCACCGTAAAAAGCCTCAATATACCCTTGTTGTATAGCGAGAGAGTGACAAAGAAAATACTTTCATTCTCTCTTTGCCTTGTTAAGATCCTTAAGATGTGACAAGATTGTATCCTCTGCAAAATATTCTCAAGCATACGGGCAACTGCTTGGTTTAACAATTTGCCTGTAAAGCCTCCTAAAAAGTCTGAACCTCCCAGGGGATAAAAGTAAATGATAAAATTTTTTAGTGTTTTGTTTGTTTGTTTGTTTAGGGATGGAACATTTGAAGTGAACAGCTGGGACTATATCCTCCTTGCACTTTGTTCATATGTAAGGAGAAATGAAAATTCTGAAAAGACATCTGTATTGTAAATCAAAATACATTGCTGAAATCAATGTGGAGTTGACATTCTGCTTGCAAATAGTCTTTTGAGATTGGTTCCTGTAAATCTCTTTCCCATCTGGTTTTTATGTCTGCTCTGGGACTTGTATTCGCAAAGTTGTCTAGGATCTGCTCCGAATGTTGAAATAAAGTGTGTGGTTTTTAATAAAAGGTTAGCCAGGAGGGGAAGATACTGTCTTGGTCATATCTAAACTGCTTATATATCTTGTGGCTTAGCTAAACTTTTGGAAACTTCAGGAAGTTTTTCTTGAAATAAGAAAACTTATTTGAAGTTGTGAAATCATTCTATCCTGCAAATTACACTTTTTTCTAAAGAGCATTTGCTGGAAGGATCATTTTTATTTTTAAGCACAGGATGAGTGAATGGCAGAGAAGAGTTTCTGATTGCAATTTCCTCTTTTACCACTATTTCCATTAAATTAATGATGAAGAGGAACAATTGTTTATATAAAGCTTTCTTTCCTTATTGAAAGTTAATATTTTGGGGAATATTGAGTTCTTTTAAAATGATAAACTCAGTGATGACTAAAAAAAATTCATTCGGATGTGTTTTGATAAATAAGCCCATCATGATGACTTAACATCTAGAATTGATATTTCTCCTTGAGTTTTATAAGGGAAGGGTGTTCTGAATGGAATCTTCAGAGAACACAGTCACCACAATCACTGCATAACATTGGTTCAACTCTCACCTCCAACTGCAGTGGTTAATCTGTACACAGCAACCAATCACAGATTCCTACAATGTAAGACATCATCTTACCCCTTAGAAGCAAAAATTTGGCCCTTGACTTCATTGTTTCTGGTGCACATGTGTGTGTGCATGTGTGTGTGTGTGCGTGTGTGTGGAAGATATTCAGGGTCATCCCTAAACCTTGACTTCATTGTTTCTGGTGCACATGTGTGTGTGCATGTGTGTGTGTGTGCGTGTGTGTGCGCACAAGCACACACACACACTAATACCTCAGGGCATCTTGGAATCAAATGGGAAGAAGAAAAAGCACTTAAGAATCCCTAAATGACCCTGAATATCTTCCTTAAGGTGAAAACAGTTAAATAGGACTTCTGGAGCCAAAAGTTTTCTCTCCAAGAATGTGAGTAAGTTTATTGACTTCAATTTGATCATTTGTTCTCTTTGACTCAAGTGATACAGAGTAGGGAATCATAGAAGGAATAAAGGAAATGGCATTCCTATCCCCCTTAAAGTCCTTTGATAACCATTGTTGTGCCAATTGGTGACTTAGGGACATTAAATCAACTTCAGTGTTTTCCTCCTTCCGGTGGAGTCCCCTCAAAGTTCCATCCATCACCACCTCTCCTCACCCCAAATCCTCAGAGTAATGAACACATCCAGAGGTGTACTGTGGATAATTTTTTAAAGTTTTTGTTTAGCTCATGAGAGTGAGAGAGAGAAACAAAGAAAGGAGCACCCTCAATGTTGTGACCTCATGTCTGCCACCTTCGCAGCCTTTGTAGCCACCAGGACCCTGGGCTTCCTTGCCTGGAGTGTACAGGTCAGCCGGGAAACCTAACTGCAGTCCTCTATGTCAATCCAGCTTCACTAGAGCAGTGCACCACCATTGTCCCTTGCAGTTGGCCCTTTAGAGATTTAAATTTTTTAGAAGAATTATTTAAATTCATTTTTATTTTATTTATTTATTTATTTTCATTTGAGCAGGGAGGGACAGAGAGAGAGAGAGAGAGAGAGAGGGAGAGAGAGGAAAATAGAGAAAGCAAGCCACCAGGTCCAGGATTTGAAGTGCAGACATCCATGTGGAAGTCCAGTGCCCTTAACCACCATGCCATCTGCCATCCTGTAGAGATTTAATTATTAAACTGAATAAGGAAACCCACTTAGGGAAGTGGAATATTTTAAAACTCTATACTGATTCTTCATTTGCCAACAGGGATTTCACAATTATTATAAAAACAGGACCTTGAAGTCTCTTTTCTTTATTGCTTTAGTGTGTAGATCAGTCATTTTCAAACTTTGACATTTGTGAAAAAAAAAGAAAAAGAAAAAAAGAGAGATTTTTCAAAGGTGGTTTTTTTTCTACAGATGTTTCTTCCTTTACTTACTGACTTAAGACTGTCACCTCTACTTAAACAATAACCCCCTTGACTATGCTCCCCCCTGCCTCTATGTTCTAGAGAGAATTAAGCAGGATATCTGGTCTACGTTAGTCTTTGGGAGGGATTTCCTCGGTACCTACCATGTGAGACCATATTTCCTCCTGTGTATCCTTACAGCATGCTCATGTGTGCATTACTATATGTGCGTGACTAATAAGAGTTTCCTCCAAGCACAGAATTAAGCTCAGAGTTGAGTGAGCTTCCCTTTTCTAAGCCTACAGACAACAACATCATCATATACTTTATATGCCTTATAATAGTTACAAAAGCATCAATTAAATTTAAACTTAATGCAGTGTACCTGTTAGATTACAAGTGTTTGCAATTAGGATTTCCCAATATTTTATATATATCTGTATGTGTGTGTGTATCAAGTCTAATGGACAATGGGCCTTTTTCTCTAATTTTTAACTGTTTCATCTCAATATCTCCTTGAGTAAATATGTTCCCTTGTAATTATGTTGCATTCTAGTTCACCTTTATTAGTCTGTCAGTCTGTTTTTAACTCCAGACAGATTATTCAGTCTGATGCTTCTCTGATGCTTCTATTCACCATTTCTAGGAGCTTGCTTTCTTTTCTTCCTTTTTAATTTTTTTTTAATAGAGATTTTTACTATAGGGTACGTGCACTCACTAGAGAGACAGAGAAACAGAAAGTGAGAAATCACCCTTTTAGGGGATGGCCTTGCCGCAATTGCTTCTCCTCCATTCTTCTCTCCAGATCTTGGGCACACATGCACACGCACCTGGCATGAGTTTTAAGCCACTGAGACCAGGATTCAAATCGTGGGTGACTATGTGAGAGTCCTGCGACTTAACTGCCATCTCCTGGCCTTCTTCTTGGAATTTTCTTGACTTTGTATTATCCATCAGTGGAAAGTCATCTGCAAATCACCCAATAATTTATAACAAAATATGATGACACATGCTATGAAATAAAATAGTTTTTTATTGTTAGTCATATCCCTATTATCTGATACAGTGAGAGTGCCATCAATATTTGCTACTCAAATGTTTGTGAACGTACATGTGTAAGGACCCCTGCCTCATGGTATGCTGCAGTCTGTACATGTAGGTTTAAGTAGTGATGTTCTAGAACAAATTCTATGCCTGTGGATCTTAGGAGTTTTTTGGGATGGAGTTTGCACCATAAGTTATTTTAATGCCAGCCACTTTCTCTTTCTATTACACCGAGACATGGCCCCATTAAGATGGCCATAAAGGCAATAAAGGCTAACTTAATGTAGATTGTGTCACTTCTAAAGTGGTGCCTATCCAAGATAATTGAAGCCACTTTGGCCCATTGAGAAGAAGCACCACACAGAATAAATGGTGTCAGTGATTTAGTAATCTGATTTATTTAAATAAATTTTATACAGCAGAAATGTATCCTCAATTAAGACAGTACAAAGACTTGTTTATAAAGTGGTCCTCTCTCTGTTCTCAAACACCAGAGCAAATAGGTAAGTATCTTGTCCAACGGAACCTCAAACATCTTGGCAAATGGTCAGATTGTCAAGGGGCATTGAAAGCTGAGCAAGAGGCTGGTTGTGAAGTCCAACAGTCAGTTTCAAAGGACAAAGACTGGCATCCAGAGGATGATCCAGCTACCACAATATTTATTTTGAGACAAATAGAATAATGTTGTGGAAAGGGGCAAAGGGGGAATTTATGACAGACACACTGACAAATATTGAGAAAAACAACATAAATGCAGGGTAACTTTTCATACATGCCTGTTTTAGTAGATGTGACTGCCTTTATCAAGATTCTGTTGGTGAAGATCCAAAGGACATTTTTCCCCTCAGATTGATCTGTATATCAAGGGAAAGTAGAGCTCCGACAATCTCTGTAATAACTTCTGGAGAAGCTCATTTGTCTCATGTCACAGCGCATGGCTTCTGTGAGAGAAAAGGAAAAGGAGTCTCTTAGTATTCTATGGCCTATTGAGGTACTTAGGACATTTTTGTCTGTGAATGTTCTCAAGCCTTTATTCAAGTACATATTAAAAGTTAAAATAGAGTCAGCAAGTAGTGTGTTGGTTAGGGTGCTCGATCCCACATGGCTGACTCTGTGGTTCAAATCCTGGACCCAGCAGCTTGAAAAACATGTCGGGTACATGTGCATGCATATCCAAAATCCCAAGAGAAGAATAGAGGAGAAAGGATTGTGGCATGGTCATCCCCTGCCCTGCCTTCTGGCAGCGTGATTTCTCACTTTCCTCCTCTCCCTTTCTCTCTATCTCTCCTGCAAGCACACATGCATTATGGCAAAAATCTTTAAAAAAACAAAACAAAACAAAGAAAACAAGTTAAAATAAAGAGAGATACTCAGGAACCAGCACTTAGCGTAATGGCTATGTCGCTGGACTCCCACGTAGTCGACCGCGGTTCGCGTCCTGGACCGGGTGGCTTAAAACTCACGCCGGCCGCGTGTGTGTGTGTGCCAAAGATCCCAAGAGGAGAATGGAGGAGAAGGAATTGCAGTGTGACCATCCCCCCTGGGGGGTGATTTCTTGCTTTCTGTCTCTCTGTCTCTCTCTGTCTGTCTGGCGAGCACAGATGCCCTGTAGTGAAAACTTCTCAAAAAAAAAGAGATACTCAATACATTCAAAAATATGAATTTTGAAACAGTTTGCTTTCAAGCTGCTACATGTGTGTTCATCTGTGTTCACCTGTGTACACAGGAATGATAATATGTATGCATATGGTTATTGCCATATGGTTTTTAAAGTTTTTAAGGTCAAAGAGAAACAAATTTTTTATATCTATTTCATGTACAAAGACAAATACACTTTGTAGGTTTAGTAAGTTAAATTGTTTTGGTCTTTCTTTTTTAAATAATACATTCAATCACTGAACATCACCACAATTTATAAAATGAATTTTCCTAGCATGAATACACTATACACCAGTCCAGTTAAAGATATTATCATACACATTATCATCAACAGACAATTCACCATTTCTCTGTCCCTTAAATTTCTTGCCTCTCTATGTTTCTCTTTGTTTAGGTCTTTAAGAATCATGGGACCAGCAGTTAACATAATGGCTATGTTGCTGGACTCCCATGTAGTCGACCGCGGTTTGAGTCCTGAACCCCGTGGCTTAAGATCACGCCAGGCATGTGTGCGTGCGTGCCCAAGATCCTGAGAGGAGAATGGAAGAGAAGGAATTGCATGGCCATTCCCCCTGGGGGGTGATTTCTCGCTTTCTATCTCTCTGTCTCTCTCTCTCTTTCTGACGAGCATGCGCCCTATAGCAAAAACTTCTCAAAAAAAAGAAAGAAAAAAAGAATCATAACAATAATTTTGATTATAATCAGAGACATGTAATATTTTTAAACTGTAAATAGGAAAGTGCAATAATGATATTACTTTCCAAGAAGTATATTGATTTTTCCTAATTACTAGACTAGGACTTATAAATTTTATGATTTATATGCTCCAGTGTTTTAATCTTCAGTTACCAAATTATCTGAGATAAGATTAAATTGCATTACTAATCCATATATTTCAGATTAGTTAAGTGCCTAGAATTGTATCAAATGTTACCATATGGCTTCTTCCCATTCATCTCTGATATAATCCAATAGCAGTACTTGCCTCTTGCAAGGGAGTTATCTCATGAATTCTGGCACTAGGGTAACAGGTGCTCACAGTTCAATATCAGATCTACCAAGTGTCTTTAGACAAGTGAATCTACCTGAGTCTATGCTTCCATATCTTAAAATAAATAACTTGGTGCAAGTAGCATTCATTTATTTCTCCAGGTATTTATTGCTTCCCTTCCATGTTCTATATATCATGCTTTCCCCCTGAGATACAACACTGGAAAAGAGAAGCAATGTTTCCATCTTCATGGGCCACACTGTATAGTAGATGAGAATTATACATGAATAGGCAATTATAAAACAATGAAATAAAAGATACAAGTGGAAGCATATGTTCCATGATCACATGTTATCAACCTTATCAATCCTTTGGGTAAAATGCTCATTATTTCCATTTCTTTGAATTTGTCATGCACTCTTCATTTCTGCTATGTCTCTAAACATGTTCCCTCAGCCTCAAAGCATTCACGTAATTCTTTGCCTGACTTATGTCTATGTAGTTTTCAGACCCAGATTAAGCATTACTTCTCAGGAAAACCTTCTCTAACCCTCTGAGTCTAGTGTGTGTGGCCCTCTTTGAGTGTCACTTCCCTCAGACATATCCTTTAATCATAGTAGTTTAACTTTATTTATCTACCAATACTACTGCTAGGACTTGAACTCATTCTGTACAGGAATCTTATCTTTCATATCTTTATTGCCAAAACAAAGTCCAATGTTTTGTATGTAGCAACTGTTCTATAAATATTTGCTGCTTATATAAATGTCAAACCTTTATTGAACACCTGCTATGTGGCAGGCAGTATAAAGGGATTTACTTGCATTGTTTTATTTAATATTTTTTAAGATTTTTGCCATAGAGGTGCTTACCAGAGAGAGATAGTGAGAGGAAAAGTGAGAAATCGTTCCTCAGAGAAGATGGCTATGCCACAGTCCCTTCTCCTTTATCTCCTCCTGGGATTTTTCAAGACACCAGATCCAGGACTTGAACCATGGTAGGCCATTTGGGAGTCCAGTGCCTTAACTACCATACTACCTGCTGGCCCCAATTTTTCTAATAACTCTATTATCATGTTTGTACTCCCTAGAGGCATGAAGAAAAGGAGGCTCACAGGAGCTCAGTAATTTTCTCAAAGTAGCACAAAACCAAAAGTCAAAGCAGATTCTCTGAAAGTTTCCCTCTTTTATTCTACCACCATGTGAAATCGCAGGTTTTATTGCATTAACATTTGTATGTGTGTATGCTGGGGGGTGTGGGTTGTAAAGAAGATCATCTTCTCTAAAAGAAAACTCAAGACTAATGACTTTTAGTGGCATATTTGCATGAGCTGGGATAAATGCGCCCTTTGGTGATTGGCTCAGTAGTTGGAGAAATAAGAGTTTCTCAAGTGAACAGATGTCTGTGCATAGATATCTCTGAGGCAAGGCCATGTAGGCCAGTCTGCTTACCTCTATAGGACAGACGTATGAATACACGTGCTGTATGGGCATATGACTAGACTAGGACTTATAAATTTTATGATTTATATGCTCCAGTGTTTTAATCTTCAGTTACCAAATTATCTGAGATAAGATTAAATTGCATTACTAATCCATATATTTCAGATTAGTTAAGTGCCTAGAATTGTATCAAATGTTACCATATGGCTTCTTCCCATTCATCTCTGATATAATCCAATAGCAGTACTTGCCTCTTGCAAGGGAGTTATCTCATGAATTCTGGCACTAGGGTAACAGGTGCTCACAGTTCAATATCAGATCTACCAAGTGTCTTTAGACAAGTGAATCTACCTGAGTCTATGCTTCCATATCTTAAAATAAATAACTTGGTGCAAGTAGCATTCATTTATTTCTCCAGGTATTTATTGCTTCCCTTCCATGTTCTATATATCATGCTTTCCCCCTGAGATACAACACTGGAAAAGAGAAGCAATGTTTCCATCTTCATGGGCCACACTGTATAGTAGATGAGAATTATACATGAATAGGCAATTATAAAACAATGAAATAAAAGATACAAGTGGAAGCATATGTTCCATGATCACATGTTATCAACCTTATCAATCCTTTGGGTAAAATGCTCATTATTTCCATTTCTTTGAATTTGTCATGCACTCTTCATTTCTGCTATGTCTCTAAACATGTTCCCTCAGCCTCAAAGCATTCACGTAATTCTTTGCCTGACTTATGTCTATGTAGTTTTCAGACCCAGATTAAGCATTACTTCTCAGGAAAACCTTCTCTAACCCTCTGAGTCTAGTGTGTGTGGCCCTCTTTGAGTGTCACTTCCCTCAGACATATCCTTTAATCATAGTAGTTTAACTTTATTTATCTACCAATACTACTGCTAGGACTTGAACTCATTCTGTACAGGAATCTTATCTTTCATATCTTTATTGCCAAAACAAAGTCCAATGTTTTGTATGTAGCAACTGTTCTATAAATATTTGCTGCTTATATAAATGTCAAACCTTTATTGAACACCTGCTATGTGGCAGGCAGTATAAAGGGATTTACTTGCATTGTTTTATTTAATATTTTTTAAGATTTTTGCCATAGAGGTGCTTACCAGAGAGAGATAGTGAGAGGAAAAGTGAGAAATCGTTCCTCAGAGAAGATGGCTATGCCACAGTCCCTTCTCCTTTATCTCCTCCTGGGATTTTTCAAGACACCAGATCCAGGACTTGAACCATGGTAGGCCATTTGGGAGTCCAGTGCCTTAACTACCATACTACCTGCTGGCCCCAATTTTTCTAATAACTCTATTATCATGTTTGTACTCCCTAGAGGCATGAAGAAAAGGAGGCTCACAGGAGCTCAGTAATTTTCTCAAAGTAGCACAAAACCAAAAGTCAAAGCAGATTCTCTGAAAGTTTCCCTCTTTTATTCTACCACCATGTGAAATCGCAGGTTTTATTGCATTAACATTTGTATGTGTGTATGCTGGGGGGTGTGGGTTGTAAAGAAGATCATCTTCTCTAAAAGAAAACTCAAGACTAATGACTTTTAGTGGCATATTTGCATGAGCTGGGATAAATGCGCCCTTTGGTGATTGGCTCAGTAGTTGGAGAAATAAGAGTTTCTCAAGTGAACAGATGTCTGTGCATAGATATCTCTGAGGCAAGGCCATGTAGGCCAGTCTGCTTACCTCTATAGGACAGACGTATGAATACACGTGCTGTATGGGCATATGCATATGTATATGTCTTGTCAAGGAGACTTTAAATATGAAATCACCTAAGAGAAACAGGGAAGAGGGCTGGGAGACTTGACATGTAGGGCCTGGGTTATCCTAGGATTATAATTCAGAAACAGAGACAGGCAGTTTTATGCAATTTTCAGGAACAGATCTGCAATTATGAGAGAACTAAATACAAAATTCGGGGGATGACAATTCTCTCTCATATGAGATGTATGGAGGTGGGAAAAGAAGGTTTTCGGTTGACAAAAGAAAAATTGTATCTTCATTTAAAGCCAGAAATACCAAATTCCAACTTCACTCGATGCTATAGAAATCAGCTCAAATATTGAAATAGTACATATTTAATTTGCTTTTGCAAGTTTTCAGCATAATCAGGTGTGCAAAAGAAGTCTTAGCTCTTTTCTCGCCTGAGACAGTGGCATAAAATACAGATTTGGGTATTTCTACTGTAATGCCAATACTAAAAAAACCTTGCTTTCTGAAAAATTTAACACTGAAAATAACAAGACCCACAGAAAAAAAATAAGTTGCAGCCTGTATGAAAACGATGTTCATAAGGACTGAAGGAAGGCCAGTGTATATGGATGACAGAGAGGGGTTGTGGGTGAAGTTGGATCATGCAGGCCTGACAAACCTATGTCAGAAGAAAGAATTTTATCTTTGGGCCTGTATGGTGGCATAGTGATAAAGCACAACACGTGGGTCAGCAGATGGTATAGTGGTTAAGGTGCTGGCTCCCACGTGTTCAGCTGCGTGGTTCAAGTCTTGGACCAAATGTTTTGAAAATCATGCTCTGTGTGTGCGTGTGTGTGTGTGTGTGTGTGTGTGTGTGTGTGTGTGTACCCAAAATCCTGAAAGGAGAATGGAAGAGAAGTGATTGTGGCATGACCATCCCTCCTCTACCCTGCTGAAGAGTGATTTCTCACTTTATCGCTCTCTCTTTCTGGTGAGCATATGTGCCCTATAGCAAAAACTAAACAACAACAACAAATCAAAACAAAAACAGAACACTGCAAATATGACACACATGGAAGGTTCTGAGTTTATGTCTTTAGACTTTCTTGAATTTGTCAGACATGCATGTGTCCATAATGCAGAGGTGACTCAAACTGGACGATGGACTGCATTGTTAAGACCCTACTGGGACTGGGACCAGAAGTTGGCATAATGGCTATTTCTCTGGACTCCCATGTAGTCGACCATGGTTCGAGTCCAGGACCCAGTGGCTTAAACTCACACCAGGCACATGTGCGTGTGTGCCTAAGATCCCAAGAGGAAAATGGAGGAGAAGGGATTGTGGCATGATCATCCCTCCAGGGAGTGAGTTCTCACTTTCTGTCTCTGTCTCTCTCTCTCTGTCTTTCTGGTGAGCACATGCACTCTATAGCAAAAACCTCTCAAAAAAGAAAAGAAAAAAAAAGAAGACCCTATTGGGGATACTATCTCTCTTGCTCATGGAAGAAATAAATAAATAATGCTTAAGAAAAAGAGAGATTCTCGGGAACCAGCAGTTAGCGTATTGGCTATGTCGCTGGACTCCCACATAGTCAACCGCGGTTCACATCCTGGACCCGATGGCTTAAAACTCACGCCGGGTGCGTGTGCGTGCGTGCCCAAGATCCCAAGAGGAGAATGGAGGAGAAGGGATTGTGGAGTGGCCATCCCCCCGGGGGGTGATTTCTCTCTTTCTGTCTCTATGTCTCTCTCTGTCTGTCTGGCGAGCACATGCGTCCTATAGCAAAATCCTCCTCCCCCCCCAAAAAAAGGAAGAAAGTAAAGAAAAAGAGAGATTCTCATTTTTAACCCCAGAAAAACACAAACTATTGCATCATTTTAAGCCAGGGAGTATTTGATATGGCCAGATTTTCATTGTGCAAATAAATATGTCTCAGCCACAGTATAATATTGGGTGGTCAGAAAAGTCCTGTGACTTTTGCATAGAAAAATGCATCCTGACTTTTCTGAAAACATAGAAAAATACATTATGACTTTTCCCACGACCCAATACAATTTTTTTGTCTTCATGGACCATACTGTACTGTGGATGAGAACTATATATAAACAGGCAATTATAAAAGAATGCATAATTTCTGTGTTTGTTCCAGTTTTGCATCTTCCACATGTCCCTGCAAAGAAAGAGCAACCCTAATGGTTGCACTTTTTCTGTTTTGGTGATAGAAAGAATGAGGCCTAAAGGATGAATTGTTCTTTGCTTGATTAAGCTTGTTTGGTTCTTTGCGTTCCTTCCAGGGCATGTCGATATCACACGATGTGCGGTCACAGCTGCAAAACAAAGCGCATGGGTAAACTCGTGGCATTTCTTTGAACTGAGATCTCTGTGTCCCTCATTTTCTTACTCAGTCTGAAGAGCAGCATCTATTACTTCCTGAGCTCTTATTTGTAAGCTGCTTCTTTTTCAGTTTTCCTAGACATGTTTCCAAGTTTTTCTGCCCCATTAAACATGCCCATTTTGAGGATCTATCATCAAAAAGGAATTTTAAAAGATCATTAGAATTAGCTAAAGAATAAAAAGAAAAAATTGCCCTTTTGGCAGTAGATTATCTACCTGAGGCCACATTGCCTCATTCCTTTGACAACCATGCCTACTATTAACCGTTTTCATAAATAATTCAAATCTTCCCATTTGTACTCTCCATAATCTGTTTCAGGGAGGCAGCAACACAGCGAGCTTCTTTATGTAGGGACTTTGGTTAAGCAAGTCGCCCTCCCTTTCATTCCTCCTTTGCTCAAACCCTTCCAGCACAGGATTAAGAGTTCGAAAATATGCAAGTGTTGTTCAAAATTGAAAGAAAATACTTCATGCTTCCTCGCAAGTTTTACATCCAATGCGCCTCCCTAAGCCTCTGCTCTGCACTTCCTTGAAAGACATGTTCTTTCCTCTCTTAGAAAGCAGAGTTACTCTGAGGCATAATTTTAATATCCACCAGTTTCTATAAGTTGTACAGGTAACAGTCTGATAACAGTCCACTTCCTTGGAAAGTTCTAGCTGCCACCAGTGCTGCTTGAAGTGAAATTATGAGAGGTGGAGTCTGAGCCAGAAACAAGAAATTGAAGAAGAGGGCACCAGCTGTAAATTTTTCACTTGTACAGGGGACTGTATTTTTAGATTCCTGAAGCAGAGTAGCTGATGGGGAGGAATTACATTATCACAAAATTGTATGAAGCAAGAATTCTCCCTAGTCTTTTGTCATGATCAAATCTTAGAAATGCCCAGGTGATAAACTGGCATCGTGGAAACTTATCTAGGGTCCAATCATGTTGAATCTGATGTGTGATCATAGACAATCTCATGATTTAACACACACACACACACAGGCCCACACACAATTTATCAGATCAGATTGAGACATTTTTATACTGCGCATAAATACACATTCTTGGTATCAATCTCAGGACATTAAAATAGCCACTAAACAACAGATAATCGACTGACCTAGATGGAGAAAGAACAGATTTGGTAACACTTTTCAATATTGAAATTTGTTATCTCCTCCACTAAGGTACCCAAAAACTTGAAAATAGACACAAGTAGAAAAAAGGGCAGACTACAGGAACAGAAATTGAATGGAGAGAGAATGGCATGAGAAATTTCAAAAGAATGAAAACAATCAGAGAGAGAGAACATATTAAAAGGATACTTCTTAAAGCAGCTAAGGAAGTAAGGGGTTGCGGCTATAGAAGATGCTGGAATAATTTTGCATGGGGAATCAACTAAGAATGTTTATTAGGTTGAATACACTGTTCTTACATATGGTATATTGTATTGTTTTTAATCTACTTCTAAATATGAATGTCTGTCTTTCTGGAATGAGATGGAGTAGAAATAATTAAAAACAGAACCAGAAAAACTTACAATTTTAAACTGTACCAAAAAAAACAATAAGGCAAGTGAAATGTAAACAATTTCAGGAATAAAAGAAAATGAGAAGAGGCATTTAGGTGAGTTTCCTATTATGGAGCTATATGTTTAGTTTTGGATTCCTGCATTACAAAGCAAACAGGGAGGTGATCTAGCAGTATAAAAATAAAACAAGAAGAAGGGCAATAACAAATGAATTAAAGTTTTATTACAAACATTAACACTTTTAATCTGACACTGAGAAATAATTATACAGTAGAAAAAATAATCTTTTCTTTTTCTTTTTTTTGAGAGAAAGAGATTTTTACTACAGGATATGTGTGATCACCGGAGAGACAGAGAAAAGCACAGAGACAGAAAGTGAGAAATCACCCCCAGAGAGGTTGATCACGCCGCAGTCCCTTCTCTTCCATTCTCTTCTCAGGATTTTGGGCATGCATGCACACGCGCCTGGTGTGAGTTTTAAGCCGCTGGATCTAGGACTTGAACCATGGTCGACTACATGGGTGTCCAGTGATGTAATCATCACATCATCTACTGGTCCCAAGAATCTTATAATAGTATTTCATGTTTCTAGAATGGTTCATAATTTGTCACATACTTTTTGTTTCCCAAAGAATTATTTATTTAATTTTATTTATTATCATTATTATTTTTTAAAATTTGATATAAGGCATATGCATTCACCAGAGAGAAAACAGAGAGATAGAGAAAGAGAAGGAAAGTGAGAAAATAAGCCCATGGGTCTGGGGCTTGAACCATGGTTGGCCATATGGCAGTACAGAGCCTTAACCACTATGCCATCAGCTGGCCCCAACATACTTTTATTTTATTTCACTTGATCCTCAAACATAACTCTCTGACATAGACAAAGTGCTTACATTTTACAGACTAAAGTTAAAAGTTCGACAATAAACATTACTGAAAGAATTAACAAGCAGTGCACAGAGATGAAGTATTTCTGACTCCCAATCCCATTCCATCTGCTCTTCTACACAAGCTGAATGAAGATGATTAAATCAGTGATTCTACTTGTTGGATTTTCTCAGAATTAACTACAGAACTCTCTGCCCCCAGCTTAATTGGCCTATAATTGACTCATTAATGAGTACAACACGATGACTTGATGTCTATATGCACTGTGAGATGACCACCACAACGAAGCTAATTATCACCTTTTTCATGTAGTTACCTTTTCTCTTTTTCTTTTTGGTGAGAACATTTAGGATTTACTCTTAGTAAATTTTAATTACACAATACAGTCTTATTAACTATAATCACTATCTATTCTTGAGATCCCCAGAATTTATTCATAATTGAAAATTTATACCCTGTCACCCATATCACCACATCCCTGTGCCTCCCACCTCTCCCCTAACAATGACCTTCCTACATTCTGCTTCTATGAGTTTGACTTTTTAAAATTCATGTATAGTTGAGATTATGTAATGTTTTTCTAAGTCGTTCTTGTTTTACTTAATATAACATCCTCCAGGTTTACCCATGTTGTCACAAATGACAGGATTTCCTTTTTTATGGCTTAATAATATTTTATTGTATATATCTTACATGAAATATATTTCATTAGATATATTTTAATTTTGGGGGGAGAGATTTTTTGCTAAAGGGTGCCTGTGCTTGCTGGAGAGATAGAGAGAGAGAAAGTAAGAAATCATCCCCCAGAAGGGATAGCTATGCCACAATCCTTTCTCTTCCATTTTCCTCTCAGGATCTTGGGCATACATCCACACACATGCCTGGCATAAATTTTAATCTGCCCAGTCTGGGACTTAAACTGAGGTCAACTATGTGGGAGTCCAATGACATTATCATTATGTCATCTGCTGGCCCCCATAGGACTTTTTTTTTTTAATTGAATTGAGCATATACCACCTATTCTTTGACTCAGCAGTTGAACTCTTGCATATTTATTCCAAAGACACAAATATATGTTAACCAAAAATTTGTATGAAAATGTTTATAGCAACTTTATTCATACTAAAAAGAAAAAAGTTGGCCCAAGTGTTGATCAATATAAGAATGGGTAAACAAACTCTGGAATATTTGCACAATAATAACTCAGTATAAAAAAGGATGGAATTATTGCTACATGAGAAACCCTGCATATAGGGCAAAAAAGTCAGAAGCCTGACACTAAATGATGTATAGCAGACATGTGTATATGCTGTATGGTGCCATTTATATGAAATGGTAAAACCAGAAACTCTTGGGACCAGCAGATGGCTTAATAGTTACATCTCTGAAACCCTAACATGGCCAACTGCAGTTCAAGTTCCAGATCCGGAGGCTAGAAACTCAAGCTGGGCATAGGTGCATGCATGTCTAAAATCTCCAGAGGAGAATGGAGGAGAAGGGATTGAGGTGTGGCCATTTACCCTGGGAGGTGATTTCTTGCTTCTTGTCTCTCTGGTGAGCACATGTGCTCTATAGCTAAAATCTCTCTAACAACAACAACAAAAAGAAACCAGAAAATCTTATCTATAATAGAGTAATATCACAGCAGTGTTTGCCTCTGGCCACTGAGTTTCAGCATAGACCAGCAAAGCGCCTGAGAGTACTTTCTTGTGTGACGATAATGTTCTATATCTTAATAGAAAATTGAGCAACACAGCTGTTATTATTTATCAAAACTCACTAACTGTATACTTTAATTTTGTGCACTTCATTGTATGCAAATTTTATAAAAATAAATCACTAGAAATACTGAACTCTTGTTAATGATATGCATATTGTTCAGCAGTCTTCAATTTGATTTGACACCCACCAAAAATAAAGTTGGTATAAAGACAGAGCTATGACTAGATTGATATGTTATTTAAAAAGGCGTAGTAAATTATTAATGGTAGAATGTAGGTTGAAAGGTGTTCAGTGTAGACTGTTTCCAAATGTAGCACATGTATTTCATAATAAAATAGAAAAAAATATACCTACCTGCTTTAGGGAGGTAGGTTTATTGATATGCAATGAGGGTTGATGTACAGCTTTGTTCATGAAGTTTCTTCTGATATTGTATGTGGATATGCTCAAGAGGTGGTTTGAAACTGCACAGACTCTTAGATTAGGGTAAAACCAAATATTCGTGACTTCTCCCCAACATTTAGAGTGAGCGTTACTGCTATAGTTAGAATGTTTGTGTCTCTCCAAATTTCACATTAAAATTTTATCTCCAATGTAATGATGTTAAGGGGTAAGGGGTCTTAGGAGCCTATCAGATCATGAGGGCTCCACCTACAGATGAGGTTCATACCCTTATAAAAGACTTGAAAAAGGGACCAGCAGGTGCCATAGTGGTTAAGGTGCTGGTTAACCACGTGGTCAACTGCAGTTTGAATCCTGAACCTGGGGTCTTGAGATTCACACAGGGTGCATATTGTACATGCCCCAAATCCCAAGGAGAGCCTAG
Organism: Tupaia belangeri chinensis; assembly: GCF_000334495.1. Taxonomy (NCBI): domain Eukaryota; kingdom Metazoa; phylum Chordata; class Mammalia; order Scandentia; family Tupaiidae; genus Tupaia; species Tupaia belangeri. The sequence goes on along the minus strand of NW_006159447.1, from coordinate 665,788 downwards.
AGGAGAAGGGATTGCAGCATGGTCATTCCCCTAGGTGAGTGATTTTGTCTGTTAGATAAATAAATAAGAGTCTCTAAATAAATAGTGTATCTCTGTCTCACTGGTGAGAGCTCATGCTCTATAGCAAAAATCTCTCTTAAAAAAAAAAAAAAGACTTGACAGAACCAGCAGTTAGCATAATGGCTATGGTTGCTGGACTCCCATGTAGCTGACCGCAGTTCGAGTCCCGGACCTGGTGACTTAAACTCATGCCGGGCATGTGTGTGTGCGTGGCCAAGATCCCAAGAGAATGGAGGAAAAGGGATTGCGGCGTGGCCATCCCTCCTGGGGGATGATTTCTTGCTTTCTGTCTCTCTGTCTCTCTCTGTCTTTCTGGCGAGCACACAAGCCCTATAGCAAAAAACCTCTCCAAAAAAAAAAAAAAGAGAGAAGAAGTGCATCCCTGTTTCTACTACCTCTTTCATTGGTGAGGATGCAACACCAAGGTACCATTTAGGAAGCAGAGAGATAGAGAGATAGCCCTAGGCAGACACTGAATCTGCTGAGGATCAACTGAGGACTTGATCTAGGACTTCTCAGCCTCCAGAACTGTGAAAAATATATTTACATTATTTATAAATTACCCAGTCCAAAGCATTTTTTGTTGCAGCAGCAGGAA
>NW_006159447.1:615454-665033 GCF_000334495.1 Tupaia belangeri chinensis | reverse complement strand
ATTAAGACAGTTACCAGTTGTGGACCTCACCGCTAGAACTTGGGCTTCCGATGTAGGATTGTGATTTTGAATAGTACTATCATACATGTGGATCAGCCTCTTATCAGGATCAGTCTGCCTCAAAATATATTTGAGCAGTTGAATATTTCAAGCTATGAGATATAGATGCATTAGTTCTGTTCACTGAGGTGTAGGTGTTTACATGCTGAAGACAATGATTTTAATTTATTTATCAATATCATACCTATGTAGGTATTGAGTGTTTTTTTTTCTTCCGAGTCCATTTCCAAACATAACCATAGGTTTATGAAAAATGATGCCATAGTAATTAAAATCCAAGGTAAAAAATATTAGTTAGCTCTTCTATTTGTTTTAACACTGTATAACAACTTTTGTAGTTTCAGGAAACTCATCTGTGAACGGAGGCCTATGATCCTCCCCAAATATTTATATTTCTTTGAGCTGTGACTTTGTCTAGATTGTGTGCTTCTGTCCATGGTGCCTGAAAACTGGCACATAGTAGATGATAAATAAATGCTTGTTTAACAAGTTAATAATAAAGGTGTGTTTAAAATATTAATTAGGCATTGTCAGTATGATATACTCCTCTCTTCTATAGAAGTATTTACAAACTGTTCTGTATTTTTAAATTACAAGTTTGGTAATTATCTCTGGTTATCATGTATATTAGCATTGCAAAAAGTCTGAAAGTTGGCTCATAAATAATGTGCTTTCACTTTGGGCTATCGATGGCATTTATTACATAAAAATTCCTGTGCTATAGAGCAAATGTCGCCAGTTACTAGTCCAGAGAAATAGATGCTTTATAAAAATAAGTCCTTATAACAGTCTAAAATATAAAGAACAATGGCTAAGTTAACCAGGAGTCAGATTTCAAGTACTCCCAACTGTCATAAATTCCTAAAGTCAATGAAATAGCCTGTGAATAGCAAAAAAAGGGAAGCTAGATATCCAGTGCATGTTACTCTAAAAATGAAATATGTAGCACCCAATTGACTCAGAAAGTTTGGGTTACTTATATAATAAATCTGTACATTTATTTTCTTAAAATTTTGATTTCATCCAAATTACAACACAAGAATTAGAAACAAAAACAGCAACAACAACTAATACTATAGTTAACAGTGAAGAAGAGACAGAGAAAAACTCAAAATCTGGGAGCATTTAGCAGAGGGATGAACAACCCTAGATGAAGATGGCCTTGGGGGGCACCAAGACACAGTATAATAACCGAAGTTAATAACGAAGAGCTTGAATTATTATTATTATTATTTCATAGAGGTGTGTACCTTAGGGTACGTGTGCTCTCTGGAGAGAGCAATAGACAGAGACAGTGGGAGAGAAAATGAGAAATCGCTCCCATGGGATAGGGCCATGCCCTCCTCTATTCTCTTCCTGGGGTCTTGGGTATGCACACTTGCCTAGTGTGCATTTCAAGCCATTGGTCTGGGACTCAAACATTGGTTGGCCATTGGGAGTCCCAGAGACATAACCACTATGCCATCTGCTGGCCTGAGCTTGAATTATTAAGGGTAACTTATAGGCACCTCCTCAACATGAATCCTTTTTATTCTGTGCTTCCAGCCTTTCTGTGTCTGTAACACTTAACTCAGTGAGACATTAACAGAGGGTCTATATGGCCCCTGTACTTCTTACCCATTAAGTATTTAACAAGAGATCCTCCATAACTCTCTTTCAATCTGGTGTCTGGGTACTTATGCATAAGGTGATCTGGGAAGGCAATTTTTGTAACGGCAGAGATTCTATCAGTTTGAATTCCTGAATACTGTGAATAATAGAAGGTCCACCGCCTCTTATCTGAAATGCCTGTTAAACTTTTCTTGAATGAAAAACAAACTAGGCTTATTAAACTATAGGATAAACTGCATAATCCAGTAGCTGCTAGCCACATGCTTCTATAATTACTTCAGATTTGGCTAAAGCAATCAAAGAAGTGAATTTTTAAATTATTACTTTACATGTAGATAGTGACAGGTGGCTATGGCTACCATATTAGGCAGTGCAGCTCTGGTGGAGATTGGCTGCAGTTACTACTCCTTCGGAAGAAGGTTTGTACTGTGTAATACTAGTATTCTCCATAAAAATAGGCCCTATATTTCAAACGTGGCATAGAATATATTCAGTAATCTCTCCTCTGTGGACTTCTACAGCATCCCTTTTTAAAAAGTATTAATTAATTAATTTCTCCCAGCACAAATATATTGCACATTGGTTCAGTCGAAGTTATTACCATATACATTATCATCACTAGGTAACTTCCCATTTTTGTGTCTGTGAAATGTTTGCTTCTCTCTATGCCCTGCTATTCCCTCCCTCCTTGCCCCTATTTCCCACCCCCCCACCATGTCACTAGTGTCTACAGTTGTTCATCTTATTTTGATATCTTCCAGTCTTTCAATTTCTGCCTCCGAGTGCAGACATCCCTGTTAACCATGTTTCAGCTCCCACAGTGTTAGATCCATCCCCAAATTAGTGATACTATTTTTCTAACCCATGCCTTTCTTTGCATCTTCTGCCTGACTTGTTTTTCTCCTTGGTGGTCATTGGCAAATGGCCTCTCATCTTTCAAATTTTAGAACTCATGCCACTTCCCCTATGAACACTTTTCTGACACACCCCAGGTTGAATGGCTCATTTTTCCCTCAGTGTCATACTATCACCTTCTAGATTTCTATTATGTCATTTAGAACACCTCATTGCTTTTATATGTGTTTGTATTTTCTCTCTTTTCCTATTTGACTATAAATTCTTGAAAGTGAACTTCATTGATTTAGTATTTATTTTCCTAGCACTTAGGACAGCCACCAAGTACACCATCAATCGTCAATAAATGATACATGAATAGGAAAGTTGGGAAAAAAACGTTCTATAATAACTCTCAACTATTTTCCTTCTTTGATCTTTCTTCATTATATCTCTAGCTGGCTAAGGGTGGACCACTGCCTCTGTCTTTTGTATTTCTATTTAAAAAAGTAGAAAAGTAGTTTTAGAAGGAACTACTGATACTTTTCCCTCAGTGGGCACACAATCAATGCTTATGGTTTACAAAATGAAACTATAATTGCTCACTGAATTTCATTCCTTGTTAATCTCAGACTACATGCCACAATATGTCTGTTGTGAGAACTTGCTGCTTTATATAACACTCCTTGAGACAACTAAGACAAACACTGGAAATTAGTAGACTAGATTCTGATTTATATGACATATAATCAATATGTTGGGTTAAATGAATGTTATGATATATTTCATCTTATTACTAACAATGGCTATAATAAAACAACAGAGTTTTAAAAATTGATATAAAGACATGAATTAAAATTTCTGGATATATTTCAGTAATATTTCCCTTGACTTGATGACATAGCAAATCTTTTGGGAAAATGCATTGATTGAATGCTACTTCATTTGAGAAAGTTACAGAATAGCACTAAGTCTTCACCCTATTCTGTTGTTCATCATTCATTCTTCTATGTCTGTACTTCTATGAGCTAATTTCTTCCACACAAATTGGCTGACAATAAATTTCTTTCAAGTGTTGTCTTTTACCTTCAGTTTTTGTTCATTTTTACTTTTATTGTTTTTGTCTTTTTTATTTAAGGGCATTTTATGGAAGTAGACTTCCAGTTTGGTGGTTCTTTTTCTTTTTTCTTTTAAAGAAACTTCCATAGCTCTATGTAAAGACCTACTGTCGTGTTCACTGTGGCTCCTTTGGAGCTAATACAGTTCCTTCCCTGGCTAAATGTGATGTTTCCTCTTTTGTGGTACTACAGTTATTTGTCTACACTGCACCTACGTGTTTGTTTGTTTGTTTTTAAATTCTTCATTGACTTTGCTGAATATGTCTAGTTCCTGGGTAGCTATTTTTTTTTTATCAGATTTGAAGATTTCTCAGCTAACTTTTATTAAAACACAAAACACCTCCTCTTCTTCTGGAATTCCAATTAGTTTTGTAGGCCTTCTGATAATGTTTCATATGGGTCTTATACATTTTTCAGGTTCTTATTTTTTCTCTATGTTCTTCAGTTAGGATGTTATTCTATTGGATAGTTTTCTAGTTCACTATTTCTAGTTGGTCTTTAATTATCCAGTGAGTTTTTCATCTCAGTTATTATGTTTTGTAGATCTTGAATACCAATGTGAGTCCTCTTTTTTTTTCTAATATTGTATGAAAATACTTCAGCTTTACCCTACTTTGTCCATCTATTTTTATATATTATTTAGCATATTAGTCATAGTTATTTTAAAGACCTTATCTGCTAACTCCAATATCTGCAAAATCTCAGTCTTTTTCATTAATTGTTTTATCTCTAGATTACTGTTTACTGTTTCTTCTTCCTTTGCTTGTCTGGTAAGTTTGTATTTTAAATGCTGGACATGGCAGGTGATAAATTATAGAGACTTAAAATTATGTTATTATCCTTTAAAGAGAGCTAAGTTTTGTTCTGGTAAGCATTTGATTACTGAAGAATTATCTTGATTTTGCTGAGGCTTGCTTTTAGTCTTTATTAGGATGGAATTATTGCACTTTTCCTTTATCCTTAGTGTATTCCTTATTGCTAAGACATGGACAATTACTCTTTTTAATTTTATGTATTTATGTATTTATTTATTTATTATTTGCTATCAGGCACATATGCTCACTAAAGAGAAGAGAGAAGAGAAAAGAGAGAGAAAGTAAGAAAGGAAGCCATCAGGTCTGGGACTTGAACCATGGTTGGTCATGTGGGAGACCAGTGCCTCAACTACCAGGGCATTTGCTGGCCCCAGCAATTACTCATAGAGCATGGCTCTTCCAATAATAACCAAAAAAACATGGTACTGGCAAGAAATACAAAAACAGGAAAAAAAAAAGAACTGACTGAACAGAAACAGACAAATAGACCAGAACAGAGAATCCAGAAATAAATTCACAAATATATAGTCAGTTAATTTTTGACAAAAGTGCTGAGAACATCCACAGGAGAAAACATCATCTCTTGAATAAATGGTAGTGGGAAAACCAGATTTCTGTATGCAGAATAATGAAACCAGACCCATATATCTTACCATATACAAAAAATGATCTTGAAATGGATTAAAGACTTAAAAATAAAACCCAAAACTATGAAATACTAGAAGAAAACAACGAAAAAAACACTTTAGGACTTTGGTATGGACAAAGAGTTTTTGAATAAAACCTTAAAGCAGAGAAAATAAAAGTAGACAGTGGGATTATATAAAATGAGAAAGCTTCTTCAAAGCAAAGGACACAATGAACAGAGCAGTGACAGCCTGCAGAATCGAGAGGAAATATTTGCAAACCATATTTCAAAGGATTAATAACTAGAACAAGGAACTCAAACAACTTGGCACCAAAAAAGTTTAAAAAGCAATACCTTGATTAAAGAATGGGCAAATTACCTAGATCAAAGCACCTTGGGACCAGCAGTTAGTGTAATGGCTATGTTGCTGAATTCCCACGTAGTTGACTGTGGTTTGAGTCCTGGACCCAGTGGCTTAAACTCATGCCGAGTGCGTGTGCATGTGTGCCCAAAATTCCAAGAAGAGAATTGAGGAGGAGGTATTGTAGCGTGGCCATCCCTCCTGGGGGGTGATTTCTCGCTTTCTGTCTCTCTGTCTCTCTCTTCTTTCTGGTGAGCGCACACACCCTATAGCAAAAACCTCTAAAAAAAAAAAGCATCTCAAAATGAGATAATGGGATAAAAAAATAGCCAACAAGCATATGAAGAAATGCTCAGCATCACTAGTAATAGATAATTTTCCTCAGTGTGTTTTTTCTACATGCTACATACTTCAGAGTCTTCTGGGGAAGAATATTAAAAATATAAATGCCTGGAATCCTGCAAGATCTACTGGATCAGAATCTTGGCTTAGTAGATCCTGTGATCTGCCTTTTTACCAAGTTGCCCAAATGATCCTTACATAGCATGATTTTTTTAAACCAAATTTAATGATTAGATTATAAGCCTGTACTTTTAAGAGTACATCCTCTTTCCATCCTCTTTATGAATTTCCTTAAAGACATGATACTTTACAATTACAGTCATTTGCAAAAAGTTTCTAGAAAGGCAACAAATAAAACAGTTAACCATAGACAACAAGACTCGAACCAACCGTAGTTACAGATCTGACAAGAATTCACAACTGACAAATTTGGATATATCTGACATACACACATGCAAATGTTCACATAACATATTCATACATATAACTCAAATGTAAGATAAAGAAAATTAAAATCACTCAATTTGACAATATTAACATATTATTTGAAACATCAAAATAAGCCTGATGATTGGTTCTAATATTTATCTTTTGGATGTTTTAGGGCCCTCTGTAAACATCCATAAGTTACTTTGAGGTCGAAAAAACTAAATTTTAGAATTTGATTTTTGGGGAAACCTTGTCAAAGATAGTAAAAAGTTTAAATACTTGACTTAACTGTAAACTCTTTCTTTTTTAAAATACCATATTTCAAGCCAGCTTATTTGTCAAAGCTTTTAAGTCATGTGAATTTGAAAAGCATTTAGTTTGTATGAGCACTCTTTTTTTTTTTTAAGGTGGAATCGTGAGAACACTGTAATAAGGCCATTGTGGAGACTAAATGAGTCATATCTTATGAAGGACTTGAAACTTGAGGGCTTAACAAATCCTAGTGTGTTTAGTTTCCACTTCATTATCTTTCACCCCATATATTTCAGACTGATAGATTCACCAATCAGTATGTGAAATATTTTGAACGTATCCCCAAAATACACGTATACTCATTCAAACATTATTGATATTAACTAAAATACTCCACATTCAGCTTTTTGTTTTTTGTTTTTGTTATCAATTGGAACATTCAATAAAATAAACTCAAAGTGAAAAACCAAAACTTAAAACTTTACAGTAGTAAGAATTCATTAAAATACTTTAGCCTTGGGAAATATATAAAGGGTTATTGTTTCTTTCTTTCCCCAGAAAATCTGAAAAGGAAACTATTGTAAAATCCAACAAGAACACACGCAATGTATAAAACAAGGGGACCAAATACACTGCTGTTCTGGTTTGTGGTTTATCAAAGTGAATTTTAATAAAAGAAGAAAATATCAGAAACTGAGAGCATAGTGAGTTTCCAACTTTGCAGTTGCATGCAAAGTTAATTGTCTTAATTGTTATAAGCGATTTAGAGCTTCTTAACATTCATTAAAGTAAAATAAAAATGAATAACCCTGTAAGTAATATCCTCCTTGGCTTAATGACATACAGAATCAATTGTGTACAACATTTAACATGGATTTTTAGAAAATTGGCTTCCTTTTTAGAAATGGCATCCAAGACATAGCTTCAAGGCAATCACCATCAATTACCTGATTACTTCTGTTTTAGTTGAAGCATAATTCTTACTGGGAATATATTATACTGTTGGGGTTTTAGGGAGGTAATGAATCATGCATATTTTGACCCTAGTTCAAGTTTGGAATCAAATGAGAAAATTACCAAGAGTAAAATGAACAGGGATCAAAATGTGGTGCTCCTGATGAGTAAACATAAATGGGGGTTTATGGCCACAACTGGGATTTCTGCAACCTTTATCCCATCAGAACAACTTAGCTGAAGAAATTCGATCTGCTGGGGCCAGTAGGTGGCAAGGTGGTTAAGGTGCTGGACTCCAACATGGTCCACGGTGGTTCAAGTCCCAGACTCAGTGGTTTGGAACTCATACTGAGAAGCATGTGTATGTGCCCAAGATCCCAGAGGATAATGGAGGAGGAACAATGGCAGCATGACCATGCTCCATGGAGGGTGATTTCTCAGATGCTCCATGGAGGGTGATTTCTCAGTTTCTCTCTCTCTTTCTCTGGCAAGCACATGTGCACAATGGCAAAAACCTAACCAAAAAATATTAGACCTGCCAACTAAGTTTACTTACTTAGTGTTGTTATCCTGCATCTATTGAGCCCTGTTATTGGTGACTAAGAGAGACAAGCCTACAGACCTCCATCTGGAAGAAATATCTTGGTCCTGACCTATGTGTCTCACCTCAAGGGTACAGGAACAGAGTACAATTCACATTCCATGGGGGAGAGTATGCACAAAGGGAATGAGGTAGCACCTAAGTCATATGTACTCAGTTTCTTCACCAAATATTATGACATAAATTTTCACTTTAGAGTCAAGTAGGACATTGGAGTGCAGGATGCTTTAATTTTTCAATATGTAGAGTTCTATTGGAAGTTTTTGCCTGCTTCCTTTCTGTAGATCGGTCTACTCTGTTTCCTAGTAGAATTCAAAAGATAACTTAGAATAAAATGATAATGACCAAATGCTACCATCAACAAGAACAAATACTAATCTCTATTATTTAGTTATATTTAGATATTTAATTTTATCCCATAGACGTATTTAGATATTTTAGTTTTATCTCATATTTAGATATATTAAAATATATATAATATTTTAAAAGCTCTATTATATGCAGGGTATCTTCAAAAAGCTTATAGAAAATGTGTATGGTGCAAACACTATGCAAGACTTTCAATATTTTACACCACAATAAACTTATACTTTAATTTCATTTTCTACAAGCTTTTTGAAGTCTGCTTGTATACTGTGTACCAACTTCATGGCACACGTGTAGCTCATGTGTGAGTTGACTTTTGAGTTTAAAATGAGGTTGGCTTTACCTTCATCCTATGAAAAGTGACAGAAATTCTCTCTATATATACATACGACTGAGTGGTTGTACTAATGGGAGTGATGTCTGTGTCATCCCGGTCCCCTCTGGTTTGAAGATCTTGCTTCTGATCAAACAACTCAGTGTTTGGATTATCCTCTTTTACCAAGTATTCCGCCCTCATTCCATAATATATACATGGACTCTGACCCCTTTCTTCTATTTTCCACTAAGATGACAAAAGCAAAAACATTCCCATGAGGCATTTTGGTGGATTTAGCCTTGAATAGTTTCTCAAAAATTTGTGAAGATGGAGATAATTTCAGTGAAGTAATGAAAATAAACAAAAAATGGAATATTTTTTCAATTTTTTAACAAAGCATTTTTATTTTTAGCATTGTCACTTTCTCTCCTTTCTCCTTTCCTTCTTTTCTTCTCTATGCCCTCCTGCTGAGGATTAATCTTTGTTGCTTCTCATTTTTTTCTATGTTATTTTCTCCAGCTCTAATTCTGAAACTCATCTCCAGAGCTTCCAAGTTAAAGCCAGGCACCATCTTCTTGTGATCGTATTTCCCCTACTCTAAGTTTCTACAAGAGTATGACAGCAGAAGAACTACATAGACTTATCTTGCCAGTGATATAAACTAGATTATCTGAGTTAGAAGCATATTTCATCTGTTTTGATTTTAAATATTTACTTTTCACCTTTATTAAATATATAGGGTCATCAAAAAAGTCATGACATCTTTCTTCTGTTTTTCTATGAAAAATACATCATGACTTTTCTGATGACCCAGTACATTGAATATATGTAGTTCTATTTATCAACCTGTCTGTCTGTTACTTTCTATTGTAAAAGTATTGTTAATTTTCATTTATACATTCTTAGCACTAGATTTATAATTTTTTAAATGTAATCACCAGTCCTTAAAATCTCCAAAAGAATCTGATTGCTTACATGGTCATGGTTGTAAACCCACCTTACATTGTATGATTTCAGTGCATTAGAATGCCTCACTCTTATAGAATAAAAGCAAACAATTCAAGTGCTTTTTGACTCTTGACAGTTTTGCAAATATGACTAGAATTATTTGTTTCTCATGGAAGTGGTTTTCCGATATATGTCCCTAACATTAAACATAGGATTTTTCTTTTAGAGTCAGTTGTGATTAGGAAATGAAGAACACACCACAGGTATTTTGAGTATTGGAAAGGGAAGATACCACTTAGTAAGAAGTGTGTTATGAAAGACTTTAGGATGATCTGTCAAGATTCTCCTAATATACAATTTGGCTAAAAGCTGAGTACATCTACCCTGGTAGCACTATGGGATTAAGTTTATCCTCATTCCCTTTATAGTTTTCTGGCATAAGTCTGTATTCTATTTTTTATTCAGTCACTTTTGATAATCATATTCTTTCATTTTTGCATTTTACAATTTGATCCAAAATCAATAATTTGGATGCAGACAAAGCAAACCAACTGAGAGGGTTCCCACGGAGACTGGCAGAGTAATTATCTAAAGCACCTAGCAACAGCCCAGAAAACACTTTCTGTGTCTAAGAATGCTGATGAGAGGGTTCTTTTCTAATCCTATTCTAAACAGAATGGGAAGAAAAAAACATGCATATCCTTTTGATTGGAGAAAAAGATTAGTAAGTTTATAGCACACTTTAGACCCTCCAGAGGAAGGGCTCAGAAACCTGTGTGTGTATTTAACAAGCACTCCAGCTGATTCTTATCAGAAGGCAAATTTTTAATATACTTCAAAGGTGAAGGGTGCAGAAGAGTCTCTTGGGTACATTTCTTCACGAAACAGATTGGCCCTCAAACTGAGATAATGGTACACATTCTCCCAAGTGAGCATTCCTTAGCTCACAAAACCACTATTACTGATTGGATATGTTGCATCCCTCAGGTGTTTGGGGAGCTACATCGAGGAATAAGATTAGTATTAGAAAGAGCTTAAAAGAAACACTAGAGGCTAGGCGCTAGGGAGGAAAATGATCTCTTATTCTTCATGATGCTAACTCTGAAGTATCACTATTACATTTTCTGTATTTTATGTACATTCTTTGTCTTCTCCAATATATTCTGGACTCTTTAGTGGTAGAGATGGTGTCTCAGTCATCTTTGAATCTCCAGACATAATGGAAGTTTTGGTACATTTGATATTGATAAGGTAATGAATTAAATACTAAAATCGCTATGCTGAATAATTTTAATGAATAAAAAAAAAAACTTGGTCCATAAAGAATGGAAAATTCTTGGCAAACACTCTTGAACAGCAGGTGCATACCAAGAAAAGGTATTATAAGAGAGAAGTTCACACTGCAAAAATAAGAGTCACGGGTGACAGTTTTATGACAGTGTCTATACACACTTGATTCTACTGCTTAGACAAGTGAAAATTTCCCCAGCTAGGTCTTTACTTCAAATTAACCTTAGTCTCCAGCAGCACGAGCAATTATTTGGCTTGCATTTAGAGGCAGGAAAAGGAAAGAGATTCTTCTTTTATGCCTCATTAGGCTACAGAATAAGTTACACAATACAAATGTCCCTGAAAGGATTAATGATACAGCTCAAGATAGCTACTATTTGTTCTAATTGGAAATACGATCATCATTTCCTCTGATCTTCAGATCTGGGGATGAGCAAGGATCACAGCTGAGCAGTAAGTAAAGAGGCAACTGGAGAGAAGCAAAATCATCTGAAGTCAGCCATCTTCAGTTTGTCCAATGTATCTTCCCAAATGTGCGTTTTCCTGGAAGTAGTAGCCAGACAACTGAACGGTACAATTCTAACATTACTGAGTAGTATTACTGAATAGTGCCCTCACACTATGAGTACTTTGGGATTAACAGAGTGTTGTAGGGGGGTCTATATGGAGAATTTAAGTAGTTGTGTAGACTTACGGCAAATATGTTCTAGGCTAATGTGTCCCAACTCTTAGAATTCACATTTAGTAAAAGGACTAGAAGGGATAATTTATTAGTGATAATCCATTGGATTTTATATACATGTAGGAAGACTGTGAATACTGTACTATTACTACTACTGCTAATAATAATAAATTTGAGACGTTATCTATGAGCTGTCCAGTTATTTCTATCACATTAGTCTGTTAATCTTAAGATGTTCTTAAGAACATCTCTGAGAACTAGATGGCTTTGGCTTGAAGATGAACTCTTCCACTACTAGCTATACGATTCTGGGCAAGTGACTTAACCTGTTGTCTTAGTCTGCTATTGAGTTGCAATTAGAAATATCGAATCTGTGGAGCTGGCCGGTGGTACAGTGGTTAAGGACATTGGACTCCCACTTGGCTGACAGTGATTTGAGTCCTGGACCTGGAGATTTTTCCTCTCTTTCTATCTTTCTCTCTCTTTCTCTCTCCGGAAGTATTAAAATATCAATAATTATAAATGAAATTAAATAAAATAATTTAAAAAATATCAAATCTGTTCATGTATAAAAAGAGAAGTTTGGTTGATTCACTCTTCTGGTGGTTAGAAGATCCAAAGGCCTAACAAAATGATGAAAGCCAGAACTTTGTGCAGAGCGTGGTCTGCACCCAGGTAGCCCCTGTCTTCCTCATTCTCTCCTCTTGTAAGTTCACCAGGACTTAATCATGGAGGTTTCATCCTAACAACCCAGTCACAATTTTTCTCCCACAAGCCTCAACCTTTTGACATCACAATTGAATATAGTTTTCACTCTTTTAAACCCATTACTATGACTGTACTCATGAATTTGGAGAGGACAAATAATTCAAACTCTATCACTGTGCCTCAGTGTTCTCATCTGAAAAATATGGATAATAATATTCCTGCTTCAAAAGGTCATTATGAATATTAAATAAGTTGATCTATTCAAAGTACTATATTATCTCGGCTATAGCAGACAGTTTCTGTGTTACTTGTTATTCTCTGCATACCACTTAACAATAGTAAAATATTTGGTCGTCTAAATGATTTGCTTCATTGTTTAAATGGAGTAGTCCACTAAAATATACCCTCCATGAGAGACAGTGATCTTGTTTCATTGATTACCATTGTGTCTCCAGCATTCAGATAATGTCTAATGGGAAGTAGATGGTGAATAAATACTTCTTGAAGAATGTGTTAGGTAGAATCAGAAATGGGGTCTATGGTTCTAATGAATAAGATAAATACCCTGGAATTGGAAACAGCCAATATGAGTTCTCATATTGTACCTAAGCTACCAAATAACTTGGTGGCCTTGAACAAGTTTCTTCATTTTCTAACTTATTGTTTTGAGATGATATAGACCTATCTCCAAAAGTTGTTTTGAGAATAAAATAAATACCATGTGTGAAAATGACTTGTACTTGGTAAACAAAACATTCTTGAGAAACAAAGTAAATTCTTTTCTTTTTTTTTTTTTTTTGGAGAGGTTTTTGCTATAGGGCATGTGCACTCACCAGAAAGACAGAGAGAGACAGAGAAACAGAAAGTGAGAAATAATCCCCCAGGGGGGATGGCCACGCCGCAATCCCTTCTCCTCCATTCTCCTCTCAGGATCATGGTTACAGGCGCACACACACCTGGCATGAGTTTAAGCCACGGGGTCTGGGACTCAAAGTGTGGTCGACTACTTGGGGGTCCAGTGACATAGTCATTACGCTAACTGCTGGTCCCAACAAAGTAAATTCTAACATTAATTCCTTAAATGGGTTCCAGTTGGTGGTGTGGTGATTAAGGTTGCTGTATCCCACGTGGTGAACTACACGGTTGGAGTCCTGGACTTCTCTACTTGAAAAACATGCTGGGTACAAGTGCATGCATGCCCAAAGTTCTGAGAGAAGAATGGAGGAGAAGGATCGCAGCATTGTCATTCCCCTTGGGGGATGATTTCTCATTTTCCCTATCTCTCTATAACTCTGTCCCTCTCTGACAAGTGCATGTACACCCTATGACAAAACTAAAGCAATGAAAATAAAAAGAAACTTTCTGAAATACATTCATAAATTTTAACTTGTTTGCTTTTTATAATAATAGGAAATGGCACAGATAAAAGAGTGCCTTATCTCGAAATGATAATTACTCGCTATGAGAGAATGCACTTAAAGTTCCAACAACACTTTCATGATAGATAAGGGAAAATTGATCCAATTGGGATAATCTTTAAAAAATGGGGTTAAGGTAATACAAATAATTTTTTCATAAAATATGATAATTTTGGTTATAAGGACAGTGAAAATAATTATCAAAAATAATGATAACTTTTTTTATAAACATAATTTTGGGTAAAACTGTATGAAAATACAATATAGCATTCTTTCATATTTTATTGACTTTCAAAGCATCATTAAAAAAATGGGTCACTTTTGAAAAATGCTTCAGGTTTAATAAGATTTCCCAAGCACTTTGATTATTATTTTGAATTTGAAGCTTGAAAAAAAATTCCTACCTTGTCACCAACTTTGCCTTTCCTCACCGTCTATGGTTTACAATTGCCTAACTAGGCCAGACCCTTCTGTATCAGTTACTTTGCGTATGATTTGCACTATTCTTCTGCTCTATGTCCTTTCATCACTTGAAATTCTGAAACTTTTCTGAGATTTAGAGTCATGTGTGGCAAAGGATTTGCATGATATTTATAGACTAATGATCAAAGACATTGACTTAATGGTGAGAGATAGATACGAATCTTAAGAGAAACGGGATGTGGAGAGCAGACTAATTTTATAAATGATCAAGTCATTAGAGCATTAGAGAATATTTTCATGTTATGATGGCTTTTACTTTCCTGTGCAGTCTCATTATTGAGCAGACTCAGATAATAAAATTGAGATAATAACCTCTGTATTATTACTATCTTCATTTTATAGATGATTAAAATGCAGCTCAGAGAAGTTTAGTGACTTAAGGCAGTGCAGCAAGTAAATACTCTTTCCTAATCCACGCTCTTTATGCAAAGGAGCAGATAAATTTGGGATTAAGGGTAAATCTGTTTTCTCTTTTTTAGTTGCAATTTGGATTCATACTTTACTGTAATAAGAAAGAGTTTTTCAAAAGACTCATCCCTTTGAACATCTCTTAGGAGTTCTGAGTATTCTCAGGTCCGAGACTCAAGTCTTCTGCAGTTGATTTTTTGACCGCCAGAGAAATGACTGTAGGGGCACCATGTCTGAGAATTACTCCTCAAATACATTGAATGGAAACATGGAAAGTGCTTGGTTCTGAGAATCATAATTTACTGGTTCTAGATTTAGCTACAAAGTTGATGAATTGTCAAAAATCAAGTATGACCTTGGGCAAGAAGTCTTCTCATTCTGTGTATCAACTTTTTAACTCTAAAATAAAAATCCTGAACTCATTGGTTACTAAAGACCTTTACATAGCAAGATTCCAAGCCTGTCTACCACCTGCATGCCAGTAAAGGACAGTCGGGCTGTGAACATGAGCAACAAGATCTGGCCTAAGTGGAATGTGACAGTAGTCCTGTGCTTTCCTCCTCCTGGCTGTGGGTAATTATCTTCCCTTCTTTAAATCTCAAATTTTCTAAAAGCCAGTATATTGGGAAGAATGACTTCAAGAGTCTGACACAACTAGGTTCAAATCCTTACCCTGTGATAGAAAAGTGTTTGAATTTCAGGCTTCTTATTTCTCAATCAGAATATTAGGCAAATACTGGCTATTTTTACTAAGAGTTAAATTTGCTGATATCTGTGAAATACTTAATACATAGCAGAAACTTATTGGGTTGTCAGAAAAGTCATGACATACTTTTTCTATGTCTTTCTATGCAAAAATGCATCATGACTTTTCCAACAGCCCAGTAGTAGAGGCCAGCTCCATCACTTTTCTTATACCTTTTCCAAGCACCAAAGATCTAAAACACATTTGCTACAGGGCCATTACATTCCATTTACTGGGAGAACATAGCAACATAAATGGTTAAAAGGAAATCCTTATTAATTTAAGTGAGTTAAGATACCTGCATTTTTTTTTTTCCAGAGCCTGAGTGCACTGGAAAGGAGAGTCAGAAAGAGAGAGAGAGAAGGAAGAGGAAGAAAGCAACCCCCAATAGTGCATGGGCACACCACAATAGCTCCTTTTTATTTTATTTTGCTATAGGGCTCATACACTCCCCAGGGTTGGGGGGCAGTGTAAGAAAGTGCCCCCTAGAGGGGATAGTCACATCAAAATCCCTTATTCTCCATTCTTTTTCTTCAGGCCAAAAGGCCTAGCACACTCATGTGCCCAGCATGTTTTTCAAGACACCAAGTCCGGGACTTGAACTGTACATCAGCTATGTGGTATTTAGTCCTTTATCTCTCATGTCACTGCAATTTCTTCTCCATTTCTCCATCCTGTTGAGATTTTGGGCATGTACATACATTGTAGTTGAGATTCAAACCATTATAGCTGGGATTCAAACACTGTGTGCTCAGGCTCCTTTAACCACAAGGGTATGGGGTCAAGTCTAAGATACCTATTTTTAAGCTATGTTTATTTAAAAGAATTAATATTGAAGCTGTTATTAGTTTTTTGTGCTTCCACTTGGAAGTTAATGAAAAAATTCTTATGTGATCACATCTAAGTCAGCATCTTTTTGTGCCCTTAAACTTCAGGTCATTGCTTGGCTCTTGTGCTAATCTCAGAAAGCTTGGTGGTTTTATTGCCAAAACCAGTGTAGAGGATCAGATTTGCCTTTTAAAGATATCCTTATTTTCCCAGTATGTCCCTTCTTTCCGACAGGCCCAGTTGAGCATTTCTGTAGGACTGGATTTAGGTCCTTTGGCTGATGGTCACGTCTCCTTTAACACTTTTTTTGGGAGTTCAATTTTTTTTTTATTTCCTTTCTTCCTTCTTCCTTTCTCTTTCTCTCTCTCTATTTTTTCTGCCTACCTATCTATTTACCTATCTATCCATCCATCCTGTGAAAAACACTGATGTCAAATATTTTCTTGATTTGAGACTTGTATAGAATACTTCAAATAGGTTTTTGGGGTGAAAAATAAACTAGTTGTTTGAATCATTTTACTTAGTTATCTTGCAGAATATCTTTTTTTGTTTTTTGAGAGGTTTTTGCTATAGGGCGCATGCGTTCGCCAGAGAGAGACAGAGAGATAGAAAGCGAGAAATCACCCCCCAGGGGGGATGGTCACTCTGCAATCCCTTCTCCTCCATTCTCCTCTTGGGCACACATGCACACGCGCCCGGTGTGAGTTTAAAGCCAGCGGGTCTGGGACGAGAACCGTGGTCAACTACGTGGGAGTCCAGTGACATAGCTATTACGCTAACTGCTGGTCCCCAGAATATCTTAATAACATTTTATTTTATGAGTTTCTATCATTTACACTTGCATAAGATTTCTTTTGAAGAGATTCAGAGAAAATGGTTCCTATTTTCAATGAACAAAATTTCAGTTCTTCAGAAAATGTCAAGCTTTCCTTCAGAAAGAATTCAAAGCCAGATCACCCTTTGAGAGCACCCTGTTCTACTTCACTTGGCTTTGTGATTCTCACAGCAATGGAGGAGGATTCTGTGTGTAGGATTTGGGCATAAAGCCAGATGGGAGTCATGACAATGATGATGCAATTGAGTAGTTCAGGAATCTTGTCTTCTATATTTCGGATAGTGGTCATTTATAAGTGACCAGAAATCCAAACATGATCAAGAATAGAGGTGGATATTAAGGCTTGGAGGCGCAGGTATATCTCAATGAAGATGTCCACTTGGAGGAGAGGGTAGGTTTAGATACATTATGTCAAGCCCTGGTGACCAGAGTTTAGAATCTGAAGTTATGAAGAATGAGAAGCTGTTTTATTCTGGGTAGATATGATAACTATATCTGCCATTATTTCCTATGTACCTTACATGATTAGAAAATTTAATACTACTCTATAATTATATTCCATAATCATAGTACAAAAATATTATCCCTTATAATGGCTATTTTCCTCCTTGTTTTCTGAAGCAAATGTCAAAACCCAGCCATGATATTTCAAATGGTAATTGGAAGACAGAATCATTTTCCTAAGTTTCAGAGATGAATCCTTGACACATATATAAACTTTGATATGAATCATTATTTCACTAGAATGAGTAGGAGAATAAAAAGTATTTTCATCTCCTTTGAATGCAATGGTCTCTGGCATAGGCTCTGGCTCAGGACAGATTTTCCATATACATTTTTTTTTAATTGAGATGATTATGTTTTGAATGTTAAGAGCAAAACAGATCAAGCCAACTTTTCTCTGAAACAGTGTTATTTTCTTTAAGCCATCACTTTCTTGGAGTTGAAAACTTTACTTGATCAATAATGACTTTTCTGAAAACCATTAGTCCAGAACCCCATAGATTGACTTTTGGGGCTGCTGGGAACTGCACATCTGTCACCTCTCTTTGACAATCTGCAAGGTGTGACTGCAGCATCTGCAGAGAGTGGATTAATAATGCTGTCCTTCTTTGCGTGAGAATCCCCAAGGTGGAACGAGAGGCTCAACAGTACTTCTGCACATGCTTAGCATGCTGGCCAAAATTAAACATCTCATTTGAAAACCAAGACACACAAGAAGAAAATGGAACAAATTCCTAGCTTTCAATTGCATTGCAAATAGCACTGCATAAGGTATAGCATCGAGTTCTGCCTAGATAATTCTGAATCTAATTGGTTCTTCTTTAATAGAAGAGCAGTTGAGCTACTTTGATGTTTGAGTCTAGGTAAAAATATCAAGTATGTCATCTACTTAATACTTACATCCAACCATTCATTCACTCATTTTCGTGAAGAACTGTTGAACCATCCATCATGTGATACAGATGAAACAGAGGATAAGACAAACATATCCCCTATCTCCATGGAGCTTACATCTGGTGGTAAAGACAAAGAAGGAATAAATGAAGAAATAAATATGTAACATGATGTCATCAATGAATATCAGTAACCCAAAGAAAGATTGATATGGTGGTATCATAATGTCTAGTACCCGGTATTGTGAGTAGCAGTGACAGATAATGATCAGGGATGGAATTTCTGAGGAAATACCCTTTTGGCAGAGGCATAAATGAAGTCAGAGATGGGAGCATGTAGAGATCTAGGAAAGGAGTTTCTGGCGGGAGCATTCAAAGTCTCTAAATTGGGAATGAGCTTGCCGTTCTGGGAAACAGCAGTAAGATCAGCAAGACTGCTTAGAATTCAGTGGAGAGCGAGTGACAGGGCATAGAATAAGAGAGTAGAAATGGGTAGTTCATAAAAGGCATCTTGCTGGGATTTTGGATTTCAATCTAAGTGTGAATGAGAAGGCAATGGATGGCATAAGAAAGGGAGAAGTAAGATCATCACAAAGCCAATATCTGGAGCAGCCTTGTTAAAAAAAAATGAAGAGAGACAAGAGGATATGTCACATCTATGATCTTGCAGTTACACACATATCCCATTGCTCAGAAATTATCTATAGTCCAATATTTGTCTGTGTTTTGTCTGGGTACGTGTGCAACTGAAGTTTGGGCATCTATTACTAAAGAATGGTAGATGTTGGAGACAATAGTAATTCTGATACCAATCTATTTCTCTGGCCACTTGAATGTTCTTGCATACCTTTTTCCTGCTCCTAGAACCCACTCATTTTCCCTAAGGGTCACACACAAAATCTTGCCTGCAGCTCAAAGCTCCAGAGCCACACATGATATACAGTCCTCTTACAGGACTAGATGCAGCTGCTCGTGACCCAGTGAAATATAAACTAAAAGGCCAGACCACTAACTAATGTAAAGAAAAAGATTAGAAGCTATGTAGCTGCTTTAAACATGCAAATAACCCCCCCCCCCGCAACTCACATTTAGAAAAAGGGAGAATCTGAACAAGTAATACTTTATAACAATTACCAAATACTATCATGCAGAAATACCAAAGATGACAGTATTAGCTTGCTGGAACTACCAAAAGAAGGCAATGGAGAACATAAAAAAGGGAGAAGTAACATCATCACACTTAGTTCAGTATGGGCCAGCATTCCCTCTCTCATTGTCTGGTTAGGAACACTTACTGGGAAGTGCTTGGACTCTAGGCTTATCTCCTGCTGAGGCTGCTTCTTCAAAATCACCAGAGTAAAGAAGTTATTAACCTTTCAACCCTATAAGTCTCTAAATATTTAGACACTGCCCCAGGCCAAAAAAAGAAAAAAAAAAAAAGAAAAACAAGTGCTTGCTTAAACAAAGCTGAATTTCTGTCCATCTCTACTTTCAAGTACACAGCTTTTGCTAGCGTTCAGTTTTTTATATAGTTTTGCTGCAAATGGAAAGAAGCAGTGAACAACACTGTGCACTGAAGTTCTGAAAAAAATTTGACACTTTCCTATAGTGGGCTCAGTCAGCATAGTTTCTGATTTTCAAGTTATCACAGGACACATTGTGATAGACAGAATAATGACCTACCAAAGGTGTTCATGTCCTAATTCTTAGAGCCTGTGACTATATTACTCCATAAGGAAAAGAGAAGTTAAGGTATAATAGTAGATGCAATTAACAGTATTAACCAGCTGACTTTAGGATAGGAAGATTATCCTGGATTATCTAGGTAGTCCTGGCTGATATGGCTACTCAACGGGTTGAAAATGTAGACCTCTCTCTTGTTCTTCTGTTCATCCACATGGTTGGAAGAAACTCATTTTAGTTACCAAGATAAAGAAGTAAGTGAAGGATACACACCTTCCCTTCGGTGCCATAACTTGAAAGTTGCACACATAACTAATATTCTCGTTCTTTTGTCTTGAAATTAGTCATGTACGACATTTAGCTACAAGTGAGGGTGGATAGCAAACATAATATTTATTTTAGTGGCCATGGGCCAATGTAAGATTTGAGGATTTTATTTTTAGAAGAGGAGATTAAAAATAACAATTTGTGCCACATAGAGTTATTGTATTGTGCAAAGACAGGGCTGATTTCAATTTCAACTCCAACTAGGAAAAACAACTTCCCAATGAACTGAATTTAAAATCCCTCCTTGGGCACCGAAGTGGCATGAGATCATCACAGAATAAGCGAACAATCCACTAAGAGACTGAGAGCTGCAATGGTGCATGGGCAAGTAAGTGTTGAAATCAAGCAAAAATTCTTATGGAAAGACTGACTTAAAAACTTCTACATTTGAGAAGTGGACATTGTAGAGAATATCTTGTGATGGGAGAACAATGTGGAACATAGAAAAGATGTTCTAGGTAAGACCAATCTAGAGACTTCTCCCTGAGTCACTATAGTGAAGAGTTACCAGTCTGTCACTAGAATCTACTGTGTACTGTTTATAGACACGTGTAAGTATGGAGATTAAATTATATATGGTTTTCCTTTCAGAGAATAGATCTAGTAACTCTCAATAAATCTTTTTGTCTACTTTTTGAAAATCTTTACAAACTCTCTCCTCATGAGTGTTATCACATATAAATATACGGAGTAGTTAGACCATACATACTGGACACCAGATTCCAGAACCTTGTGAGGGAAAACTCAGGTAGGAAAGTCCACTATAAAATTCTGACCAGATGTGTTACTCAGGGATCTTAACCTTTCTAAATCACTAAACAGTCGAGAAGTAGCTTGACAGTTTAGGTCACTGTGTTCTTTCACCCACAGAAGTTCTGACATTTGTGCTAAATATCATTGGTTATTTGTTCACTGTCCTATGAAATATAAGCAATTCAAAAGCATCCCAATGTCTTACTACTTAGAACTTTAGTGATCCTCTTGGCTGAAGTTCTTTGTTTTAGCTGAGAATGGAAATTGATACTCAGAAAATAAGTGAGCTGTCCATGCTAAATGGTTAGTTATTGACAGAGTCACACCTGGAGTTTAGTCTTCTGTTTCTTAGTTCTCTACTCTTTGTGTGGTACTTAATTTTCTGTTTGATTTTTCTCCTTTCTATATTGCATTTACTCAAGTATATATGTGTTGATCATCTTCTTAAATATTTCATTATGCAGTCCCCCACTACTCATTTTAGTTCTCATCCTCAGAAATCATTATTCATATGTGAGGCCAGCAGATGGTGTAGTGGTTATATCACTGGATTCTTACATGTTTGACTGTGGTTGGAATCCAAGACCTGGTAGCTTTAAAATCATGCTGGGTGCTTGTTTGTATGTGACCAAGATCCCAGGAGGAAAACAGAGGAGAGGGTATTGCAGCATGGTCCTCCCTGGGGGGTGGGGAGGATTTTTCACTTTCTCTCTCACTGTTTCTGTCTCTCTTTCTCTCCAGCAAATGCATGTGCCCTAAGGTAAAAACCTCTAAAAATAATAAAAGTAATTTCTCATATGAGTTGACTATTCTCACCCCTTAACATATCTATGTTGGTATATACTATTCATAAAACAGTATTGTTGTTTTCTTTTTATTATTAAATAGTTAATGCTATACATAATGCTCTGGAATTTGCCTTTATTTACTCAAAAATATGCTTTTATGATCTATCTATATTGATATACAGATCCAATTATTTTTCTTCTAATTAATGTTTGGTGTTCCACAATCCAAATCATATTTTGTTTATCTATGCTATTTAGCCATGTCTCTTTTGGTACATACTGCACTTGTTTCCAATATTCATTATTAAAGCTCATTAAATTTATGCATGTAGTATATAAGACTTTTTAAAAAAAAAAAATCACCCCATACCAAAAAAAAAAAATCAGAATAAAAAAGGCTCTAAAGAGCATAAATTTCCATTTGGAGTTGAATGATGTGTAGAAAAGGTTTGGATTTTAATTACATTCACATTAGATAATTCATTAACTGTATTTCGCATTAAACATATTTGTAATCCTAGAGTCATAGACTTGTAGGATTAGAAGAAAATCAGAAATCCTCAAGTTTATCCTCCTCCTTTTGTAGAAGGAACAATAGATATGACAATTTTAATGATTTCCCTCCAGTATTATAGAATGACTATTGATGGTTTATGCATCTTTCCATCTGTTTCATGGGCAACTTTACTTGCCATCTCCCAGGTTAAAATTCCTTGAATCATCCTTGACCTTTTCCCTCCCCAAATCTCTCCCTTCTTATTTTTAACTTATTAAGCTGCTTCTAAGGAATCTTCTGTGATCTAGTCTCCTCTCATCTTAGTCTACCCAAAACCACTACTCTGTGATGTCAACCAGTTGTCTAGAATATAGGCTCTATAATAGCAAGAACAATTCTCCTTTTTGCTCATGGTAGCTAAGGCTATTCTAGAATAGTTCTATTTTTTTTCATCAAATGTATTCACAGAATTATCAAAAGAGTCTCAAGATCTTTGTCAACACTGTCCAACAAGAATTCAAATTGGCAAATGAGATGGAACCCATTTTTCACACTTAATATGAAGCTGGGTCTGTCTCTAGGTCAGATGCTTGTAAGTCCCCAGAAATGGTGATTTGTACTTATCACTTATTTTTTACAGTTAATTAAGTTTTATTATCTTTATCATGCACTCTAGATGTCAAGTCCTTCCCATCCTCAGGATCCAGTTCATTTTCCTCCTTCCTTGAAGGCTGTTCCAACTATTTCTGTTCAGTGGCCATGGAAAGGAAAATTTCTTTTCATTCCTATGGTACTTATCTTACATGATATATAAATAGCTCATGTTTCTAACTCTTCTCCTGGATGCCCTACAGATAAAGATCATACTGTCACTTTCCTTGTCTTCCATACAACATCTACACGACTCTGAGAATCTAATAGGACCCTGTGACTTACCGTGAGTGAAAGACAATTGAATGGGGAAAAGCACTAAGTGAACATAAAGCCTTCCACATGGAGTGTTTGCAAAGGACTGAGATGATAATTTGTCAAAAATTAGTACCAGAGGGGACCAGCAGTTAGCGTAATGGCTATGTGGCTGGACTCCCACGTAGTTAACCGCAGTTTGCGTCCCGGACCCAGTGACTTAAAACTCACGCCGGGCACGTGTGCGTGCGTGCCCAAGAGCCTGAGAAGAGAATGGAGGAGAAGGGATTGCGGCATGACCATCCCCCCTGGGGGAGGGGGCTTTCTCCCTTTCTGTCTCTCTATCTGGAGAGCGCACACGCCCTATAGCAAAAAAAAAAATCTCCAAAAAAAAAAAATAGTACCAGATTCTGGCAAATAACTTTGGCATTTCCTTTCTTTATAATAAAAGTAATATATGTTTATTTTAGATTTGGGAGAAAATACAAAAAGAAAATAAAATGATTTCTAATAACTTCTGAGGGTATTCAGTTTTGTCATTTTCCCCTTCAGGTTATCCATCTATGAATTGATTTGCTTATTTATAGAATAATCCATAATGATCAGGAAATACAGTTTTATATCTTCCTTTTTGCAGTTAATATTGCATCATCATGGTTTTCTCTATTTAATAATCCATTAAAAAATCTGGGGTTTTGGGATTTTTAAAAAAATTTTTCTATGGGGGCATGTGCTCTCATTGGAGAGATAGAGAAAGAAAAGGATAGTGAGAAAGCACCCCTCATGAGGGTGGGTCATGTCACAATCCCTTTTCCCTCATTTTTTTTTTGGATTTTGGGCATGCAAACACATGCACATGTTTCTTCAAGCCAGTGGGTCCACGACCCATGCAGTCCTCCATGTGATATCCAGCTGGCCCAAGAAAGGTTCTTATCTGGTTACACAATATTCCATTACATGAGCTGTTTCATAATCTCTCCAATGATCTATTATTGAACATTTAGGTATTTCTAGTTCTTCACTACTGCAAACTAATGTGCTAAGAATTATCAAGTACTTACTATTGGCCAGGAATTGTTCTGAGTTCTTTATAGTCAGTGACATTTTAAATGCCATAATAATCCTATTAGATGGTACTTTTAGAATATCCATTTTTTAGATGTGCAAATTAAAGACTATAGAGGTTGAGTTCTTCATCTGAGATTGTAGAGCTGATAAGTGATAAAGTCAGAATTCTCCCACAGGGTGTTCGACTCAAGAACCTGTACTAACCAGTATGCATACAATCACGGTAAATTCACCTAATGCAGAATTCCGTCCACATTTCTAATATTGTCTAATAGAAAAATAATAACACTTGAGTTACTAAATTGAAGGGTATAAAGCAGTTTCCTATTGCCAAATTAATCCTCAATTTATTTATACTTAATATATCCAGGGTAGGAGCCTACCCTGTTTCCCTGAGGGAGACATAGAGTCCTGAGCCATCCATGTCCACTGTTAAACCTTTCATCCAGCTACTCTACTATAGCATCTACCACATAACATTAGTTTGTTTACATCCGTCTTTGCTCTACTATGAAATCTTTGAGAATAAGACTGAGACTCATTTGTCTTTTAACTCACAATATCTACAACTGTGACAGATACATAGTAGTACTTGATATTAAAGAGAATATTCTGCAGTTTTAGGAGCCAGTTTGCTGTACACAAGTATAAGTCACTCTGTTTTTCTCTCTAGTGTCCATGTTTCCACAATACGGAGCTTCAGCTGGAAACACTATGGTCCCTCTGCTGATTCCCACCCCACCTCTTTCTCTCTCACAACCTAAAAACTAACTCTCCAAATCCATCTCAAGTGCTATCTTGGCCATGAAGCCTTTCCTCTTCCATCATCTCCACCAGTGCTAGAACTCTCCCCTTCCAGACTCGGCTAAAAAATTGACTGTTTATAATATATACTATGGCAATAGATTTTTAAAAGTCAAAGTTAGAATTTTCTAATATAATTTTTTGATGTCACTTATTAATTTTGTGTATTTTTTATTCTTTTCTCACCCTAAACATACGTTAAGATTCAAGCATTTGCATTCTTTTTCCAAGATTTATGAAGGTGGTATACCAGAAGCACTCAGGATTCCCCCGGCCTTCAAGGATGGGCCAAGGGGCTGTAATGTTCCCAGCTTTTTCCTGAAATGGGTTAGTGTGGCTTCAGCTATCATGATAGCTTGGCAGAACATTTAGGGTTCATTGATTTTTCCCATCTCTCTCCATGTAAAGAGCTGTATCCTCTATCGCAGAGGCTAGAGGCTCATAGAGTTCTACAGACAAGTTCAAATACTTTCCAATGGAGTGGTTGAGGGACTCTGTAATTAACCTGTTTTCCTAGAAATCTCTAGAATTCTTGATTACAACTATTTTTGATCAACATAAAATTACTAAATTTCTCCTGGCTGAAAAAATATTGTCAGATAATAAAACCTTGCTCCAGTTGCATGTCCCAGTCCTAAAACGAGGCCTGTGTTTTTGATTACCCATCATCTTTCATTGCAATTCATCTGTATGTTATTTTTAGCATATTCTGCATTTCACAGATGACCATGTTTGTTTTTTTTTTTTCCTCTTGGTATCAGCACAGCTTTTTCAGTAAAAATTCTTTGGCATATTAATATGCCCTAATAAATCTAGTACATATGTCTTTAAACCACACATGTAAATATTTCATTTGCTATTAAATTTGTTGAAACATTCATCTCATAATATTTTTCTATTTTCCTGTCACTAGAACTCTCCAACTTGCCTCTGAGATCTGTACTTATGGAAAATTAATATTTAATGTAGAAATTGTGTAGTCAGGAATCTGGTGGGCATGAAGAGAGGCAGAAATGGGCAAGAAGAGTTTAAAACAGAAAAGGAGAATTTAAAATGAGGATACCTTAGTTTATGGTAATCTTAACATAGTGGAAGTGAAAGAGGTAAAGGTACCATTGTTCGTGAGAGGCTGTGTAATGGAAAAACAGAATATAAGCATTAAAACAATGGAAAAATCAGAAGAGCTGATGGGAAAATCAGATGGTGGTAATACAGTTGGCAAAGGTGAAGGTGAATTCCAGAATGGAAAATCATTTTAATGATTTTCCAGAAGGGTAAAAACACAGAACTTAAAGCAGAGGTTATACACCTCTCCAATTTCTAAACTCTACCACAAATTTTAATAGCATTTAGTAGTTTAACAATAGCATTCACAGTCAGACAACTTTATTAGGCATAAGGGAAGTAAGTCAATAATGAAATTGTTTACTGACCAAACACTACAATTTCAATAACTATTAAGACTCCTGTAATGAAAAGATTGATTCCAGATTTTGGCAGAAAATAGTCTGGCAAAAACAAAAACAGTTCTTTGGGCTTGGCATGGAGCTCTGCTATATCTTTGCCAGGCCAATCCCACACTTAGAAAGAGAGGCAAGAAACTACTGCGTACCCAGGGTGAGTGATCATATTGAAAACAGAGGGAGAAATATGAGAGTCAAGATTTAAGGATTCATTTCTATTTGTTATTTAATTCACTCAGTGAACACCTAGAAAGTACCAAACATGATTGTAGATTCTAAGAATAAAAAACTATTTTTTATTTGACCCTTTACAAAAATATTTTGCTGATTACTTGGATAAATGTAATTTGTGTTTGTTTATTGCAAGGTGCTTGTTCTCTACAGAGAGAGAGAGAGAAAGAGAGACACAAAGAAAGATAAAAAAAGTGAGGAAGCACCCCCCCGCCCCCCATGAGGATGGTCATATTGACATCCCTTCTTTTCCATTCTCCTCTTGGGATTTCAGGTACACAGGCACACACGTCTGGCATATTGTCCAAGCCCCTGGATCCAGGACTCAAACAGCACAGTCAGCTATGTGAGATCCAGCTGCCTTAACCAACATATCATTATCTGGCTTTAATATAATTGCTATAATAGAGTTATATTTAAGTTCCATAAATGATAGGAGAATGAGCCAAGGATGTTAGTGAAAAATTCTAAGAAAAGTTGCCTTGTGACACTTGATGTCAGCTTTGAAAAACATGGAGTTTCTGGACATGAAGAAATGAGTAGTGGTTGAAAATTGCAGGTGGATATCAGGCATTTGAGATGCTGTTTCCTTGGAAGAGCAAATCTAAGGGCAAAGCTTCGTGTTACTCCTTTATTGAGTAGTGCTATTGTAGGGAGGCAGAAGAGAGGGAGTGTAGCACAGATGGTAGGAAAGCAAATATGGATGGGGCGGGATGCAGAGTGAGGGTGGGGAATACTTCAGGTGGCTGCAGCTATGTAGCAAGGACAGCTGATGGCTGAAACTTGTGGGGTGTCCTCCTAACGGCTCTGAATTCACATTTCTGAGAACAGTCCAGCTGTAGAGAAGGAGGAAGAATAGACAAAATCTATTCCTTCTCTTTTTTGTTCCATAGGCTGATTTAAACACTCCTTTGGGCATAGCTCCTTGGCACTTCTAAGTGTGCCACTCAGCCTTCTTAGTTGCTGGGAAAGTAAGAGCCCCCACGCTGTAGAGCATGTGTGTCTATCTCTCCTTCTCTCCTTGTCAGTCTGTCCTAGGCCTCTGTCTGTAATGGTAGTGGGTGTGAGAGCAACAATGATTTGACTCCATGATGCTGGGAATGCTCTAAACCTTTGCTAGGACCACTGCGGCAAAATGCAGATGGGTACAGTTGTGATAGCAAATGTAATTCCAACACAAGGAACATTAAATTGCTTGTTTGGAAAAATAGTGTAGGAACTTAAATGAGAAAGAAGACAAGAGAAGTCAGAATGTCTCCTGAAAGACATTGTTGGTAGATGGGAATCATGTAATTTATTTGTTAGCAAGTACAAAGCAATTGAAGGTTTCCTAAAAATACATGACATGATCAAAGTTATATTTTCGTTTTTTTGTTTGCCTATTTGGTAGGGGGATCTAACAGAAGTGGTATATAAAGTGGGGCTAGCGGGTATAGATGTTTGAAGCAAACTGTTTTGGTGAAGAGCACCAGGCCGTTCAGTTCCATATCATTAGGATGGGCCTATGGACTCCTTAAAGACACTCCTCCAAGGTTTTCCACATGTATCTTCCTTCTTGAAGGAGGTTGAACAGATACATGTATCTTGTCCCAGGATTTTACATGCATATGCATTGCATGTTTGCATTATAACAGTAATTAGTCACTCAATATTTAGATTAAATCTATATAGATAAATAAGCCCAATTTTCTCTTCACAGTCCAGAACCTGAGGAAGCAGAGGCTCAAACCTCCACATCCCCCATGGGGAAATATTGAACCACACAGGGGAGGTGGCAGTCCTGCCCTTAGCATAAATGGACTCTATCCTTTACTGTTCCTACCATGGTCTGAGCTTTGTCAGAAGACCGTAGTGAAAGCATCAGTCAGCTCACCAACAAGTCAATAGTCAGGGTGTACTGCATGCCAAATGCTGCCCTAGGCACTGAGGGGAAGGAGGGCACAGTTGGCAGTAAACTACTTAGTCTCAGGGTGGGCAGGACGGCAGCAATTCTTTACGTTACAGCGATAGACTTTGACCATTATTGAGGGAACACCAATGATGTATGAGATCAGGCTTATTATTTGTTGAAGCAAATACTGTTCCTTTAGAAAAAGGAAGACGGGGCCGGCAGGTGGGAGCTATGGACTCCCACATGGCAGACCACAGTTTGAGTCTAGACTTGGTGGGTGTCTCTCTCTCTCTCTCTCTCTCTCTCTCCCCTCCCTCTCCCTCTCCCTCTCTTTCTCACTCTGCCAATCTCTAGTTAAATTAAAATAAATAAATAAAGTTAAGATTAAAAAATAATTCTTAAATAAAAAAAGAAAAAGACACTAAAGAAAAGTAATTAAAATCATGAGCTTTGAAGCCAAGAATGCCTAGATTCAAATACTGCTTCTACCCTTACTAAGTAAGCTAGCATATCTCAGTTTTCTTATTTTTAAGGCAGAGCTATAATAGTTTTTCCTAATAGGGATGCTGGGAAGAGCCAATGAAATAATGTAAGTAAGTGCTTAGCATAGTATTTTCAGTGCATATTTATGTTACTACAGGTTAATAATCTCTTCCTCTCTTTTTTGGAGAGTTTTTTTCTATAGGGCACGTGTACTCTCCAGAAAGAAAGAGAGAGACAGACAGAAAGTGAGAAATCACCCCCTAGGGGAGATGTCCACACCACAATCCCTTCTCCTCCGTTCTTCTCTCAGGATCTTGGGCATGCACGCACACGTGCCTGGCATGAGTTTAAGCCACTGGGTTCGGGACTTGAATCACGGTCGACTACATGGGAGTCCAGCAACATAGCCATTATGCCAACTGCTGGTTCCCAGGATAATAATCTCTTATTTAGAGTACAGAAATCCCCAAATCACCAAAAACTGAAAGTAACTCATTTCAGGACTGCATGACTACAAATGTAATTATCACCCTTTAAAACAGTCTTTATGGTGCTGTTTGGAGGTCACTAAAGAGGACAACATGGTAAATCTATACAATATAAAAACCACTGATGACCCATGTTTGGGTTTGGGGAGACTAAACAATATATTATTCTATTTCTTGCCTGAGTACTGAATCCTCTGAGACAGAAAAAAGAATTGGGCAGATGAAGATTACAATACCTTGTTCATTACTGATAGAATGATTGGAAACTGAGACTTAGGGATGAGGAAACAATGGGCTGCCTAATACTTAACTCCAGCATGTAGACTTACTCGGCTGTCAGCACTGGTTGATCATGGGATTTTCATGCAGGGAGACAAGGCTGCTGTTGTAAAGTTCACTACATGGTTAAGAGCAAAGTAGGATAAATTTTTCTGAAATTAGGTAGGTCTGAATTAAAAAAATAAAAAAGGTGAAGGGAAGGAAATCAGTCATCCATTCCCTGTCTTTGCTCCAGATTTTATTAATAATCCTCCTCCAATGAGTAAAAGTTAGTGAGGCTACAGAGAAAGCCAGGATTGTTACTGGAATGGGAACATGAAGGGCAAAGGCAGTCCCATTTAATAATACATAGTCTTAATAAATAACAGAAGAAGGGTGGTCAGCATATGCATGAACATTCCTGCCTCTGCCCTTCCCATCTCAGCATGCATGCAGATTATGTACAATTAAGTATATATATTCGTGGGCATCTGAACGAACTGCACCAATTGAATAGTAAATGTAGATGCCACAGGGTAAAGTTCTCCTCCATTAGAAATTTAGCTAACTAGATCATTTGGTAACATACTTTAGAAAATTTAGATCTCACTTTCAGCAATAAAATCCTAGTTTATAATCGATATATATTTTCTTTCTTTTTTTGTTTGTTAAGTTTTAGCCTTAGGGTCTGTACACTCATCAGAGAGAGACAGTGAGAGGGAAAGTGAGAAATCACTGCCCCCCCCCAGAAGGGGGAGTAGAGGGGATAGTCATGCCACAATCCCTTCTACTTCATTCTCCTCCTGGGATCTTGGCCATGCACGCACACACACCCAGTGGAAGTTTGGAAGTTTTAAGCCGCTGGGTCTGGGACTCAAACCACTCTTGGCCATGTGGGAGTCCAGTGACATAACTGCTACACTGTTGGCTGGCCCCTATACCATATATTTTCTTTCATTAGGGAACCATGACAGAATCAGAAAACCTTAGCAAAATTTCACTCTGGAGTTCAAATGGAAACTTTCACCAAGGTCCATGTAAAAGATACATGCACTTAGTGGGTGAAAGACACACAACTGTCTGACCTGTCAGATTGTATCTCCTTCTCCTGACTAGGAAGTAATGAAAGATGGTAACAATGAGTCTGATTTCTGCTCTTTTTCACAAAACGTTTTTTTTTTTTCTGCTTTAGCATCAAAACTGTATCAACAATCTTCCCCCCCCCCCAAAAAAAAACCCTGAAACTCAATGGAAGATGATGCACCCATGATTTACAGACAGTACCAGCATTTTCTTCTGGTTGGACTATCTTTGGCATAACCCACATCTTAAATTTGAAGCTGTCATCATGCAAGGAAATTCATTCTACGGTACCATGGAGACTAGTCCTCCAAGGATCACATGCCACTTGTTTCTACAGTAGTCTCTAGCAGTACCATAGTGGGTGAAAGAGAGGGCGCTCTCACAGAAAGGTGGACATGAACTAGTTTGGTAGAAGTCAAGTATTATCAAAGCCATTGGGTCAAGTTTAACTGAAAACCAAAAGCAGCATGTCTGACGATAAGAGGTCCTAGAGAAATAAGATGATCAGAGAAGAAATTATTGGCCAGGCTTGTTTTCTTACTCATTTGGACAGAATAGATGCATAAAGTATGACATAAGCACACATAACAGGGCCTGTCATCACAAGGTCACTGCTGTACATATTAATATTAATGTTTTCTATTCTGTTTACTCCAGAAAACATATTCCATATAGGCTTACTTCCTATTTGACTTTATAAATAAAATTTCTGCTCTTTTAATTAGTTAAAAATTATTCTGATATAGTAGGACCTTATTATAATTCCTTAGGAGGTCATTTTTCAAAATCTTGAGTGCCAGATGCCATAGTCTTCTTCAGTTTTCCACTTACGTATCCTGGGGGGAAAAAAAAAACGGAGATGATGGGTTTGAAGAATTTAGTTCAGTGCCTGATATGCAAGAGGACTTCAACAAATTCATGAAAAAAAATGGAATTAAAGTACAAGTTTATTTTGGTACAAAAATTCTTCAAACTCCATGCTTGCTTTTTTTTTTCCATACTATGCATTTTCCATAAACTTTTTGAAGACCCTTGCTATAGTATACTCTTAATAAATAAGAACAACTGAGTCCCGTTTGAAGAAGACAAAATGTATGTTGGCAGCCTTCTCCCCTTGAGTCACCCCCTCCAAATCCAGTGGACCCTGGAATTAGTCTTCTCTCTGAGACCCCAAATTCAGTGTCTGAGCTGTAATTGCTGGGATGCCACATACTCTCTGACCTACCCTAATGGAAACCAGCCTCAAAACTCTGTATACCAGGAATAAGCTCTGAGTATCTGTGGAGCCCGAACTATAGCCCCCACCCCCTTTTTACTTATGTAGCAATCCTAGCCAAGAGTAAGGGCTGCATTATTTTTATTTCCTCCTCACAATTTCTGCCTAGTTTCCCTGTTTAGTCTCCCAGTCCAGCTTAAGGTATTGTTCTGCATTCTAGCCAGCATCCTGCCTGGCTCTTGCAAGTCTTTTGCCCCAAAGATGAATTGTGCACCCTTATATTTCTAACTAATTATGAGTAATCCACATGAATAAGTCTATAGCCCACTGCTATTCTCTTCTCCCAGATGTCATTCAGTACTAGGATCTTCATCCCTGTGTGCCACTGTCTAGATAAGCACTGAGGACTGTCTGAACCATCTCAGGTTTTTAAAAAAGGATTATTTATTTTAACTTTATTTATTTATTCATTTTAATTTGACCGGGGGGGGGGGAGAGAGAGAGAGAGGAAAAGTGAGAAAGCAAGCTACCAGGTCCAGGACTCGAACCACGGTTGGCCATGTGGAAGTCCAACACCCTTAACTACCAAGCCACCTGCCAGCCTCTCATCTCAGTTCTTGATGCTCTTTGGAATCTCTGTGTCTGAGCTACCCCTACTCACATCATCTTCCCATTCTGGTGACATTGGTGCTACTGAAATCTGGTTTCTCTCCTCCCTCCAAAAGATGTGTTTGTTTGTGGCTAACTCGCATTTCACCTCACAATTTCTGTAACAATAGTGATTTCCCAGACTTTACTGCAAATTGACTGATTTCCAAGTACAAGGAATGGGGCTAGAAGAGAGAAAGGGTCATAAGGCTCATGGCTCAAAGAAGTTTATGAGTTGAATCTTGACCCCTTGAACCCGAGCAAGCTGAAGAAGTGATTTTTCATTTGTTTTTGGCTTTCTAGAATCACATTCTCTTCAATAATTTATTCATTAGATTTATTTTTCTTATTTTTTTTCTGTACTCAGAACTTCTGTGCAAGATGGAATAAGAAAACTGCAAACCCCTTCGGGCCACAAATCAGGAATTGTTTCAATTACTTCTTTTCTTGATGAAACCCAGGATATAGGTCTTGATGAAGCCACATCAGCACTTTTTCTGTTTTCCTTACAGAACAAATTGCCAGCAGGATTCCTGTTTACGAGGGTAGGAATTGCTTGTACGAATTTCCCCAAAGGATTCTGACAGGAAGCTTCTCTCTGCTAAGGCAAAGGACTCCTCGTATCACTGGTTTTGGGCATGCAGCCAGAAAAGACTGAAATCCCTTATGCCCACCAAGATACCCTTCCTCATATCTGTACTGCCTGAGTTGTTCGAGGAACACAGTTCATTTCAGTAATTATCTCAGAAGGGAGAAGTCTAAGTCTGCATAATTACAATGTTCTTGCATATGGAGGATTTTCTCCAGTTTGGAAGTCAGCAGGGTGCCCGGGCAAGAGCTGAATGGTGAATCCAAGTGTTGAGACCACAAGCAGGGTAGGGTGGAGGAGGTCCCATAATGACCTGCCAAAGCCCAATCCATACTGATCAGTGAGGCTGTGAGGGGCTGGGAAGTGCAGCAACTATGGCGACAGCAGCTGTCCTTCCTAGGCTCATTCACTTTGAACAAAAGTATGAATGAGGGAGCTTCAAAGCCGACACCATAAGTTAAAAAATGACAATTAGGCTACAGAAATTTCACATGTGCACACAATGTGTGTGAACAATCATAGCAATAATGATAATAACCTTTTTTTAAGCATTTAATAGGTTAAGGTACTGCTTACATTGTCATCATCAGTGTCTTCTAATTGCCTCACACTCCCTCTGGGTACTGCAGATTCAGCAGTGGATAGATAAAAACAGACAAATAGAAAATGAAGTCACTTGGGCCAGCTGATGGTGTGGTGGTTAAGGGCACTGGACTCCCACATGGGTGACTGAGGTTCCAGTCCTAGACCTGGCAGCTTGCTTTCTCACTTTCTCTTTCTCTCTGTCACTGTCTCTCTTTGGTTAAAATGAAAGAGAGAGAGAGAGAGAGAGATAACAAAAAAAAAAAAGAAAGAAAAGAAAAGAAAGTCCCTGTCCTCATAAGTCATATAATACTCATTAAATTCATTAAAGTTCTCCAAAGTCTGAATTTTTTCTTATAAGCCATGGCACCTACAACTGATTGAAAATGTTTTGGCTTCACATGAAAGCAATGTTAAAAGTAGTTCTGTTTTCAATGGCAAAAAGCAGGGATGTATCAGCCATTGGTTTAAAACTGGTAGCTTAGCTGAGTCTTTAACAGGTTTCCACATTATAGTCTGGTTGCTTCTAAGTAAAGTGACATATGGTAAGAATCTATGTTCAGAGTCCATTGTGGTAACTTTTAACCTGTAAAATGCATCCCTTTGGTGGACAGTGCTGGATGAAATCTCATGTCCATAAATCAGGCATCCAGTAAGCCTTTAGATGATAGTACTGAGGGAAACACAGCAAGCCAGGGAGGCTAAGACCTAGCTGTCTTACATGGCATTTATTTCAGGATGAACCAATATCCCTCAAGGATAAAAGAGATCATGATAAAAGAGAGATGATATGATCAAATTGCAGCAAAGTTAATGGCAGGTCTCTTTGTAGGATGGAGTCATAGCAAAGGACAGTGTTGGGGTATCACTCACAATTTGGACCTTCAGCAGTAGCAAAGAATAGGTCAGTCTTATTCAAAATGGTCCCAGACTTTAAGCCATGCATCACTTTCATCTCTGCCACCATGGCTATTCAGTTCATGGGCCTACTGAGTACTCACAGGGCAGTCAAGATAGAGGCTGACCAACAACCAGAGATATCATTATATCCACCCAACTATGTACCTCCTCTACAATGAAGGGTCTCTGGTGGATATTAATATGAGATAAAAGGTCCAACATGGTCTTTGACCACTTCCATTGTTACATAAACATGTTTCTTTTCCAGATCCTTTTTTTCTGATCTAATCTTGCTCCTTCTAAGGCCCTGACCAAGCCTCTTTCAAAAATCCGTGTGTATCCTTACTCTGGGGCACTTCTCCATTCATGCAAAGGAAACGATCAAGTCCACTACTCATATCTCTGCCCCTTTGGCGGATTTACTCTCACTACTGTCCTTGAGTGCTGCCAATGAATGAAGCTGTCTTGAAGTAGCTGTCCATTTCCTACTCAGATCAGCATAGGGGGAGAAAAAAGAAAACACATTATAAAGCGGATCTCAATTTGTTTGTGTGTGTGTGTGTGTGTTTCCCTGCCTCTACTATCTAGTAACAGGAAACCCCACATGATATGAGCCCAAAGATGAGAGGTGTGGAAAAGGCATCACTAATATGTTGAGATACATCTTCAAGTAACTTTCTTATTTTGCTGGACCTGCTGGTCTGATTCTGGATATACCATTTCTGTGATCCAGTGTCTAGCAGATTGTTGCTATGCCACCCAGTATCACAGTGTGAAGAATCTTATAGCACCTCACTCATATTTGACAGGCACATTTACCAGGTAACCTGTTGTAAAATGTTCAGTCTTTACTAGGATCCCTCTGGTACCTTTCCAATGGTGGGTAGTTCTCTGCTGTGGAAGGGGTATCTGTTATGCCTCTCTACATGGCCTTGCCAGAGACTCCAGACAACATTTTTACCTATCACAGAAGACGATGGGCTCTGCCAGGCCATGTGGCTCAATTTGCTGGGCAACTAATTCCACAAACTAGACCTGTTGTAGATCCTCCTCTTGCTATGAGCCCCGTTCAAAACTGTTGGTCTTTCAATCATCAGCTCAGCCCACTGAGAACTATTCCCAATATGACCTCTTGCTGCCTTCAAAATCCACAGAGGGCCACTAAGTGCTGTGGCTCCTTACTAGGAAAAGGTGCAGAGATAAAAACTGTTCATTTTTAAAGGGTATGTTCCTGTACAGGACATGTCTTAGACCATTGGACTCCTAAAACATCTCTAATGGGCTGTCAGGTGGCATGGTGGTTGAAACACTGGACTCCCATGTGACCAAATACAATTTGAGTCCTGGACCTGGAGACTTGCTTTCTCACTTTCTCTCTCTCTTTGTCTCTCTTTGGTTAAATTAAAAAAATAATAATAACAAATGGAATTAAGTAAATAAATAAATAATTTTTTAAAAGTCTCTAATATGGTAGGCAGCTAATTTTTTATGTGGTTTAAGATCAATCCCTGACATGTTTTTATCTTACCAGGGATCTAGAGTACTTACTACTTCCTGTTCATCAGCTCTTACTAACATGATAGTATTAATATCATGGATAACTGCAGTGTCCTGAGTAATGTTAATTTGATCAGGGTTCCTCTGATTATTTTGTGACAGAGAACAGAAGGCTTAATATAACATTATAAAAATAACGTGAATGAATCATGTCCTTTCCACATAAAAGGAATCTGCCTTTCATTCTCCTTTTTGATAGAATTATAGAAGACATTCATAAGGTCATAGTCTCATCTCTATTACCAAAGCCTGTGTTGATGTGTTCAGTAGATTTTACATACAGCATGGAAACTGAGTTGCAATGACTCCACCCTTGGTGAAGTTTATATGAGTTTGCTGTTTTCCACTTCAATTACTTGGCTTTATCTTTTGGAGACCATACAGGTGAATTGAATTATGATATGTAGGGACCACTTTGCCTGCATCCTGTGTCTTTGGTATTGGGGCTAATCTCCAAAATTCATTCTGGAATACAATATTGTTTATGCTTAGTTATCTTGGCAAGGAGTAAAGGCAAACTCAAAATTTTTCCATAATTTTGTGTCACACTCTGTAGGTCAGGAATAATAACAATTAGAAGAAAAATGGGGAGGA
The DNA here is from genome assembly GCF_000334495.1 of Tupaia belangeri chinensis. NCBI lineage: Eukaryota > Metazoa > Chordata > Mammalia > Scandentia > Tupaiidae > Tupaia > Tupaia belangeri. Next base: position 627,796 of record NW_006159447.1, on the reverse strand, counting down.
AAATCAGTAATGGGACAAAGAAAGCTGCCAATTTCTGTTAAAGATATATTATAGTTTAGTCAACTGGACTAGGAATAAATGGTTGCATGTTAAAATATTCACTTTGCAAGCTAAATAATGTGATTGACTATAAAAGAAAATGAAATTAAAAATAAAGAAAAAAATGAGAAAAAAAGGAATAATAACAGTGTTACCAGTGGTTCAGTATACCCATCCAATTACACATTTGTGAATTAGAAAATGTGTCTTAGACTCAATGAACCTTTGTAGGATGGACTTAGTTCAAAGTTCTGTTTATCATCTGGATGCCCTGAACCTTCACTTTATCTGGACCTCCTATATGGTGTGTCGGGTCCCTTGAGTTAGTGTCAGCTCAGACAATGAATTTATTTATCCTTACAAGGTCTAGTTATTCCATTTTCCTCTTGGATAGTCACTCTAGAATATTGACTTTGGGGAATATTTATTGTATATACATATGACATTATAGGGTCATTCCTTGTGATGGTTAATTATAGTATAAATTTGACTGGATTAAGTAATACCTAGAAAACCTATACAGCATTTTTGCTGGGTGTGTCTGTGAGGATATTTCCAGAAGAGGTTAGCAGTGAGTCTTAGTGAACTAAGTGGGAAACATCAATGTGGCCAGGTATGAGTCAATGAGCTGGGGCCCTGGATAGAACAAAAACAGAAAGGGCAGTAGGTCTCACTTCAGAAACTAAATGTACTTATCTCCTGCCTTGCACATCAGACTCTCAAAGACTTCTACAGCAGTCCCTTCAGTTCTCAGGCTTTCAGTCTCAGACTAAGAGTTACACCACCAGCTTCCCTGACACTGAGGTCTTTAGAGTTGAATTCAGCAATGTTATAGGCATTCTATGGTCTCTAGCTTGTAGAAGGCTTGTGGGATTTTTCAGCTGCCATAATTGAGTTAGCTAATTTCATTGATAAATCTCTTCTCATATGTCTATGTACATATTCTATTGGTTCTGTCTCTTTAGAGTACCTTGACTAATACATTCCTCAAGGGAACCAAGCCTGCTCTTCAATCAACTTCTGAGTCTATAAACTAATTTAGATATGGAAATTGGGTAAAGAATTATATGTTTTTTTATTGTTTTGACTGACTTATGCCAGTTCATTTTAGGGTGGTGGGGAAGAGGGATTACATTAATTCAGCTTGAATAACATCATGAGTTGTTCATGTATCTTGTTCCCAGATACATTCTAATCTATAAATCATTACCATAGATCCCTTCAGGTCAAGGTGCCTTGATTACTATATGGTTCTTTCCTTTATAATTCTCACACTTTGATTCTGAAGACTAAATGTTGCCACTTGGCCTTTGTTTTTGTGGGATCGTGTCATAACCCTACATAAAAAGCAGCCCAGAGCTGGCCCCGTAGTAAAGAGAGCTTAGTGGTAAAGGGAAGTGGGCTTCATATTGTCCATGGTTTGAATCCCAACCCTGGCACCTTGAAAAGCATTCCAGGTGCATGTACATATGTGCCCCAAATCCTGACAAGATGGAGAAATGGATGTGAAGATATTGCAGTTGACCATGCCCCATTGAGGGTATTTTCTCCTCTCTCTCTCTCTCTTTTTCTCTTGTGAGCAAACATGCCCTTTGACAATTAAAAAGCAACCCAATATCAGAGTAGACATTCTACTATAATTCCAGCAGATGGAGGTCTCTTCTGAGCTTCTCAGATGTGCTCTCCATCTTTAGTGGAGCCTTCATTATGCCCTTAGTAAAGGACTGTCTATTGGTCCTTCCAGTAAATAGTTCATTAGTTGGATTTGGGGTCTTACAAAATGAATCCATTCTAACATTTTTCACTTCCCTTAGCCTTTTGACTCCTTCAATTTTCTGCCAAGGCAGTTCTGGCATCTCTACTTCATTTACTGTGTACCATTATTACTTAACAGTCTTCAAAGACCATCCCAGCAGTGGATTAGGACTGGCTCCAGATCTCTATGCCAGGACAGTAAATCCTGAATTCTTGTTCTGACTGTGCTGCTACCAACCAGTTATTGGGCTTGGCAAAAAGGGGTAAATAGTAGTGGATCTTGAGGAGAAAAAGCACTACATTGCAAGGCATCTTCCTTGGGTGAGCCCTTTACAAGGTGTGTAGGCAAGAAGTTGCTCTCCTCTGATAAAGAAAAGGGAGGAGGGTTTCCTGCTAGCCTGCAGTGTTCAGGAGAAGCTGGTTAAGATTTTCAGAATTCTGGGGCTAGTAGGTACAGCAGTAAAATGTGGTACTCCATGAAGCAGTTGCACATGAGAAGGCTTCTGGTTCAAGACCAGAGGCTTCCCTGAGTACATCTGGCACATACAGTCTGGCCTTGTGGCTGAGTGGTTAAAGGAGACAGATTCCACACAGTTAACCACAGTTAGAATCCCAACTGTTGCTTGGAAAACATACTGGGCATGTGTATATTCTGGGCAAAGAGATATGGAGCCAGTCACAAATCTTGACTGTATGGAGAGGTGGAGAAGAAGAGATTGCAGGGGCCAGCAGGTTGCATGGTGGTTAAGGCGCTGGACACTCCCATATGGCCGACCATGTTTCAAGTCCCAAACCTGGTGGCTTGCAGGGATCACATCATGACCATAACCCACCGGTTTTGTATTTTCTCTCTACCCTGACCCCATCTCTCTCTCTCTCTCTCTCTCTCTCTGTGCCAGGCACCTGTGGCCTCTAGCAAATAAATAAGAAATAAAAACTAGTAGAGCAAAATTGAAGGTATACAACATAATGTGGTATTCTTTGTTGAAAACAATGATTCTTGTAGCATCCTTGATTTGGTTATTGCACACTATGTATGTGCTGTGAAAATCCATATCGTACCCACAAAGATGTATGATTAAATGTAAAATAAGAAATTATTTAAAAAATAAATTAAAAATATATTTATAAGCATAAATAAATAAATGTAATAAAAATGTCACCATATTAAAAAGAAGAAGTAGATGCTTATATTCCTTTATTCATTCATGGGGAGAGACCTTGGGGGTATTAGTTCTCCTTCATCCAGGCTGCACATGACTGTGGCATAGTTTCCTGTAGTTCATCATGCCACAGTATTGTATAAGACCTGGAATAGCAAATGAAGAATGGGGTGAGGCGTGCTTAAGGCAAGATGCTGTCACTGAGTCAAAGACCACAAGAGTTGTTTGCTATAACCATGGCTAGAGTTAGATAGAAGTGAAGCCAAGACAATGTGATACAATTCACATTGAATAAATAGGAAGAAGAAGAAAAAGATATAGAGGAAGACTAACCTAACTAAAGTGTCCAAGATGTTACATCTAGCTTATGGTAGACAGCTGAAATTAAAATTTAGCTTCTCTGATTTCTCTCTCTTTCTCTCTCTCTCTTTCTTTTTTTCTTAGAATTTTTTCCTATAGGGCACATGCACTTGCCAGAGAGACAGAAAGCAAGAAATCACCCTCCATGGGAGCATGGCCATGCCACAATTCCTTCTCTGTTCTCCTCCCAGGATTTGGGGCACACACACATGCACACGCACCCAGTGTGTGTTTGAAGCCACTGACTTTGGGACTCGACCCACGATTAGCCAGGTGGGAGTCCAGTGATGTAACCGCTATGCCATTTGTTGGCCCATACAATACCTCTTAATCACTACTATTTATTCTAAGAAAACCAAAGTACAGGGAGCCAGCAGTTAGCGTAATGGCTATGTCGCTGGACTCCCACGTAGTTGACCGCGGTTCACGTCCTGGACCCGGTGGCTTAAAACTCACGCCGGGCGCGTGTGCGTGCGTGCCCAAGATCCCGAGAGAATGGAGGAGAAGGGATTGCGGCGTGACCATCCCCCCTGGGGGGTGATTTCTCGCTTTCTGTCTCTATGTCTCTCTCTGTCTGTCTGGCGAGCGCACGCGCCCTGCAGTGAAAATCTCTCAAAAAAAAAAAAGAAAAAAGAAAAGAAAATCAAAGTACAGTAATGCACCACATAAGGATGGATGACATATACAGCAATTACAACAGGTAGACCATACAAACTAAGCATGTAGAGGCTCTTCCCTTGGGATTTGTGGAAGTACACTCTATGACCTTTGTACAACCATGCAATCACCTAATGCAGATTGCATCCTGGTTGTTTTGTGACAATCAAGTGGGAGGGCAGAGCTTAGCTCAGCAGCTATCTGTGAATGCTTTAGCTTTAGCTTGCAAAAGAGTATAGCTGCCTAGAAAACTACAGATCCAACCTCTCTGTGCCTTCTGGAAATTTAAAGCCTAATAAGCCTTTAACTATTATGATGACATTCCTTAAAGATCTTCATGATCTTTGCAACTTTTCCTAATCAAATCTAATAGCAGTTGTCCCTCATAATTCGGGAGGCTGACTCTTGATACAAAGAATTCCAAGATTCCACTTGGATACCAAACTCTGTGGATGTGTAAGTCCCTTATAGAAAATGGTTCAGTATTTGCATATAACATATACGACATCCTTCTGTATACTTTAAATCATCTCTAGATTATTTACACAGCCTCATATAATATAAAAGCTGTGTAAATAGTTGCTATATAATGTTTGATAATTTGTCTTATTTTTATATTGTTGTATGTAAATATTTTGAATACTATATTTTTTAAAAGAATTATTCTATTTAACTTCATTTATTCATTCATTCATTCATTTATTTTAATTTTACCATAGAGGGTCAGAGAGAGAGAGAGAGAGAAAGCGAGAAAGCAAGCCACCAGGTCCAGGACTCGAACTGCATTTGGCCATGTGGGAGTACAGTGCCCTTAACCACCACACCACGTGCTGGTCCCTTAAATACTGTTTTTTAAAGAATTATTTTATTTAACTTTCTTTCTTTCTTTCTTTCTTTCTTTCTTTCTTTCTTTCTTTCTTTCTTTCTTTCTTTCTTTCTTTCTTTTAATATGACCAGAGAGGGACAGAGAGAAAGAGAGAGAGAAAGCTGCCAGTCCAGGACTCAAACCATGGTTGGCCATACGGGTGATCCAGTGCCCTTAACCACCACTCAACTTGCTGGCCCCTTTAAATACTATTTTGATCCACAATTGATTGAATGTACAAATGCAAAACCTGTGGATATGGAGGGCTCACTGTATCTGTTCCTTGAACGCTGAGCTTACTATCACTCCTGAGCCTTTGCTCTTGTGTTATTTCTGCTAGGAGCTTTCTCTCTGTCTCTTCACCTGATGACTTCCTTCTTATTCTTCAAGGATCATTTCAAGTGCCATCTCCTCAGAGAAGCTCACCCTAACTACCTCATTTAAAATAAGGACACACCACCCGCTCATCTTCATCACCCTCCACATTGGTCATGTTTTGTTGCGCTATTATAACCATTGTAGACTTCAGTGACCTGGTGTTTCTTTATAAACGTAATGTTTGACTAGGATGCCAAAGGCCTTGAGGACAGGCAGTTTGTCTATTCTTTTTACCACAGAGTTCCTCATTCTTAAATACTGCTAAGCACATAGGAAACACTACAGAAATATTTGTTGAATGAATAAATATATGAACTATGAAATAAACAATTATTTTATGCCTAATACCTACATATGGCTTTCCATTACCAAATCACCTATTACCATGGGAACATACTAGTATCCATGGACATCTCCTTGGTAGGCATGGTCAGTATCACTAATGCACTACACAGAACACAAAACAGACTTTATTTTCTCCTACATGCAACGTATTGAGAAATTAGGCCAATAATGTCACTGCATGTGCCGAGAAAAATTTAGAAGTATAGTAAGAACAGTAACCTTTCAGAAATAGAGTGGCAACTTTGAATTAGTTTTCTCTTTTGGGAATGTGTTGTCTATTAACAGGTGATGTCGTGGTTCTTGGCCATATGAATGAGGTGCAAAATTAAGTGGTATACTAGTAGACTCAGAATGTTCTTCCGTATTTTACTTTTTAAAAGTTTACTTGAGTATCTCCTTCATATGAAAGAGACAGAGACAGAGAGAAGCACCCTCCACATGGTGTCCTGCCATGATCCTCCTGCTAGTCTTTCCCAGACAGCCAAGATTACAGGTACACTTGTGTCCAGAGAAGACAGGATGACCTGGAAACTGAACCCTGATCTTCCACATGGCTTCTGGCACTGCGAAATATACAGCACTACCACTGTGATACTGTGGCTCATACCTTACTTTTTAAACTACTCACATCTCTTTTGGTATTTCTTTGTATGAATTTATTAGTCTTTCAGCTTTTTATACTGGCTTTCTCTTCAACTGTTGCCTTGACTTGATTTAGAGACTTTCTTTAGATCATGTTTTCATGATTGCCTTTGAAATTGAAATCTTTAGTTAGTAGTTACTCCAAGACTCAGGGTGTAGCTGAAATCCCAGGCCATCTCCCATTGCTTCATTTTACAGACCCAAAATGTAGTTTGTCTAGAGAAGATCAACTAGTAAATAGATGCACACTTTCTTTCTTTTTCTTTTAAAGGCTTATTTTACTTAATTTAATTTATTCATTCATGTATGTTTTGATTTGACCAGAGACACAGAGAGAGAGAGTAAAAGTCAGAAAGCAAGCTACCAGGTCTGAGACTCAAACCACGGTCACCCATGTGGGAGTGCCCAGCACCTTACCCACAATGCTACCTGCTGGCCTGAATAGATGCACATTTTCCATCTGTAATGTCCAGGTAGTCACTGTAATAACAAGGCTAGCCTGATAATAAACTTAGAAAACAAACAAACAAAAAATCATCTTATGATAGAACAAACTTCAAATAGAAAAGAGAATATGGTCATTTGGGGGTATGTTTTATTTGTGGTCAAAAAAAGACCAAGGTCTCAACAGCCATTCACTTCCTATAGGAGCTTGGGTGTAAAACTTACTGGTGTAGTGGTTAAGTGTTTGACTCCCACATGGCAGACAACGGCACAAGTGTTGGACCTGGCGGCATCTTTCTCACTTTCCCTCTCTCTCTGTCTCTCTCTGGTGAATTGAAAACCAACAAAAATAATAAGTAAAATTAAATAAATAATGCTTAAAAAAAGAACAAAAGCACATTATTTAAAAAAGAGAACTTAAATTCTTGAATTTTCAATTTCGTTAAATATTAAAAACTAGTGTAAAAATAGTATCCACCTCTTGGGGTTGTGAAGATGAACTGAACATACACATAAAGCCCTTAGCACAGCATGTGTTCCATAGAAAGTACTTAATAAATGCTACCTGTTAATGATAACAATAAGGAATTGTTTCAAATACCGTTCCCTGCTTTGCCACAAGGAAGACTTCTTTTCATACTTCAGGACTGTTCAAAATTATTTTTCTCTGCTTCCCCCGAGGTAGCCTTAGTCACTCATTTTGCTTTGACACAATTGATCATATTTCTATACTAGTGATGCTATTATTATTCATGTCTGTATCAAAGGGACTAACCTATGATAGTTATTCAATAAATCCTGATGAATGAATGCATACCCTCTGCACATTACCCTTGACCTCACCTGAATCCTGCAGCTTTAAATAGTTAGAGAGATTAGTGTTTTACAGGAGCCAGAAACACCAGAAATCCTCTCACACTCAATACCTGGGCCAACTCTATTTGTTCTCTGCGCTTTGCATGGGTGGGAAGAGATCTCAGTGTTCAACCCTAAAATCAAAGTTTTAACATCATTCACATATTTTGAAAGATACTGGCCCTAGAAGTAAAGGCAGTATCTTTGATATACTTTTAGTAAATAACACTGCTTGTGTTATTTACTAAATAACACAAAATTAAAAAAAAAAAAAGGTTGCAGGAAAAGGTCTAATACCTCTACTGTATAACCAAGACAAGCATTTTTTAAAATGTCTGCTGCCAAAGTCAGTCCATAGCTTGCTCATTGCAAGGCTCTTAATATTTAATTTAATCAATTAATCGCCTGGCTAGTAAACGTCTCCTTCATCCTAAATCTATTTTCTTGGACTGTCATAAGAGTCTCCCAGGTTCAGAAATGCATAAAATCCCTCACTCCTCTCAATGCTCAGTGCAGAATGAGGGCTATGTGACCTTTAAGATCCTTCCAACTCTGAAATTCTATGATTTCATGATTTCCTCAGCCAGATAAAATTTTATTAGTTTTCATGGTTCATACTAGGATAAAAGAAGGCCATATTAACCATTCAGAAGTAAATTGTAATGCTGTTAAAAAATCTAGTGAGTAATTCAAAAGAGATGGCACAAAACTCTCAAATTGTATAGCTTTGGCAATTTGGCCAAAGAGAGGATGCCAGAAGGCCCCAAACCTCAGGGATTAGAGAAGCCAAACTCACTTTCTCTTACCGTCTCAAGGCAGACTCTCTTTTTGTATTCTTGGCCAACTAGTTTCATAAACTTCTCATTTCAACATCACTCTGCCTCTCTTTAGACTATGTATTGCCTAGAACTGGCACCAAATGAATGATCAACAGCAAATAAATCTGATGAATCACTTCATCTCTCCCTTATTTTTTCCTCTCTCTCCCCTCTGTGGGTCTCTCTTTTTTTTTTTTCCCTGAGAAATTTTATTTCTGACAGTCTCCCTAGGAGTCATCTCATAAATTATCTTCCTTCCTCTGAGAATATTTTCTTTCAGAGGCTGCAAACCCTCCAGGGAAAGTTGTTTCTGGCTGAGGTGCTGGCAGTGCAAATCATGCAAATGATTTCACTTGCGCTGAGAAAGCACTCTCCAAACTTCAACACCATCTTTCTGTTTGCGTCTGTTCAGCCACTGCAATTTGTATTCACTCATTGCTTCATTTCTTCATTCATTCTTTCATTTATCTTTGCCTTGCTCATGTATTCTTTCCATCATAATTCAGCATTAATTCACTCCAGGATATTTCACTTAATTTACTTCAATGTTATTCAGTTTACCATTTTGTTTAAAATTGAGTACACTCACTAAATGATCCATTTCTACTTTTAATCTTTAATGTTTTTCTGATACTACTCAGTAATGTGTCAAGAAAGTTAACTATCTGCAAGCCAGGGAGAGAGCTCTGACTAGAAAACTGCTGAACTTTGAGGAGTCCAGAACTGTGAGGGGAAAAAACCAATCTATTAGTATTTTCTTACCATGGCCTAAGCAGATGAATAGAGTTGACTTTAAGTAAGAGAGATTGTGATAGGGGACAGCAGATGGCATAGCAGTTATGTCACTGGACTCCCACATGGCCGACCATAGTTCGAGTTCCAAACCTGGTGGCTTGAAAATCAAGCCCGACACATGTGCATGTATGCCCCAGATCTCAGGAGGCGGATAGAGAAGAAGGGATTGTGGCATGGTCATCTCTCCTGAGGAGTGATTTCTCACTTTTCCTCTCACTGTCTCTATCTCTCTTTTTGGCAAGCACATGGACCCTAAGGTAAAAACCTCTTTAAAAAAAAAGAGAGTATGATAGGTAATCTGGGTGGGCCTGAATTGGTCAGCTGAAAGATCTTAAGAGCAGAACTGAGGTTTCCCCCAAGGTCAAAGAAATTCTGTGTGTAGACAGTAACAGGATGGGGAGTTCCAGCCTGTCCTTCCTAACAGACTGCCCTGTGAATTTTGGACTTTCCTACCCAACTACTACAATTGCATAGTCAATTGCCACAAATAAATCTCGTAATATATGTTTCCTAGTTGGTTCATCTATTTTTTAATATTCTCAGAGATTTAGGAATTTATTGTATTGCTATTACTGATTATCAGTGTTTCTTTTATTAATATCTTTATTTTTGTTATTTTCTTCCTTTAGTTTTCTTTGGCTTAACTTCTTTGATTCTTCCAGCCCCTTTGTTTTGGAATTAAATTTTCCTATTTTCATAATAAATATACATAAAGTTATGGATTTGCCCTCCTTTGAGTATTGCCTTCAATGTATTCTACATTTTTTTATATAGAGGGGTTTTTTATCATTAATTTTACAAATTCTTTCATTTTTGATTTATGATGATGGTTTCTGTGTTTTTGGTACAAAAATATTTATAAAGGTTATAACTTCATTGTTAAGTATGGCTTTTAATAGAATAAATCTTTAAAAAAATTTTTTGCCACTTTGAAGCCTTTAATTGTTTTATACTTTGGAGGCTCAATTCTTATCTGGTAGAAGGATTGTATCCTCTCTATTGATTTTGTTTGATAATGTACTTTTGTCCATCTGCCTCATTCTTTTTTTTTCTTTCTAAATCATTTTGTTTCCAATTATTTATATTTTGTTTTACTTACCTTTCTGCATTACAATAGCTCTATGCCTTAGGCCAAGGACCTAAAGTAGGGATTTTGGCATTTACCAACTATGTGTATTTTAATTATTCATCCAGGGACTGAAGAAATCACTGCCCAGGGGGGAATAAAGTCAGTGGGCCCTTCGTGAGGTGAACCTGAGCCAGGACTACAATGGGGGAGCATAATAACATTCTGCATATCAATAATTACTTGGGGGACCTGCAGATTACATAATGGTTACATAGCTGGACTCCCACATGGCTAACTGGGGGACTCAAAACTCACACCAGATGCATGTGCGTGCATGCATACATGGCCAAAATCCCAAGAGGATAATGGAGGAAAAGGGATTGCAGTGTGGCTATTACCCCTCAGGGTGGGGAGGGATTTCTTACTTTCTGTCTCTCTGTTGAGCACACGTGCCCTATGGCAAAAATCTCTATAATAATAATAATGATCATAATAATTACTTGGACACTACATTCATCAGTCCTTGAAATATTTGCGTATCCCCCATTCTTCAGTGTTCAAATAAATCTCTTTGGTAAAGAGAACTATAAGGGATCTTCAAAAAGTTCATGGAAATGCATATTATGAAAAATGATGAATGGATTTAGAAAGTGCTTTGCAGTGAAAGAAACTTGTACTTTACTTTCATTTTCCACAAAAGTTTCAAAGTACTCTTGTATTGGGGTTGTTGGAAGAGTCATAACACATTTGTATGGAAAAACAGAAAAAATACATCATGGTTTCTCCAACAACCCAATGTTTGGAAAACTCGTTATTTTTTTTCCTTGCCATGGTGTTATAGGTTCTTTCCCTCAGAGATCTGTCCTTTCTTTCAGTTAATGGGTTTTGGATTTGTGATCTGACTCAGGTTAAGAGACTGACATGGAATCATAACTTTATATTTGGGAGTGGGGGCTGAGAAATGCCTTCTGATCTTCCTTAAGATTACCTGCACTTGAATTCTCTTAATGGTATCCATTGAGAACTTCCCTGATTGGCCACCCACATATTTTGCATCTAGGAATACCATCTCACGACTCTCTCCTTGTATGTCCTTCTCGGCAGCCACTCCAGCCTCACCACTTGGTATAACAGTTTCACTTTCCAGGCTTCTAATGAAGCTGTATGTTGCTAGCTCTCGTTTCAGGGGTCTTGTCATCTCCATTGTTATAAGTGGGGATGACAGTTCTGTAATGGCATCTTCTACCGCTCAGCCACAGGCTAACAAGCACTGATGCACTTCTTAGTGCCACTGACGTCCCTCTCACCAGCACGTTCCTTAGTCCTTTGACCGGGAGTACATCTCCTGATTCCTCTCAGCGGATCATTATCTGATGAGTTTTCCCAACTTTACGTATATTTCTACTCTAGCATGCCCATCTCTTTGAGTCTTTTGTTTCTTTCAGTGCCTACCATGAAAATCAGGGAATTTTTTTACTTCACATAGGTTTTGCCTTTTCCATGCTTCTAGTTCCCATCTTATCAGTGTTTTTGCATCACCTTCATGGATTGTTTGCCAGGGTGTTACCATACTGATAAAATTCCTTTTATCCAAATTTATTTTCTTGGCAAAGCAACTTTGAAATCCAGTCTTTCCAATGTATTCCTCCAGCTCCTTCTGGTCCACGTCGACCAGGAAATGCTGCTGTACAGTCATTTTCCTTTTATGTCCAGACTCAACACATTCTTGGCTGAGTTAGGTTATGACTTATGTCCAGTTGTTAGCTTAGTAGCCAGGAAGTGAGATGAGGAAAGATCATGAGGAGGGAACATACTGTGCAAGAGAGAGACACCTATATCAAGGAGAGGCTGCCCTCTTTTGTTGGTATAATGAAGAGGTTTTTCTAATCACTTTTGCTACTTTTCTGTGGGAGGAATTGTGTATATTCTGTTTCTGTATTTTGTATTCTCTCTCTAAAGCAAGGGTGGAGGAAATTTACTGACCTCAACAGGAGAAGTGGGCTACTTCTTTAAACTCAAAGGATTTAAATAAATTGGGACAGCCAAGATTTTCAACATCATCAACTCAGATTTCCTCATGCCATGTGTCATGGTTGAGAATTTAATCTTCTTTGGAACTCAGCTACTCTAATTACTAAATTGTAAATCCAGTCCTCA
>NW_006159447.1:612907-615286 GCF_000334495.1 Tupaia belangeri chinensis | reverse complement strand
TTCCCTACCCTCTAGATGCAAGTGATGAGAAAGTCTTTGTTGTGTTACCATGAAGGCTCTCTGGCATTTACATTTAGATTTTCTTTGGTGATTAAGTATGATGATTTGATGATTTTTAAAAAATCTTTTCTCAGGGCATCTGTGAAGCTTAGCAATAGTTTAGCAAAAGCCACTCAATTCCACATCCTGAAAGTTTCTATTTCTCCCATTTTTCTCAAATGCATGTTATCTTGCAACAATTAATCCATCTCTATCAGCCGATATACCACTCCAGCTCACCAACAAATGGAAGTTCTGTACAGCTATCTTGTGTTTCATTGATAACCAGTCATGGAGTTCTTATTGCCAGCCAGCTGGCTGGTAAGTGTTCTAGTGACATAATTTCATTTCAGCCTCTGTAAGATCACTTCTTGTCAAGCATCACAGGCTATGTTCTCCAGGAGTAAACTCTGTGATGGAGATTAGCATTAGAGGTACAGTAGCAGATACTCCTTGATGTACTTGTGGAAGGGAGGTAAAGAAAAAAAGATGGAGAAGAAACAGAAATTGTGCTTGACGCAGATCCAATGAAGGCCTTAGCCAACCTCAAAAGTGATCCCAAGTTGGAGTAAGAGGGGCTGGGCTTTTATACTCTCCTGTAAATTAGCAAACAAGAATTTAAGTGGTACATTACAGCAGCTGTCAGGGTATGTCTACTCTTCTATTCATTTTCGCTTTTTTTTTTTTTTTTAATATCTCTTGGTCCTTAGGAAGATGCCTATTTGTGTTCTAGTAATTATCTGTACATTAACATGTTAAAAATATTTTCCATTCTCCTTTTTCTTATTTGGCTTTCAACTATTTGCCGATCTGAGCTTAACTTAAATACTTGTACTCTCTGCTTTATTTTTCATTTGTTTGCCTTTTAAAACATTTTCCAAAATATTTCTCATTAAAGCGACTGTTCTTTAGTAGGTTCTTTATAGAGAGTACATGTGTAGTATCCCTTGATTCTTACATATCTAAAAATGTGTTTTTATAATCTTACCTCTTGAAGAACAGCTTGACTAGATATAAAATCCTCAGTTCACACTTTCTTTTTTTTGAGTTTTTAAAAAATGTTTCTTCACTGTTGTCTCTCTTTGCTTGTGCTGGAAATCTTATGTTAATTTGATTGCCTTTTCTTTGTAAAGGATGAAGAGTTCTTTGCTGTTGTTTTATTTTGTAGATATGAAAACTTTAACTTTTTAAAGTGTTTTCTTTTTATGGTATGTGTACTCTCTGGAAATAGAGAGATAGAGCAAAGTGAGAAATCACTCTCTAGCAAGCCCTTCTCCATTCTCCTCTTGGGATTTTGGTCATGCACACACAAGCGCCAGGTGTGATTTTGAGTTGCCCAGTCCAGGACTTGTACTGTGCAGTTGACATTATGGGATCCAGCTGCCTTAGCCACCTCCAGCTGGCCCACAGTGATTTTTTTTTTCTAATATATAAAAATCGGTGACCCTGGGACCTGAAGATGGGATAATGATTACATTGCTGAACTCCCACATGACCTTCTGAGGTTTGAGTCCCAGACCCAGGGGCTTCAACCTCATGCCAGGCATGTGTGCGTGCATGCCCAAAATCCCTAGAGGAGGATAGAGGAAAAGGGCTTGCGGTGTGGCCTTCCCCAGAGGTGGTGCTTTCTCACTTTCTGTCTCTCTCTCTCTGCCTAAGTACATGAACCCTATAGCAAAAATCTCTCTTAAAAAAATAAATAAATAAAAGAGGTGGGCTAGCCAGTGGTGTGGTTGTTAATGCCACTGGATGCCACATAGTCAGCCTGGACCTGGCAGTTTGAAAAGCATGCTAGACTTGTGTGGACGTATGACCAAAATATCAAGAGGGAAATGGTGTGGAAGGGATTACAACATGACTATTCCCCCTGGGGGGTGCTTTCTCAGTTTCCCTCTTTTCCTCACTCTCTCTTTTTCTGTCTCTTTTTCTCTCCATCTCTCTGGCAAGTGCACATGCCTTATTGAAAAATTTTAAAAATAATAAAATAAATTATCTGTAAAAATTTATTCTTTATGGTTTAAAATATTATTTTGTATGTTGATTTGTTCTTTTTGATTTTTTTTTCATCATAATCTTCTTTATATTACATTGGATTACATATAACTTTACATTGACTTCCATTGCTTTTTCAAAAGGGAATACCATACATGTCAGTCAATACAGAGACATCAATCTCCCCGCTTTATCATTCAATGTCTTTTCCATGCATTTCCCAATAATTATTATTATTATTATTATTTTTTTTTAAAACAGTCAATCACTATTTCTCATTTTGCTTGTTAAAAGACTTCACCCATCATGAAATACTTCCCAGACCAGTCCAGTTGAGAATACTATACA
>NW_006159447.1:574996-612505 GCF_000334495.1 Tupaia belangeri chinensis | reverse complement strand
CCCCGGGCCACGGCAGTGGGGCCCTCAGAGGGGAGCCTGCGGTTCTGGCACGCGGCTGTGCAGGGGGGGCCCCGGAGGGGGGCCGGCCGCTCTGGCGTGCGGCTGCGCAGGGGCAGAAGCCCCCGGCCGCGGGGGGGCCCCCGGAGGGGGACTGGCCGTTCTGGCGCGCGGCTGCCGATTTGTTCTTTTTCGGAAACTTCTATTACGTGTATATTGGATTTTCCATGCCTATACCAAACAACTTCTCTTGATCTTTTGAAATTCTTTGTCTATTTTCATTCTTTGCCTCATTTTTGTTATTTTGACTAATGAATGGACCTTTTAATATTTCAACTGAATATTTTCTTCCTCAATTTGTAAGATTATCTTCACTACTAAGATAAATTTGACTTTTTGTACCATTTCTTCCCTGAGAGCAGTTATTTTACATCTTCCTAATTTTTGTAATGAGTTTTTAATTTTTGATTTGAGGTATTTATTTTACATCTGCAAATTCTCATTTTCAGGTGTTTAATTCAGATGGAGCTATTGCGGTACAGTTTTCTTCATGGCTGACATTTTGGACTGCATCATTAAGAGCTGATATGTTTTGATTCTCACTTTGTTTCTTTTTAGTCTAACTTCATGTGAATGTCATCTAATTTTCCTATTTGTTTTGAATGTCTAATTTCCTAGAGCAACAGTAGCTGTTGCATGCACACAAAAGCGTAAGTTTCGAGAGGCTCCCTGGGTTTTTTTACTTCAAGATTACCCTCTTCAGCTAGTATATTAATGTGCATATTCTCGAATTAATTTTGTTATTTGTGTGTGTGGAGGATTTATGTGTTTTCTGTTTTATGACCCTCCTCTCTCACTAACATACACACATACAACAGGGACCTTGATTTCTTGTTCTTTTCTTTATTTCTTCACCATCAAGTACCCAGAGGGCATGTCCCCCCTCAAAGTTGCCCCATTTCCATGTAAACTGGTTTTTTTTTTTTTTTTTTTGGAGAGGTTTTTGCTATTGGACGCGTGTGCTCACCAGAAAGACAGAGAGAGACAGAGACAGAAAGCGAGAAATCACCCTCCCAGGGGGGATGGCCATGCCACAATCTGTTCTCCATTCTCCTTTCAGGATCTTGGGCACACACGCACATGCACCCGTTGTGAGTTTAAGCCACCAGGTCCAGGACTCGAACCGCAGTCGACTACATGAGAGTTCAGCGACATAGCCATTACGCTAACTGCTGGTCCCTAAACTGTTGGTTTTCAAGATTGCTGTTTTAGGTTCTCCTAATATTTATCCCTTCCTTTTTATTTTCTTGTAGGCAGTAACTGGATCTACCAGATTTTAAATTTGTTCTCAATATTTTCCAATTCATGGTGTGGAATTCACTTTGGGGGAGGCAGGTAGTTCTATTTGGATTCTATCTCCCTTTCTCTTCTATGGTTGCTATTCCTCTTTTATCTTTTTGTTTGTTTGCTTTGCTTTTTAAAAATCTCTTTAGTATCTTTTTCTTATTCATCCCTTAACTTGTATGTTTAAAAAATTCCTGGGACCAGCAGATGGTGTAATGGCTATGTTGCTGGACTCCCATGTAGTCGAAAGTGGTTCGAGTCTGGCACCAGGTGGCTTAAACTCATGCCGTGTGTGTGTGTGTGTGCCCAAGATCCTGAGAGGAGAATGGAGGAGAAGAGATTGCTGCATGGCCATTACCCCTAAGGAGTGATTTCTCACTTTCTGTCTTTCTGTCTCTCTGTCTTTCCGGTGAGCACATGTGCCCTATAGCAAAAAATCTCTCCCCCACCAAAAAAAAGAATTCCCTACTTGACAACTTCAAACCCACAGTGCTATATTGTCTGTTCCTTGGACACACAGAAAGCAAAATTATAGGTGGTTTATTTTCTGCTCTTACTTACCCAGATAGGTTTTGGGGTAATGTATAGTGAGAATCACGTTTGAAAGCTACCATTATTTTATGTCCATCCCCAAAAAACAGGTAATTAGATTTTAAGCAAAAGAGTGTCAGAAGTAGGATTTAGAAAATAAAGCTTGTAGCAAAGTTCAGAAAGGTGTTTGACTACCCACTTTCTCTCCTCAAAAAAAGAAAAACACAGGAGATGCTTCTTTTTCTCTCTCAGGTGCAAGGAATCCTCCAGGGCACCCAAGCTTACTCATCACATCCATCTTAACCTCACCCTGGCTCTCAGAGGATGAGGCAGAGAGTGAATCACTGGGAGGGTTTTCGTAATTAACAGTCCTTCCTAAGTGTTCATGCCTGACTATACTGTTTCTCATCTGTATTTTATAATTCTCCTCTTCCTGGGATAATATTATCCTCAGTTTTCTCAGGCTCCTTCAATAACTAATTGTTACTCACCCTGAGCTCCTCTTTAAATGTCAGCTCTTTGGCGAAGTCTTCTCTGACTTACTGTAAGCCTGGTCATGGGTGTTTTCTTTGTACAGCTATAGCAAACCATGCATACCCCATGGTTGCCCTTGGCATGCTATTCTGCTTATGAAAACGCCTCCATCTATAAAGTGTGGAGGCTTCATGTGCCTACCTCATTTCTACATTTCCCTGGTGTGTCTTACAGAGCCTGCTCCTTGACTGAAAGAATGGATAAATAAAGGAATTTAGCTTCTCTAGAAGTACCTGCTCTCTGTGTGGTCCCAGCCTATGGGGAAATGTCTCCCTAACTCTTCCATATTATTATGGTTGGAGGGTCACTAGTTTCTACAGAACAGTTTATTATGCTTGTGTCCCCTCGATGTGAGTATTAACCAGACTTCCCCCGAGGCCAGCAGACATGGAACATGTTGCTGAGCTTCATCTCCTTACTGTTCTTATCTTTAGTCATGTCCCATTTGGGACACCAAAATGAAGATATCACCATTATATAAAACTAAATAGAAAGAGTAAATCTATCCCGGAAGTCACAATGTCTCTTCAGGTATGTATAGTCAAATAAAATTTGTTTAACTTATGTTCCTCTCTCCTGATCTTTATTGTATTTCAGAAGAATGTTTGATAGTAAAAGACTACCTATTTTTGTCCAAGGTCATTATAATTCTTAGAATGCAAAAGCCTCTTCCTTTCATCTTCTTTAGACAGACTTGAGAATGTAAGAGTCAGCAAAGCATAGAACCCTGTGATCACTTAATTTTCTAATTTTACAGACACATGGTAACTTGCTAAGAATTATAGAGCTATTCAGTGGCAGAATGAGTAGTAAAAAACAAAATTTCTCAACTCACAGTTTTGTCTTCTTTGTGTGTATGTGTGCATATATGTTTGTGTGTGTGTGTGTGTGTGTGTGTGTCTTCTCTGGCTCAAACCACTAGGAAGGCAGCCTCTCACATAAATCTAAAATATTTTGTTTGGCTAAGGGATCCCACATGGTAGTTTGAAAACCACTTTACTAAACCATGCAATCATGGTTACATATGTAAGAATCTTCCTGCCATCTTATTCCAAAAATTTAAAAATTTTGGAGAACTTCCTTTCTCTTTTCTTTTTCTGTCATAAAAAAATAATATCTCCTATGAATTAAAAATAAACCAGAATTCCCACAAGCTTTTTCAGGACTTTAAACCAATCTCCATCAGTTACAATGATCTCTTTCAAATTTTTTACTTAAGAAAACAGAGCTAATAAATAATTTGGGATCTTTTCTGAAAATTTTCAGTCTCAAAATGCTGCCTTGTACTTTTTTTTTTTTTTTTTTTTTTGTTTTCAGGGCCTTCTCATCAAAGGGCAACACTATTTTTATTTATTTATTTTTAACAGAGAGTTGTAATTTATAAACCTGGTTTTGCCACACTCCAGGGTGTCTTCAACCATAAAGTACTGTCAAGAGATTGTCAAAACAAAATTAATTGAAATTGAAACAATAAATCCTGCCAGACAATGTCTTCAGAAGGTGAATAGAAGGGTGTGTCATAGAATCTAACAGAAGCAGAATGCCCCAAAGGCTGGGAATTGTTGATTCAAAGTGAAGATGGAAAATCTTCACTCTAACATCATCCATGTTTTTAAAGCCCTGCAGTTTTCAGAAGGAAAAAAAAAACTAGAATTGTCAAAACAAAAAGCCATGTCTTTTTACAAGTCAGGGCCCTCCACAGCATTTCTGACAGTTTGAACATCAGCTAAAGTTTTTTTTAACACCAAATTTAACATGCATAGGCATTTCAGATCTGTCACTAGACGCAGGATGATGTCAGTGAGAAAATCTGGTGTTATTTCGTTTTCACAAGTTTTTTAGGATCTGAAAAGGAGCTGTTTGTTGAACATATTACCACAGAGAGGAGGTAATAATTAGTGATCTGAGAAACAAGATTCGTAACAAGGTTAAGAATCCAAATGCTTATTAATCAGAAGGACTGTCAGAGAGGGAAGATGACAGTGGGACAAACATGGTGCTTCTCACTCCTAGAGGCGCTGATCTATTCAGAAGGTTTGGAATTCTCTTCTCCAGGCCATGCATGTGGTAGGACTAGAGTAAAATTCCCACTTCAGGGAGATGCTACTGTCGTCACGCTTGAGAAATATGCTACGGCATGGGCCATCTTTTCAACTTCAAATTTGATTCGTTCACTTATTTCTTTCTTTCATGAATGAGAAAGACAGAAAGATAGAGAAAGAAACATAGAGAGCACCTTCAACAAGGTCTTCATACCATGATTCACCCCCAGCTGTGGCCAGGCCTGCATCATGAACAGGCACATGCATGCCTGCCATGTTCAGAGAGGTCTCCGGACATGAACCCAGAACCTGCTCATGTGAGTCAACCTCATAGAATGCTGCCTTATTTCTATGTCAACATTAAGATTTTTATTAATAACTTATAAAAGCACTCAGGCAATAATAAGATTTTTAAAGAAATCTTTTATTATTTTATGCCTATTTAATTCTCTGCTTCAGGTTGAAGAGCAATTTTAGGAGATAGGAGACTTTAAGTTTCATAGAATGATTACATGAATCCTGGACTGCTAAATTCTGGGCCTGCAACTTATGTGAGAGAATGAACACCTAGCTTGTTTACATACTGTCATTTTTTCTTTCTCTTACTGGCAGCCAAACAATTCTTAATAAACTATCTTGCTATACATAATTTCAGTGAAAGATAGAAAGAAAATTTATACTTCTTTTTCCCTCCCTTCCATGGTTAATACAAAACATTGCCTAGAGTAGTAGCCCTAGAATACTTATAGAAGTGATCATTCCTTTTAAGAAACATTTATTGAGCTTTTAATATGTTTGCCTGGTAGTGTGCTCAGGAGAAATTTTTTAAAAAGCACAATAAAACCTCTCTTAACCAACCTCCACCTAACAATCTCGATTGATTAACTGATGTTCTCCTTTTCTCTTTAAAGCATGAGCATTAGATGTCCTTAGCAGTCTGTGGGCTCCTGAGTAGTGGACCTCCTATTTTATCATGTAATTCTGCTCCCACAGTTGAGTTTTATGCTTCCTAAAAGTCAGCTATGTTCACAAAACTAATTATGCCAATTACATTTATTATTATAATTATGCAACTATTATAAAACCAGTAAGATCTGAGACTGAAAATAGAGTTACTGTTTGCATAAAATAAGTCAAATTCTCTGAAAAGACTAAATAAAGGTTAAGTCATTAAACAACTGTTGTCAAATTAGCTGGATACAATTCCTACTTTTAAAATTGAGGAAAAACTTCAAAGGCTCAGAACTTTATACTCAAACTTTTTAATTGCCTTTTAGTTCTTGCTTTGTTTTTAAAGAAATTGAGACTGGAAATCATAGCAAAATCGTCTGGAGCTTGGTTTATCCAAGAATGACTCAATCATTAGACCTGTTCTTATATAAGATGTGTGAGGCCTTATATTTTACATTGAAAGATGGGCAAATGAATGTGTATTTATACATTTATACAATGCAGCATTTTATAACTTCTCATTTTAAATGAATTTTAAAATGTACTGACTGCCAGTGCCAGTTGCCTCTGATGAACCTTTCTGTGCAAAATTGATGGTTTAGATACTAAGACATTGGTAGTTTAGTGTTAAATTCAGATATTTGCAAATTAAATGAAAAACAAAACTAAAAAAAAATGTATTAGAACCTTTTCTGTTGTAGATATAATCTATCTTAGACCTATTTGAATTAAAAAGGTAATTTGTTGGCTCATGTGGCTGGTAAGTCCAAGGGTGAATGGTCTTTTAACATGGGGAGATCCAGTTGACTTAACTATGTCGTCAGATACACTGTAATCGTCTTCTAGTTCTGCTGATTTTTTTTTATGTCTGTCTTTTTAATTTTCTTTAACCTCTTGGCTTTATTCTTTCCAACTACAGAAAGGCTTTCTGTGTGTGACTGAAAAATAGCATTCCCCAGATCACATCATGTAACTGTTATTTATGTAACTGAAAAGAGATGTCTCTCACACCCACATTTTAAATTGGTCCTGAATGGGTCCTGTGCTCTTGGACTAACTGCAGGAGAGTTCTCTGTGTGGCTTGAATTGACTTGGTTCTCTCCTCTGTCTTGCCTGCAGTGCTTAAGAGCAGCTTTCAAATGTGCTGGAAATTCATCACCCTGAGATAAGGCGAGGCTGGCTGCAATAGCTTGGGTTCTGTTCCAGTCCCCTGACAGAAACAGTATATCCTTCAACACTTTAGTGTGGCATATGACCCCAAGGTGTCTGACCCAGGTGGGTTGTTTTCTGGGGTCCCTTGTTTACATTAAAGCGGGACACCCACAGATAAGACTCCATCTGCCCCAGGCATCTCTTCCTGAGCTTTGGAGACTAATGATGACCCACAGGCTACTGTTGTTTCTTGCTGCCTTTCTGTAAATTATAAACTCACTTGATGTAATTTGTTTTGTGTAGAGGTGTTGTCAGATAAATTGTTAACTAGTGCACAGTGAACCAGCTTCACACTCATCTATTAGGTCATTGTGCCTATCAATTTTGATTTCTAGTTATACCAGAGCCACCTGCGATAAAGAAAATGTAGATTGCATCCAACCTCTTCACTGTTAAGTTTCTGGGCTCCATTCTGGAGCATAGACTTGGGACCATAAGATTTGTCCCTTTGCCCTCCTCTTCTGTCTGCCAGGATGCTGGTACCATGTAGGGTTTTATTAGCCACTCAACTGCACATTAGAAGACTTGTGAGACAGTCCTGCAGCTCATTAACTAGCTTTGTATTCTTAAAAGTTATTCACTGCTTCTGGATTACAGTTTTCTGGACTGTAAAATGAAGACATTGAACTTGATGCTTTTTAAGGTCATTTTGAATTCTGAAATTCTACAACTATGACTCTACCCTGTTGCTTAAGCCATATATCCAACTCTAGGAATATTTTTACCCTTGCAAAATTTACATATGTGAACTCCATCTTTGATAAATAGCCTGATGCCTTGCATCAATCAACAGAGATTCTAGGAGAATTTTTCTTTTGTTTTGTTTTCTTCTTGCCTACGTTTAGTAGTTTAATATGAGAAATATGATGTCCTCTCTATAGCAAAACATATGATTCCTAAGTAAATCCAAATTAAATAGAAAAACATAGTCATTAAGTAGTCAGCAAAAATAGTGATAGGAGATGACAGCAGGGGATTTGGCAGGTAAGGGAAGGAACCTAATGGTATGAAGAATCAACTAATCATCATTCCCACCACTTTAGAGGAAAACACATTTGTTCATCTAAAGGCAGTCCATTTGAACATTGAAATTTGTTAAATAACTGAAGAAAAATTAATAGTTATTATGCACTTATGCCTGGCTCTAGGTCCTATTGCATGAATTTTTTCATTTATTTTTCATAATAACTTTATGGAATAGGTTTTGTTATAGGTCCATACACAGGACAGAAGTGGGTGTTCAATAAATAATTGGCAAAGGTCAGTTTAGTAATAAGTAAAAAGGTGGGTTTCATATTCAGGGAGCCTGACTCTAGGGGCAGCCTCAACTCAGAACAATTTTATGTCTTGGACCCTCTTCCATTGCATTTCTTTCTTGTTCTCCTCTGCTTCCTGGTTTTCTTCTCCTGAACGCAGTCTAATTTCATCCTACTGAAAGGAAAACCTGGAGGCACACACGTAATTAGAAAGCCGAACATGAATTCCCTAAAGAAATGTGGCTACTTCATGATAGTTAAAAACAATTTAGAAAGATCTTGTTGATGGCTAAGTGGTCTTTTTAGAATTTGTTAATATTTATTTGGAAACTGTTTTAAAGGAAAAGAAAAGAATATATTCGCAAGCCTTGCTCTTTCCTGTAAGGTCCATCTGGTATTTGTCAGGTATGGATGCCAAATTGCACGATTGAAATAACACATACAAAGGGCTGTTCCTTTTATAAGTTGAAAATCTGTTTGATTTTTCACACTTTCACCAAATCAATGTCTAGAGAAAGATTTTATAAATAAAAATATGTCCCGTGTTGCTGCTGCTTCAAGTTGTGATTCAGTTAGTCCAAACTCTCATTTGGAAGTTTCAAAATTTTTTCAGGTAGGATTCTACAGACCAGAAGAGCTAAATCTTCCCTGAAGGAGGATGTCTAAGCCTTTTCTTCTGTAGATCAGCAAGTGCCTTGTTGCTGTTAATCCTATAATCTGTTTTCTTCTTTTATGATTCCCACGTCTCGAAACCATGTCCCATGATTCCATCTTTTCTCCTTTTCCTAGGTCACTCTCTACTGTTACATATGCAGGCTATCATACTGATTTATTTTGCTACTCAAGGTCTGTGAGCTCCTTAAGAAGAGGGTCTGCTTCCTGTTCACCTTTCTATCTTGCATGTCAACTTCAAAGTCTGATGCATAGAGGGTACCCATGAGTGTTTGTTGCATTGAAATGATTCTAGAACGAAGTTTGCTTCTATCACCAGAAAGGACAGAGCTACATGTGCACAATGCTGTGGTCCTGAGAATTCAGTCATAATTCTAGGGATCAAATAAAAAAGAATGACCACACTAAGATCAATGAATTATCAGCTTAGTTTAGCTGAACCCCAGTTATATCTATATCCTCTGATAGGAAATTGCAGAGAGGCATTGTCAAAACCTCTGGTGTAACTCATCTCTCCAGTTCTGTGGTTCAGGCATTTGGGAATGCGGTGATTGAAGCAGAAGAAATTAAATGTCATGTAACCATGAAATTGTAAACTTAATTTAATATTAAATTTTGAATAGATTTTTGTTATTTTATTTGAAGCAATGTATTTGGGAAATTAGTACAGAAATAAAGAGTTTCAAGAAGAAACTGAGCCAAACCAAGTGATTTTGAAATATTTGATTCAAAGCAATTCCTTAAGAGTATCACATTAAGGGGGCCGGCAGACGGCACGGTGGTTAGGGACATTGAACTCCCACATGCTCAACCACAGTTCAAGTCCCAGACTTGGCGGCTTGCTTTTGTACTTCCTCTCTCCCTCTCTCTTCCCTCTCTTAGTCTCACTCTTTCTCACTCTGTTCCTCTCTGATCAAATTAAAAAAGAAAATAAATAAATAAAATAAAGTTAAACAAAATAATTCTTGAAAAAATAAAGAGGAGAAAAGCTTTAAGAACAGTTTTTCCTCTCCAACCACCCACCCCCTCCACCACCCCATGTGTTATTTCAGGGCTTGGGGTTCTTGTCCGACATGTGCAATTTTTTATGACAAAATAATATTTAGAAATATTTTCCAGACTTCATACCTAGTGATATATTTGTAGCTAATTTAAATGTCAGGATAAAAAAACGTTTTCTTTTCTGTTTTGTAAATGTCAAATACTATTACAAGAAATATGAGGAAGCAACAAATTTTTTTGAGTAATGTATCTTTGTTATCAAATATACTGTCTGAATTAATAATCTGTTTAATCAAGTAAGTTCTGTCTCTGCTGTCTCCTATGTAATTAATCTCAGGTAAGTGATTTAATTTCTCTAAACTTCTGTTCCCTTGTTTGTTAAATAAGATTTAGAGATAAAATATGGAAAGAGAGAGAGCATGAGCGAGCCCATGGCAGATTTCGATAAACTGTATTAGACACTCAATGAAAGTTGTTTTTTCCCTTATAAAAAGAAAAAGTACTTGAGATGATTACTTTGTCACTCTTTAGTTTCTGCCCTTTAAACCAAATAATTCCTTTTATATATTCTGAATCTCCACAAGTATCATTCTTATTACAGAATTGTATTCTGAACTATGTTTTTCCTAGTCACTGTGAAATTGCATAATCAAAAATAAATTAAGATAGTTTTCAGTCTTTATGATAACTCAGTTCTTTGTAGCCAAATCTGAAATAAAACAAATTGTACAAATGGCGACATTTCAAATAAGTTAATTCATGTTAGCAACTGGGAGAAGTGGACGTATATCACCTTTTTTTCCAGACAATAACAAACAACAAAAAGTATAGCCAGAGTTCTACACTAAAGTCATTTTGGTAACTTTTCATGCTTCCTCTTAAACTGAGGTCACAGAGGGTCTAGAAAGTGTTAAGACATAAGCCCGGAAAAAGATGATCTTCGTAGCTTCTGACTCATAATAAAAAGGGCATGAGTATGTGCATATGTATGTGTATGTGAGCACATGCACACGTGTATATGCATGCGTGTTATAGAGTAGATAGCAAATTTACAACCAGCCCTTTCCCTCACTCACAAGCCAGTGACAACAATAACAGTTTAATACCTTATTCTACCTCAAAGATACTCCAGCCAGTCAACAGCTCTGGAGAGGCTGTCAACAGGCACATTTGGTTTATCATCATATTTGTTCGAGTATTGTAAAATATGCGTGGCAGCACTGAGACATATCATTTTGGTGAATAACATTGAATCTGTTGTCCTCAGATTGATTTTTGCAGGCCATCTTTGCTCATTCCTAGTTGTTAAATAATGTATGTCATTGGCAAATTTGAGATGACTTGATAGTTTACTTCAAGTTCTGTAAGTTGTTTACAAACTTTACATTTATGCCAAGCACCATACTTCCTACAGGGAAATTAATACTGTAGCTGTGATCGTCATATCCTGAATGAAGAGGAAGATTGTATGTGTCAAGGAATAAATCAGCTAAAAACGTTAGCATTGGGCCAGCAGGTTGCGTAGTGGTTAAGGTGCTAGACTACCACACGGTGGACTGTTTGAGTCTTATACCCAGCAGCTTTAAAATCATGCCAGGCAACTTTATAGCAGAAACTGAAAATGGGAAAGTATAATAGTAGGGAGGGTAAATGTAGGTACTAGAGACAGCACAGGAGGGTGTGGTTAATGGAGCATGGATAATAGGGGGTGAGAGCAAGGGGATCAGGAAAAAAACAAAGTGTTTAATAGACACAAAAGAATGGTAATGCCTTTGACTTGACTAATATTCACTGTATTCATGCTGGGAAAAACCTTATTGTACCTTATTGTACAGTGACTAAATGTAGAATATATATGTATATGTATATATACACACACATACATAAATTTTATTTTAAAAGAAGAGGAAAAAAATCATGCCAGATACATGTACACACGTGCCCAAATTCCTAAGATGAGAATGGAGACTGGATTGTGGTGTGGCCATCCCCTCCGGGAGGTGGTATCGCATTTCCTCCATCTGTGTCTCTCCCGAGTGTGTTCACCCTATGGCAAAAACCTAAAAGAAAAGAAAAAGCATTAATGAATTGATTGCCATTTTTCAGGTATTGTTTTGATCTCTTATGTAGCTGAATCCTCAGCATCTCCTAATTAACATCAGCCCCATTTTTAAATGTGAGAAAATGAAGAACAGAAAACGTAATTAGTTTTCTCAAAGATTCATAATTATGAAGGGGAAGAGTTATCATTCAAACCAAGTAATATAATTATGCAAGCTAACTTTTTATTTTTCTTTGGCAATATCAAATATTCTATATATTTTTCAAAGTAGAGACTTAGGTCTTAATTGTTACCTTAAGAAGTCAGATTCTCACAAGAAAAAAAATGCTCTGAGTGCTCTATAAATTAATCCCAACCTAATAGCATTCCAGTTTTATCTTGCTGTCTCTCTTAAGAAGTGCATGCTTTCTCGGAATTGGATTACTTTTTCTCAAATAAGTCTAAGGCCTTTTTGTATCTTTTTATTTTCTGATGCTTTTTCCATTCTACTTTGTATTTTTTTGCTTTATAGCCTCTATCAATACACATTCTACCCTTATCTCTAAGGCCATGAGATGTACAAATATTCCTATGACCACTTTCTGTGTTTTTGTTTCTAGAAGAAATCAATTTCTCCTATTTTACTTTGTTTGGACCTTTTTAAATTTGTAATTTTTCTTTATCTGAGCTCCTGTATTTCATACTTTGCCAGATTATATATTCTTTAAAGTTAGTGCTGTACCTTAGACATGACTGGTTCTTGCCCCAATATATGTGAGACAGGTCATGAGGGAGCAGCAGATAACTTTGCCTTTCTATCTCAATCCCAGGAAAGAAAAAACAGATTCTAATCTTGGTGGGCAGAGTAGTAGAGCTTTGCTCTTGTTCAGCTGCATTTCTCAGTCCAGGAAAGATTTTCTATCTCTTTCCTGAAGCAGAGCATAGTTATAAAGTCTGTTTTCTTCTCTTTAATATTCCCACTACTCATTCTATCCCAGAGTGAGGGAGTGTCTTACTTCACTAAGAAAGACTATACTCTGTGAATGTCATTATCTTCATTCCTGCACCCAAAAGCAAACTCTTTTCTATCCAAAGGGTTTTTCTGTCTGTTATTATGAAGAATACAAGCGATAAAAGAGAAAGTGCAAAGAAAGTCTGTTACAACTTCATCAGTGCAGTCCCTAGTAGATTTTTCTCCTCTTTGGCTTAGGTAGACACATACTTTTCTCCACCTTTTATCTTAGGGGGATGTTTCCTGAGAGCAATAACCTTGGCAGAAAGTAAATGTCCATTCAGTTGCCCATGTCTGTTCAGTGAGGTAAGAAGGCATGATAATTAGAGCATGTCTCTTGGGCTAGTAGACTGGTGCTTAAATCTTAGTTCTGAGTCTCTGCAGCTATGTGGCCCCGGGAAATATATTCCATGACTCTAAGACTTAGGTTCTCTATTTGTAAAAAGATGGTAATGTTGTATATCCATTACAGGGCTGTAGAAAGTTTAAATGAGATCTGTGTGTAGAGTACCGGGAAGGCAATGCCATGTTCACCATTATCTAATTTTCCACTTCTAAGCACAAGGAAGTTCTGCCTTCCCCTTGCCCTGATACCAGGTGCAATCATATGATCTAGCCAATGGAATGAGTGCAAATAATGCGTGTCACTTCTAGATGGAAGTCCTTCTTTTTCAGAGCTGGACTTTTCAGTCTGCCCTTTCCTGCATGGTGTTTATAGAAGCATTTATTAGCATGAGATATTTCATGAGGTTGAAGAAGCCTAGAAAACTGAGCCATTATATGAAAGTCAGTTCCAGAGAGTCTTCTGTGCTTGAAGAAGACTTTGTCAGAGAGGAAATAAAACCTCAGTTGCCTTTAGCCTCTATAATTGTGAGTTTGTATTTCTTCACAGCATAACCAATAATAATCACTTAAAGTCTTAGTTTTCTCAGTCAAAGTAAGAGAAAACTTTCTTTCTTTCTTTCTTTCTTTCTTTCTTTCTTTCTTTCTTTCTTTCTTTCTTTTTTTTTTTTTTATAGGTTTTTGCTATAGGGCACTTGCGCTTGCCAGAAAGACAGAGAGAGACACAGAGACAGAAAGCAAGAAATCACCCCTGAGGGACATGGCCATGCCACAATCCCTTCTCCTTCTCCTCCATTCTCCTCTCGTAATCATGGGCACACACGCACACATGCCCAGCGTGAGTTTAAAACACCAAGTCTGGGACTTGAACTATGGTCGACTACATGGGAGTCCAGCAACATAGCCATTATGCCAACTGCTGGACCCAGGATAGTAAACATTTTTAAATGTAGATATTTAAAAACTGATACTTTTAAAAGTAGGTAATTTGTATCCCCTGGGATCCTTAGATCTGGAAGTGCCTATATTAATGGGCTCTAACCTAGTCCCACATATTTCCTCAGGCTTAGCCCTCACATGCTTCCATGAAAATTCTCACTAATAAAACCCATCGGCCTTATGTAGCATATTCCTACATAACATTTATCTGCACAGAATTTCTTTACTTCAGTCAGATAAATAGAAACTCTTTGGGAGACCAGCAGATGGTGTAAAGGTTATGTTGCTGGACTTCCACATGGTTGGCCGCAGTTCACGTCTTGAACCCAGCAGCTTAAAACTCATGCTGGGCACATGTGCCTGCATGCCCAAGATTCTGAGAGGAGAATGGAGGAGAAGGGGTTGAGGTGTGGCCATCCTCCCAGGGGATGATTTCTCACTTTCCATCTCTTTGTCTTTCTGACGAGCACATGTGTGCCCTGTAGCAAAAAATCTCTCTTTCAAAAAAAAAGGAAACTTTTGGGGGTAAATCTTTGTACAAGAAAACAGCTCATTTTTCCTTGTACATGAAAATGAATGACTGTCAGACCAGCATGGCAGCAGAGCAGTAATGCACTACCCAAGAGAAGGTGAATCGCACATGGCAGCCATGGCTGGAATCCCCATACTGGTCAGCAAAAAATGTGTTGGTACATATGGGTACTAGAACCTGATGGGTTGAACCCTGTGAAGGGTTATCCCCTCGCCCCATTTCTTATCCCTCTCACCCCATTTCTCTGTCCTACACATGTGCACACACTCCATCATGAATAAAGCAGAAAAAAAGACTGATGTCCAACAGCCCTCTACATATATTCTGGAAATAAAATACCATCCCATGCACTTGCCAATTTAATCTTCTCTTTCTCCTTTTTTTCCTATGAGCGAGTCATTATGTGTCTACTTGCCACATACATTCTTAGTAAATAATGTGTTTTATTCTTCTTAGAGATGAAGATCATTTTTAAAAATCCCATGGAGTTCACAATTTTTATAGTCAAATGAATTGTGTGGCTGGATTCCGGTTACTCTTTCAAGTGAGTGGTATGGATAATAATTCCACAATAAACTGTACCTTAGAGGGAAGAATTCTATCTTCTGTTCGGTGTGAAGTTGAAGATCTGATACTAGCCCAGCCTTGCTGTGTAACACTGCTCAAAGTATTTCTTTTAGCCACCTAGAACTGTTCTTTTGTGATTATTATTAGTATCAAATTACAGTCTTTAATATCGTGTGGGCTTGAACTCTTTACCTTTATATTCACTACAGTGTTCCACATACCATGTGGTTATCTTTTCTTTTCTTCTTTTCTTTTCTTTTTAAAGAGATTTTTGCTATAGGGTTTGTACTCTTGCTGAGACACAGAGAGAGAAAGTAAGAAACCACCCTCCAGGGGGAATGGCCACACTGCAATCCCCATGTTGCGAAATATACTATATACTGTTCTAAGTATGTAATACAAAATATGTTATATGTAAAATATATACAACCTATACTTATAGTAGACTTGTTTGAAGAATTAGCATATATAACACACACATGGGTACATTTCTATGAAACAGATATTATTATCCCAATTTTGACAGTCCAGATCCAATCAGGAGAGTTATTTTACAGTGAAAATTTAATATGAAGTTTCAAGGCAAAAAGATGGCACTGCGGTAATAACTGCACCTCTAAGCTTGAAGAGACGAAAAAGAAGTTGGAATTATAAAAACCTATAATGCCTGGAGAAGCATTATGGATTTGGGACTCAGATTTTGGAGAAAGAGGTTCTACTCAGAGTTATATTTGCATTTCTAAGCAGGTGCAATGAGGCTGGTTCTAGATGGGAGAATTCTATACAATAACTAAAACTCTTCAGCTCATTCATTTAAACTTACTTTCTGCTCCTTATTGTCTCCAACATAGTGTTCTTTTCTATCTTTATTAATGCTTCTCTCTTTTTTAAAAATTTATTATTATTTATTTTTGCTATAGGGCGCGTGCGCTTGCCAGACAGAGAAAGACAGAGAGACAGAAAGCGAGAAATCACCCCCCAGGGGGGATGGTCATGCCGCAATCCCTTCTCCTCCATTCTCCTCTTGGGATCTTGGACACGCACGCACACGTGCCCGGCATGAGTTTTAAGCCACTGGGTCCGGGACGCGAACCGCATTTGACAACGTGGGAGTCCAGCGACATAGCCATTACGCTAACTGCTGGTCCCTAATGCTTCTCTTGATATAGCTTTGCATCCTTTTAATATATAGGAAAGTCTTTTCTTGGACAAAATAAGTATAAATATATATAGGAAACAGATTTTTGCTATTTTTTTTCTAATTTGCATGTTCATCAACTCATATAAAAAAGTTTGTCTCTCTCTATGTTTACCACTGTAAATTTTTGACATAATTGATGATATGAACACAGAAATTATATATCCTACTTTACATTACTTTGATTATTAAGTTGAATTTATTTATTTATTTATTTATTTATTTATTTATTTATTTTTAGAGACATTTTTGCCATAGGGAAAAATAGAAAGCAAGAAATCACCCCTTGAGGGAATGGCCACACCACAATCCCTTCTCCTCCGTTCTTCACTCAGGATTTTGGGCACACACACTTGTGCCCAGCATGAGTTTCAGGCTGCTGGTTCCAGGACTTGAACTGCAGTCGGGCATGTGGGACCAGCATCATAACCATTATGCAATCTGTATAATGCATAATTAATTCACTTATTTTTCTATAATTTCTATCTTTTTTTCTTTTAGATACTGTTTTTCTGAGATCCTTGATGGATAGTTCTTGAAATTTTTGTAATTTTTTATATGTTAGAAACATTATATCTATGATCCCACTGTTATAATTTTCCACCCCAATTTTATTTCTCTTTGTGATTGCATTTCTGCTATTGGATTTGACTCTTGGATCTACCAAAGCATTCTCAAAAAATGATCGCTGTTATCAATGGAAGGATATACAGTGGGTTAGATATTATCACCTGGATATTCAACATATACCAAAGACTGTTATCATGCTATGACTGACATGCTAATCATTCAGTTTTCTAAACTCTTGGTCTATCAGTGAGTGACATTTGCCATGGAAGGGGAAGCATACATATGATTATGTGGCTTCATCTTTTAGAGTGATAACATAGCAACAGCTTTTGTGAGTTTGTGAGAACCAGAAACAGATTGAATTCTTGGCAAGATGTAAGAAAAGAGCTTTCACAAACTCAGCTGGTTATGGTGCTCCCTGTGTTGTAAATGTTACCGGAGACAGACCCTGTGAGTGAGGCTTCCCACACTGTGAACAACACATTGGCCAGCAGCAATCATCTTTTCACAGGTCTGACAGAGAGAGAAGAACATGCCAAGGTGAAGATACCAGAAAAGAGGGTCATTAAGCACTGCCAAATTGCTTTCTTTTCAAAATGGAACACTTAGGAGCAAATACTAGAAAATAAACACACATACATGTCATCACTTTGTTCTTATTATTGAAAGTGAGGAAATGCACAATTGTACTTACAGGATCAAGTGTGTACTTCACTGAATCCTAAATATCGGCAGAGGTAAAAAGGCTGACTCAGTTTCCAGATCAAGGTCAGGTCAGTTCTGAACAGTATTTTAAAAATGAAATAAGTTTAGTTTGATTTTCTATGGGTTACCAAGCTGATAATCTTGGATGCCTGTGTTGTGCTCACTTAGGACTACCACTCTTCAATAATGTGAGGAGACTTTAAAAAGTTCACATAAACTGCATATTATGAAAGAACTATGCATAGATTTCAAAATTTTCTACTCCAAGATAAACTTGTACTTTAATTCCATTTTCTACCATTTTTTGAAATATGTTTGCCTAATTATTTATCATCTAATCATTTAGCACCTACATTAATAGGTAATTACTGTTCCAGGTATAGAGGATTTCATGTTATCAATGTTGTCAGTGTTAGAATGTGAATGCAAACTCTCTTCTCATAAATATTTATGAATCTCATATTCCAGGGTTACATTATACCTTCAGGGTATTCTCTCTCTCTCCCTCTTTCTCCTCGCAGGTCCTCTTCCTTATTATAGGCTTTCATCTTAAAGAGAGTCTCTCTGCATGTTTGCAAAGTAGACTCTTGGCAGTTTCTGGTTTACACGGGTCATTCAGATTCTAAAACATAAGGAGGTAATCTGTCTCCAAGTGGCCATATTGCCTAAACAGAAAAATATGGGTCTGTGTGATAGAAATACTATCTTAGAAGAGAGTGTGGGAGTTTCCAACAGTTTATTAAACAAAAAGAATAAACAAGACATTATGCCTTTTTATACTTTAAAAAAAGTTTATCTATTTAGTTCCTGTTTGGGGTGGGGTACACCCTCAACAATGTCTTCAGCCACAATCCTCTTCCAAGTGCTATAGCCAGTCAGGATCAGAGGGTGTCTATAGGTGAGCCCTGTGAGTTCAAGTAAACCTCAGGGGGCAAAACCAGGGGCTCCTCATGTCTCCAGCATCATGTAGCAGCACCCATATTGCCTATATCACCAGACCAGGTCTACTTTTTTACACTTGTAAAAGAAGACTCTATGCTCAAGAAGAGTACAATCTAAGAAGGAAGAAAGACAAAGCATAAGCAGCTATTTTATCAAATGTCTTAAATGTTGTGACAAAGATTTTCAAAAAACTATGAGGTAATTTTGCTTTTTGTATGATAGAGAAAGCCTCAAAATGGCCTATCTTCCTAAGAATAATAAAACTCTAAACTGGGGCCAGCAGATAGCATAATACTTATGTCATTTGATTCCCGCCTAGTTGACCACGCGCAGTTCAAGTCCTGGATCTGGTAGCTTAAAAACTCACGCTGGATGTATGTGTGTGTGTGCAAGCCCCAAATCCCAAGAGATTAGAGGAGCAGGGATTGTTGCACGGCCATTCCCTCCCTGGGGGGTGATTTCTTACTTTCTGTCTCTCTCTCTCTCTCTCTCTCTCTCTCTCATGAGTGCACACACCCAATAACAAAAATCTCTGGCAAAAAAGATTAACTCTACACTGTGAAGAAGATACAAAGATTCTTGGAAACATGGAGAGTAAAGAAAAGCAGGCAGGCTCTGAAGTGTCAAAATAGGGAAGAAGGGAACAGAAGGGGACATGTTTTTCACTGTTGTTGGTGTTAGCTTGAATGTGGACAAAAGTTGAAAGCACCAAGAGAAAACAGTCAGTTTTTATGAACTGAGGAACCGAAGGACAGAGTTCAGGTTAAATACAGCTGCTGGAAAGTGAGGCAGTAGGAACCCAGCAAAGAGCAAGGGAGAGCAGGCACTAGGTTTTGTAAATAAAATTCTACCAGAATCATTAGTTAACCAAGGAACCACAGTACATGGAGCAAAATTAAAGCACTCCGGATAAAGACAAAGTAACTATATTGAAATTGGAGCATTTCCCTAAAAGATTATTTGCAAGCAGGATCCCACCAAGTTTTACACCTATTAAAACAAACAAAATATGTCAACTCATTAGAGGAATACAACAGAATCTGTAATAAATATTCCCTTCTAGGATATTACAGAAAATTATTTGACATTTGGAAAGAATGTGATTTATGATCAAGGGAATAGACAATACACTAAGACCAGATGGAATTTGAACACAGATTTTAAAGCAGCTACATGTGATGATGTGAATACAAATAAAAAGTTCTTCAGATAAGTTTAAAAATTGAATGGAAATCACAATGACAAGAGTCTGAAGAAGAGAGTCTCAGGAACCTGTGTGACAATCTCAAAAGTATAACCGCAATGGCAAAGGATACTATACAGTATAGCAGAAAAATATTGAACTCACAAAAGTACAAGGAACATACACAAAAATAAGTTAGACTTCATCAGATTTAATAGCTGTTGTGCATCAAAGTGCATTACCAAGAAAGTGAAAAGAAAACCTACAGAAGGAGAGAAAATGTCTGCAAATCATATCTCTGATAAAGGTCTGGTATCCAGAACACATGAGTACTCTTATGACTCAAAGACAAAAGAATCCCCCCAATAATCTAATTTAAAATGGGAAACAGACTTGAAAGATGTTTGGCCAAAAAGATATTCAAATGGCCAAGAAACACATTAAACATATTCATTATCAGTAGGTATAAGAAAACTACAAATCAAAACATTACAAAGAGTTACCACATCACAGTCACTAGGATGGCTATTAAAAAGCAAATGAAGAAACATTTCAGGGACCAGCAGTTAGCGTAGTGGCTATGTCGCTGGACTCCCACATAGTCGACCGCGATTTGAGTCCCAGACCCGGTGGCTTAAACTCACGCTGGGCATGTGTGTGTGCGTGCCGAAGATCCCAAGAAGAGAATGGAGGAGAAGGGATTGCGGCATGGCCATCCCCGTGGGGGATGATTTCTCGCTTCCATTCTCTATGTTTCTCTCTGTCTTTCTGGCGAGCGCATGCGCCCTATAGCAAAAACCTCTCAAAAAAAAAAAAAAAGAAAAGAAAAAGAAAAAGAAAAGAAAAAACATTTCAGAAAATAATGTGTTGGTGAGCAGGTGTAAACACTGTGTTTTTTTTTTCACATTGCTGATGGGAAGGTCAAATGGTTCAGTCATTGAGGAAAATAATTGCAAAGAGGCATTCAAATAGACACCTGTACGTGAATGCTCAAGAAAACACTAATCACATAGCCATAAGATAGAAACATTCACATTTTAGCAATAGGAGAATGGATAAACAAATTGTGGCATAGCCATATCACAATATTATTGGGCAAACATGATTACAATATTAATACATGGTACAACATGGATGAACTCTGAAAACATTGTGCTAAGCAAAAGAAATCAGACACAAAATACACAATTTGTACAGTTTGATTTTTATGAAATAAATAGGTCGTCCATAGAGACAATTTGTCCATTTGATTTACAGAATAGATAGGTTCATAGAGACATAGAGCAGATTGGAGGATGCCAAGGCACTGGGTGGAGAAGGAAATGGAAAATTACTTAGTGGGTACAGATCTTCTTTGAGGGTGATGAAAACATTTTAACATTTGGAAAATGTATGAAAACCATTGTTATTCAACATTGTGAATGTACTAAATGCTATCAAATTACATATTGGTAAAAGAAATACTGTATCAAAAGGTTGGAGTAAACAGTGTTCACTTCTAACTTACTGAGAGCCATAATTATTTAGATTTTTTTCTTATCAAATCCACACACACACACATACACACAAACACACATCTCTCTTTCTGAACAAGTACATAAGTAAGCTCTCACTTCTTTCTGGTCCCTCCTTTCTCATCAAGTTGTAACCTGTACTAAGTTTTACTAACAGCTTCAATCATGATTTTCCTCATCTTTATTCTACCTTCTTAGATTGATTTCATTTTTTGAAGGAATACTTCCTTCAACAATATTTTCAAAGAAAATTTTTGTGATATACTGTTTTTGGGTATTCTTATTTAACTATTGGATTTCGATGATATATTAGCTAGACAAAATTCCAGGTTAAATGCTGGTTTCTTTTAAAGCCATAAAATTTTACTTCATGTATATTGTGTTGCCTTTAAAAAATTTAGAGTCAATCTGATTCTTGTTTTTCTTAAGTAATCTCAATGTTATTGATAAATCATTTTCATTCTTTTCTTTTTATAGGTTTCTATCCTCTTTTCTGGGATTTCACTTTATGGACTTTGACATTTCCCTTCCCAGACTCTTCCCTTCACATTCATCAAAACTACAATAGTAGTTTGTTTTTCATTTTTCCCAAAGATTCATTGCATTCTCCCACTTTGCACCTGCAAAGTTACTACTTCTTTCTTTTTTTTTTTTTTTCTTTTTTTGGAGAGGTTTTTGCTACAGGGCGTGTGCGCTCGCCAGAAAGACAGAGAGAGACAGAGAGACAGAAAGCAAGAAATCACCCCCCTGGGGGGGATGGCCACACCACAATCCCTTCTCCTCCATTCTCCTCTCGGGATCTTGCACACGCATGCACATGCACCCAGCATGAGTTTGGCCACCAGGTCTGGGACTTGAACCGTGGTCAACTACATGGGAGTTCAGCAACATAGCCATTACTCTAACTGCTGGTCCCAAAGTTACCATTTCTTTTAGCTATACTGTCTTTACCATTCTGCAGTAGAAACCCTAGACTTACTGCAGGTTCCACCTTGACTGAAACTCCTTCCATGATGCCATATAATGCAACACACAGCAAGATGGTTTTTGAGTTTAAAACTCTAATGAGGGCTCTGGTTCTTATTCTCATTGTAAATATGGGCTGTTTATTTTATATCTCTCTGTTTTACTTTTCCCGCTTTTAAAATAGCCAAAAGCCTGCATACTTACTTCATAGGCCTTCTATGATGATTTGATGAGATGGCAACTACTTAATATTTTTAAAAAGCCTATGAAAAGTTTAGACTCTGCCACCATTCTCTTTCCTCTTTCCTGTTTTACTTCATCCCTTTTTCTAAGCCCAATAGAATTGATTTCTTCCTTTATCAATTTTCCCTAACATAACATTTTTAGGGCACTTGTACTATTTAATCTGAGCTATAAACCTAGGTAGGAATTTATTATTTGTTTACATATTTGTTTCATTTTTCTTAAAAAAAAAAAGAAATTATCACAAGGCACATGAACTCCCTGGAGAGAAAGAGAGAGGAGGAAGAGGAAAAAAAGGAGAGGAGAGGAGAGAAAATAAGAGAGAGGGGAGAGAAGCGAAGAAAATAGAGGAGGGGAGGTGAGGGGAGGGAAGGGAAAAAGAGAGGAGAGGAGAGGTGAAGTGAAGCGAGGTGAGATGAAGTGAAGTAAAGAAAAGAGAAAGAGAGAGAGAACCTCCCACGGGACATGGTCATGCAATAATCTTTCCTCCTCCATCTCTCTCTGCTCTCAGGATTTGGGCACGTGTGCACATATGCCCAGTATGTTTCTCAAGCCACTAAGTCTGGGATTCAAACCACCTGGTTGGTCATGTAAAAGTTAGCTGCCACAACCCTCAGGACACTTTTGCTTATTTTAAAAGTTCATTTCTTTATTCCATGAGTGAAACAAACAGCGAAAGAGAAACATCCCTGACAAGTTTCGGATGCCATGTCTCATACCTAGCTTTAGCCATCTCCAGATCATGGACATAGATACACACCATGTTTAGAGAGGTCTCTTGACATGAACCAAGAATGATCAGTCTAGAAGAATGTTGTATTATTGTTATGTGACCTGGGTAAGAGTATAAATTCTATTTACCCCAGATCTTGTTCTTGCCCAGGTGTTTCAGGAGAGGAAACGATAGTGGTAATCAAGTAAGGCCCCTGAGGTCGGCATCTCAGAGGTTAAGTCCCAGATTTACTACTTGGTAACTATGTGGTCATGGGAAAACGCTGTAACCTCTTGAAGCTTCGGATTCTTTATATCTACAAATGAGAATAAATGTAGTCTTTTTAGAGCTCTTACAACAATTAAATATGGTAATATATGTAAACAATTTAGCCTGGTATATAATAAGAGCTCAATAGTAACAAAGAAGTAGAAGAAATTAATGGGATTCAAACAGTGGTAAGAATTACCACCTCTCATTCTCAATATCCCTACCCTCCCATTACCACCTCTCATTCGCAATATCCCTACCCTCTCATACCCAAATGATTGCCCAGTCTCCAAATATCTTCAGCATACTTTAGCACTCTGAGGCATTCTAGGTTTATGGATTTTGTCTTAAATCCCCTAACCTCCTTCTTGGGTCAAATGGCAGAATCAGATTTCTATAGAGCTGATTTTTTTTTTTTTTTTTGGTCCCAGGAGCGTAGGTTTTTTCAGCATTTAAAGACTTTTTATTTTCTCATGCAAGTTGTTTTTTTTTTTTTTGAAACAAACAGCGAAAGAGAAACATCCCTGACAAGTTTCGGATGCCATGTCTCATACCTAGCTTTAGCCATCTCCAGATCATGGACATAGATACACACCATGTTTAGAGAGGTCTCTTGACATGAACCAAGAATGATCAGTCTAGAAGAATGTTGTATTATTGTTATGTGACCTGGGTAAGAGTATAAATTCTATTTACCCCAGATCTTGTTCTTGCCCAGGTGTTTCAGGAGAGGAAACGATAGTGGTAATCAAGTAAGGCCCCTGAGGTCGGCATCTCAGAGGTTAAGTCCCAGATTTACTACTTGGTAACTATGTGGTCATGGGAAAACGCTGTAACCTCTTGAAGCTTCGGATTCTTTATATCTACAAATGAGAATAAATGTAGTCTTTTTAGAGCTCTTACAACAATTAAATATGGTAATATATGTAAACAATTTAGCCTGGTATATAATAAGAGCTCAATAGTAACAAAGAAGTAGAAGAAATTAATGGGATTCAAACAGTGGTAAGAATTACCACCTCTCATTCTCAATATCCCTACCCTCCCATTACCACCTCTCATTCGCAATATCCCTACCCTCTCATACCCAAATGATTGCCCAGTCTCCAAATATCTTCAGCATACTTTAGCACTCTGAGGCATTCTAGGTTTATGGATTTTGTCTTAAATCCCCTAACCTCCTTCTTGGGTCAAATGGCAGAATCAGATTTCTATAGAGCTGATTTTTTTTTTTTTTTTGGTCCCAGGAGCGTAGGTTCTTTCAGCATTTAAAGACTTCTTATTTTCTCATGCAAGTTGATTTTTCTTTTTCTTTTGGTCATCACAAAGAACTAATAATAAACACATCAAGGTTGGCACTGGGCCAGAGTTTTCAGGTGAGTCTTGGCATATTGGCTTGGATTTGAAAACAATTTTTAATTTTTTCAGACTTTGTCATCAAACCACCAACCCCACATTTCCCTAAGTAGTTTTATGCTTTTATTTCAATTATGAAGGCAGTCCTATTAGTATGGCCCAAATAAGTTTCATTTATTACTAAAATGCTCGTACAGAAGCATCACCCTACATTGTACAGTCAGTATGAGAAGTCCCATTTCTCAGTAGGGGAGCTCAGGTAAACTGATGAACACCAGTTTAAATCCTTAGGGTCACTGCCAGGTTGGTGGCTATCCTGAATCCAGATGAAATGTATCTTTAACATCGATCCCTTCTTCCCCAACTGTATGTCAAACTCTTCCTGTGCCACTTCCTCAGCCCACATTCTAAATATAATTTACAAGAGTGGTTAGAATTCTGCTGCAGAAGAAACCTCTTCTGTGATGACTGCTTTCAAAGAGCGAATGTTTTGTACCTGAGTTGACTTTCTTGCCCATTCTCTCTGTCATCGGCAGAGACTGTCAGATACAAGTCACCATCCAGATGGAATGAGATAAATTAGGATGGCTTTATTGGCAATTTATCAGAAATCTGCTGTAAGGCATACCCTTGCTAAGCCTCTACCTTCCATTCGCTACTCGCACTGCAGTAATAATGCTGTGTAACTACATAATGGCGCTCATCCTTCAATCTCCAGTGGTACTATCCATGGTTAATTGGCTCTTACAGTATCCCTGTAGGGTAAGCAAGTGTACTGTCCCCATTTTGCCAATAATTGAGACACAGAGTGGTGGTCAAGTGTCTCTTGAAAGGCCACAGAGTCAAGCAGAGAATTTCTTGGCTGTTATCTGTTTGCTCTGATCATTGGACTTCCCCGCAGCTCATAATTTCTGGGTGAAATCCTGCTAATCAAGTCTTTGGGAAAACCCAGCAGATGAGAATTTGAAGAATGGATTCTCCTAGAAGTCCTTTAAGAAAACACATGAAGTGAGAGTGTTTTTCTTGTTGTTCTTCCTTCTCAACATTTAGGGTGTTTTATAACAAGAAATGTTCAAAAAAGATATAATCTCTCATTCTCAATGACTGCCTTTTTTTTTTTTTTTTTTTTTTTTAGCTATTAGACATCCATGGGAAATGGAAACTTTTATGATAGCTAGAAGAGGGAGACTTATTCCTTCAGAAACCAGAATGAAACTTTACCTATCTCCTGGCCTCTGTAGCTGAATCTACCCCAAAAGATTCACTCTACCACCAAACCTAGTTCACTCAAGTCACCAACAGCATTTCTTCCAGCCAGAACTTCCAGAACTCAGCATTAGATTTTCTGCTTATAGCTCTTTGTTTGGAAGCCATGTCAAAATTTCAATGATTAAGTGAGGCTGAATTTGATTCTTTTAGGACACCGAGAAGCAAAGATAGATGTTAACCTTTTATTCACATAATTAATGAATATTTATCAAAAGTGTTATGTGTTCTGGGACCAGCAGTTAGCATAATGGCTATGTTGCTAAACTCCCAGGTAGCTGACTGTGGTTTGAGTGTTGGACCCAGTAGCTTAAACTCACACGGGCATGTGTGCGTGCTTGCCCTAGATCCCAAGAGGAGAATGGAGGAGAAGGGATTGTGGCGTGGCCATCCCCCCAGGGGGTGATTTCTTGCTTTCTGTCTCTCTGTCTCTCTCTTTCTTTCTGGTGAGCACATGCACCCTATAGCAAAAACCTCTCCAAAAAATAAAAAAAGTGTTCTGTGTTCTAGGCACTGTTACAAATTGTTTGAATTAAGAATTAATAATAAACACACAGTTTCTGCCCTCTTGAATCATAAATTCAATTATTTTCCCCATTTCTTTTATTCCCTCACTCTGGCAAAGCTAAGTATTACCCAATAATCCCTTAATCGCTCTTCTGTCCTCTGTTGAAAGAGGGATTACCTCAAAAATCCAAGCACTGTAGGAAGATGGCATCTATGTTAGGTTGAACAGTGACTGCCCCCCAAAATTATGTACACATCCAAATCCCTGGAACCTTATTGTAAATGTTACTTTATTTGAATAAATGACATTTGAATATATAATTAAATCAAGGATATTGAGATGAGATCTTCCTCGATCCAGGCTGGCTCTAAATCCAATGACAAATGCCTTTATAAGAGACAAAAGAAAGAGACACAATAGAAGTGAAGGAGGCAATGCCGCTATGGAGGCAGACATGGGAGTGGTACAGCTGTAAGCCAAGGAGTGCTGGACATTGCCAATATGAGAGAATAAATTCTATTTTATGCCACTCAGTTTGCGGTAATTAGTTACAGTAGCCTTAAGAAGCTAATGCCTCATGGCATACTAATTTTTGAAGATAGCCACAAAAATGTTACCTTTAGCCCATGGCCAATGGGCATGTCCAAGTGACTTCTTCAAAGGTAGAGTCCTGAGCTTTTAACATTTCTTGAGTCCATAGTCCCATCTGATCATAATTTTGTTACCTCCTTTGAGGAAAGTTCCCTTGCATTATTCAATGAGTGACATAGAAATACCAAGCAAGTAAGATTTCAGACAAATGTATCAATATATATGTGTTCATTTTATTTCAATTTGTATAAACTGCCCTCTGGGAAATGTGAAACTAAATTGTTATATAAAGTTTATATGTAATAGCCACAATTTACCAACCCTACCCATTTATTTACTAATAGAAAGGCAGAAAATGAATATTCAGGGGATAAATATTGGAGTGCTTCTATATTTGCAAAGGGGTTTACCCAGGTTTGCAGAATCTCTTGTGGATTGAAGGGAATTGATTGATATTGTTTCTCACCTAAACCTGTTCCCGTAAGTGGGGATATCCACAGTACTTATTGTAGCTTTATCCATCCCTGATACAATTCTCAATTCTTTGTAGTAAAAATTACAGCTATAGCTAAACTTTCATTCAGTTCTTAATATTTGCGAAGATTTATTCTAAGTGATTTTCATATATATTCCTTAATTTTGATTCTCAGAGTAATCTGAGGAAAAGAATTATTTATACATCCTTATTTTACAAGGGTAAAGACATGTGAATAAATAATTGTTTTTCTCCTAATGCACTGAATCTCACTGACTGAATTTATTTTTTTAAGGATTTTAAAAATTTTTTAAAGAATGATTTTATTTAATTTTATTCATCATTATTAATTTTTAAAAAAATTTAACCAAAGAGGGACCAGCATTTGGCATAATGGCTATGTCACTGGACTCCCATGTAGTTGACCATGGTTTGAGTCCTTGACCTAGTGGCTTAAACTCATGCGGGGGGTGTGTGCATGTGTACCCAAGATCCCGAAAGGAGAATGGAGGAGAAAGGATTGTGGCGTGGCCATCCCCTTTGGGGGTGATTTCTCATTTTCTGTCTCTCTGTCTCTCTGTTTTTTTGGTGAATGCACACACCCTATAGCCCTAAGAAAAACAAAATTTAACCAGAGAGAGAGAAAGAGAGAGAGGGAAAGTGAGAAAGCAAGCTGCCAAGTCCGGGACTCAAACAGTGGTTGGGCATGTGGAAGTCAGAGCCCCAACCACCATGCCACCTGCCAGCCGCCTAGACATCTCTAGCTACTAGGTTGTCCATTGTTTCTTGTTCTCTCAGTTTATAGACAAACTTTCTCTTTATAATTGTTTTTTTTTACCAATTTTATTCCAGTAAAATTTATACACAATAAAACTATTTAAATTTACTTGTATAATTTAATGAGTATTGAGAAATGTGTTTAATTATTACAACACAACAAAAAGAAAATTACTTTAATTGGACTTAATTTTTCCCTCATGCCTCTTCACAGTCAAATCTCAAATCTCTTTCTCAAATCTCAATCTGGATATCCCTGAACCATTTTCTTTATCTGTGAATTAGTTTCATATAAATAGAATTGCACAATGTTGCTGTACCTGGCTTAACATGGTGTGTTTGATATTTATCTGAGTGGTAAATACATTAGCAGTTTGTTTCCTTTAATTGATGAATAACAGTCCATTGTATGAATACATCACAGTGTGCCAATCTATTAGCCTCTTGATGTGTATGTATGCTGTTTCAGAGACACATATGGGGTTAGTAAGAATAAAGCTTTTGTGAACATCTGTGTACAAACCTTTGCTTGGACATATGTTTGCATTTTCTATGGAGTATAATTTCTGGGTCATATGGTAAGCATATGTTTAACTTTAGAAGAAACTGCCAAGTTGTTTCCCAAAGTCTTACTTCCACTTGACACTTCCATTGGCAATGTATGAAAGTTCAAGTGGCTCCATATAACCTTGCCCAAACATGGTATCATCAGTCTTTTTCAATTTTAGTTAGTCTACTGAGTGTGTACTGGCATCTTATTATAACTTTATTTGCATTCTTGACGAATGATTTTGAACATTTTTCCTGTGCTTATTGGCCATTTAAATCTTCTTTCATGAATTAACTGTTCAATCTTTCTCCAACTTTTTTCTTGGCTCATCTCATTACTGAGATGTAAAATTTCTTTATATATTTTGAAAATGTCCTTTGCTAGATACTGCAACATATGTTGCACATATCTTTTCCAATTCTTCAGCTTGCCTTCTCATTTCCTAAATAGTGTCTTTTAAAGAGAAGGTTTTAATTTCGATAAAGTTCCAACTTATTGATCTTTTTTCCCTTATGGTAAGTGATTTATGTAATTAAAAAAAAATCTTTCCTTTCTGAAAATTTCTTCTAGAACTTATATAATTTAATATTTTCAAACAGACTTAATCAATGTCAAGATTTTTTGTTGTTTTTTTTATGGTTTTAGGTATGAATTGTGGTTCACTTTTTTCCTACATTGTTATTCAGTTGTTCCAGCCGAACCTGTTGAATAATGCTCTTTTTTTCCATTAAATTATCTCAAGAATTTTCTCCATGATCAATATCCTTTTCCTTCAATTGCTACACTTATGCTTATACCACAGTCTTTTAAATATTGTAATGTATAAGTTATAACATTTTGCCCCACAAAACATGAAATTCTCTAATTTCTTGGAGCCAAGAACAAAGACAGCAGGTTAGACAAACACAAAGAATTTAGATTCACCTAGAATCTTTGGTTGGGCTAACTGAAGAGAAACACAGTGAGATCAATCTCTACCACTGGGAGAGTTTATCTAATGCATAAAAAGCAACATAGAAAGTTAAGGAAAGTGAAAAAAAAAACATAGAAGTATTTTCCAAATAAAAGGAGAAGATAAATCTCCAGAAGTTGACCCAAATGAAATAAAGATATGAAATTTGCCTGATGAGAAATTTAAAAAGATGATCATAAAGGTGTTCACTGAGGTAAGGAGAGCAAAGTGCAAACAAACTGTGAATGTCAACAAAGACATAGAAAATATTAAAAAGTACTTGAAAGTGTCAAATTGAAGGATATAATAACTCAACCAAAATTTTCCACACAAGTGTTCAATTGCAGACTAGATCGAGCAGAACAAAGGATTAGCAAACTTGAAGAAAGGGCATTGGAAATCATTCTCCCTACGG
Source organism: Tupaia belangeri chinensis (assembly GCF_000334495.1). Classification (NCBI taxonomy): domain Eukaryota; kingdom Metazoa; phylum Chordata; class Mammalia; order Scandentia; family Tupaiidae; genus Tupaia; species Tupaia belangeri. Next base: position 582,338 of record NW_006159447.1, on the reverse strand, counting down.
AGAAAAACAAAACAAAACAAAACAAACAAACAAACAAAAAAAACAAGGAGAAAGAGGAAAGATAGCCTAAAGGAATTACGGGACATCATCAAGTGAAATAACATATACACATTACTGGAGTACCAGAAGAGGAGGAAGAAGAAAGGGACAGAAACATATCTATGTGTTATAGATATAATGGGAAAACACTTCCAAAGTCTGGTGAAGAAGATAAAAATCAACGAACCAGTCCCATAGACCACTGATTAAAGGATTTCAATTCCACATGGCTAACTGTGGTTCAAATTCCAGCCTCACCAATTTGAAAAACATGACAGGCACATGTGCTACATGTCTAAAATCCAGACAGGATAAAAAAAGTGAGAGGAAGAAAACCATGCCCCAACTGAGGGTGTTTCTACCTTTTTCTCTCTCTCTCTTTCTAGAACATGCACTATTTGGAAACTAAAAAAGAAAAAGAAATAAAGATCCGAGAAATCCAATAGACACCTAATAGGATAAATCTAAAGTAACTGACACCATGACACATTATAATGAAGTTGTCAAAAGATGACAAAGAGACACTATAGAAATTTACAATCTTGTTACATACAAGGGTACTCTCATGAGACAATCAGCCGAGTTTATGTTTCAATGGAAACTCTATAGGTCAAAAGGAAAAGAAGTAATGTATTTAAACAACTACAAGAAAAATAAAATAAAAACATGCCAGTTAAGAATACTATACCTGGCTTAAAAAGGTGGCATGGTGATTAAGATGATGGACTCTCACATGACCTACCACAGTTTGAGTCCTGGACCTGGTAGCTTGAAAATTATGCTGGGTGTGGGTGCATTTGTGTCCAAAATCCCAGGAGGAGAATGGAAGAAAGGGGATTGCTGTGTAGCTCTCTCACTGGAAGGGAATTTCTCTCTGTATCGCTCTGTTTCTCTCTAGCTAGTGCATGTGTCCTGTGGCAAAAACAAGAATAGACAAAGCTAACAAAAAATAATACTATACTCAGCAGTCTTATGTTACTCAAAAAAGAAAGGGAAAAAACTTTCTCAGACAAAGGCTAAGGGAATTTATTAGCACCAGAATTACCTTAAAAGAAATACTAAAAGAAGTTCTTAAAGTTGAAGAAAAATGTTACTAACTAGCAACACAAAAATGTAAATCTTACTGGCAAGAGTAAGCATACAACCAAACTAAGAACACTCTTATAAGGTGATAGTATGTGAAAATAAATTATATCTCTAGTATAAAGGTTAGTAGACAAAACTACTAAAAACAACTGTAGCAATAATTTTTTAGGGGACACAAACTATAAAAGATACGGACAGTGCGGTGTCATCAAAATCAAATTGTAGGGTGGAAGAAATAAAATAGTAGTTTATTCAAGTGATCAAATTTAAGTAATTATCTGCTTAAATTAATCCTTTGTTTTATCCAAAGTCAGAGAGGTAGTAGTTATGTCTCCATTTTAATAATCTATTTTGCTATGGCATGAATGTTCCCCTAAAATGTATGTGTTGAAATTTATTTGCCAATGAGATAGAATTAAAAAATAGGATCTTTAGGAGGTGACTAGGTTATGAAGGTGAACCCATTATGGATAGAATTAGGAAGAATATGTAAGGCAGAAATAGTGAGTTTCATCCACTCTTCTGCTTTAAGAGTACATAATGTTCATAATCTTTTTCTTTTTACATCTCTCCACCATTTAAGAACACCCACACTATTTATGAAGAGTATACTTTTGCCAGACACTGAACCTGCTGGTGCTTTGACCTTGGACTTCCCAGCCTCCAGAACTGTGAGAAGTGAATTTTTATTTTTATATATTACCCAGCTTCAGGCACATTACTAAAATAGCACAAATGGAACACATTCTTTGTCTGAATATATTATAGAAGGTGGGATATGAAAATCTTGGGCTGCCAATATTAAACTTTCACCTTTAACTTATCCATTCTTTATCTAGATGTTCTATTTGATTTCTAAGAGAAGAAAGTGTCCAGATACCTGTCTTGTCAATTTTTCTTTTTTGGACTATTTAAAAGATTCCTTGGAGAAGTGTTAGTGTTAGCAGCAGTAGATAAAAACATCCTTAAGGAGTTATACTAAAGAATGCACAATTTTTTCACTGTATTTTTATGTCTGAACAGAGCTCACTTAGATTCTGAAATTAAACCATACTGTTTTAACTGCTTCATCATTGAAGATTAAGGGAGAAGTAGTTAACTGTTGCCAATATTTCTCTAAATTTGGTTCCTTAGTCTAACATCTGATAGTAAACTTAAAAGGTATTAAAATATCTAAGAAATTTGAGCTTCAAAGAAGCTTAATGACTGTTTATTGCCTCTCTAATGAACATTAGTAAGTTGCTGGATCTTGTGGCTCTCAGGTAATATTCTTTACACTATAGGATTTAAATATATATTTAATAAATATTTTTTAAAAACTTGAATGTTGCAGAGTTCTTAAATTTTGGAAACTGACCATACTATGATCCTCCTTTACAAAATGCTCACATACTTAAGCACACACATACACATCATGTGTATGCTTTTTTACAATATTTCATACATATTTTAGAGAGCTCTAAGTCTTTCATACCACAGTTCATGAGTTCCTCATTGGATTTGATCTAAATGTAGGCTCTGGGCAAGAGAAATATCAGCTACTTCAGCATTGACTTTCTGCAAACAGTGTGGGCAGGCATGTCTTTCCAATGTAGTCACCTTAAGGTCCAAGTAAATTTTCTACCCAAGAAAGCAGAAATGTTTTTGTTTACTGTTTTAACCTTAGTCAATCACTAAAAAATTAGCTGGTGTAGAAAAATCAATTGAAGACAATTGCTGGCTTAGATCACATACAGCATTGCAGAATTTACTTTTTACACCTTTGCTGGTTATTTTGTGTTGTATTTTTTTTGTTCAATTTCTTCCTTTTTTTAAAGCCATTCTAGTCTGTGTTTATATATATATATCTATATATATCTATATATAGATATATATATATGTATGTATTCTATTTTGATAGACTTTTCTCCAAGAACACCAGCTGATGAAACATGCAGATACAAGATTAGAGACCGTTTCCCTCCATTGAAGACAAAAATGATACTATGCCCTTTAAAAATGTGTTTTAAGTGATTTGAGTATTTACTTAATCTTTCACAAAATATATCAAACACCATCTATGTGCCAATGAAGAAGACGGATTTTCACTGTGAAAGGTGAGTAAGAAATGGATCAAGTGTGCTTTTGGGATATTGGGGAGTGGAACAAAACAACATGGGACAGACAGTTTTCCTGATTTGGTGCTTCTGGGTCCCCACAAGTCTGCAGTGACAGATGGTCAGTAAATCAGGGAAGGCGCCTAGAAAGGGAGGTGGTAGTTCTATTAGTCAATATTACAAGTATCCCAATCTTTGTATAAAGCCACCTTTGCAGGAGAAAGCAGCTGTCCTGACCCCGTTTTATTTCCCTGTACCTACCTCAGGCTGATTGCATTCCATTTCTGATTTAAGGTGTCCTTCAGTGTTCCTTTGATATCAAATGTCACCTTGCAAATACACAGTCTTAATGATGAATGCCTTCTTAAATTTTGTCCCTGGGTCCCTTATTTTCTTTATCTAGTCCTGAACCTGTTTAGAATGAAAAAGCTTCAGGAAAATAGTGAGTGGGATGGCCTTTTTCTGACCATTCCCAACACCCCCAGAAGAGGTTTACAAAAGACATATTTGTGTTCACTGAAGGAAAAAAACTGACTCCTGCCCTTTCCCTCCTATAATTCCCCTCCGCTCTACTGAAGTCCAAGCTCCCCTTGGCCACTCCTATCACGAAGAGGCCTGGATAAAGGTGGAAGTGGGTCATGTCAGACATTTGCCAAGATGATTGTTGCTAGCCTCACATTTGATCCTGGCTAGCATGGATTTGAACTCCTTTGACCTTTTGATATGAAGATTGAAATTTGCAACAGGCACAAAAACAATGTTCCTTTCTACTCTTTCCTCAAAATCCTCTTCTCTCATAAATCTAAACCCAGTGTAGGAAGGCCTGGGTGAGCCATCAAAGTCTTTGGTGCCCAGGTCCCCTACACTGGAATCAAGGACCTTCAACTCCAGGAGGAAATGCACTGTCCTCCTTCATACAGAGTGAAGCACTTCTGCTCCCGTTTCCTAAGGTAAGCTACAATTTAACAAAAGCCATGCTTAGCTTGGAAGTGGGAAAGTCTATCATTATAATTATCATCACCACTGTAATTCATTATTTATGCCACTTGAGAAATTTCACACAGCAGTTTACTTGCATTCCCTCATTTTATCCTCAACATAGAGCCTAATACAAATGATATCTATCCCATTTTACAAATGAAAGAAACTAAGGCCAAGAGAGTTAAAGCAACTCACCCAAGAATGCACAATAAACCATAGTAGAGTGAACCCTTGAAAAAAGTGTTTCAAGTTGACATTTGTCCTATTTCCACTACTGAGAACTTGCCTCCTGCACCACTGAGAAAGAGCACTTGTGGCAGGTACGTTAACCCCACGAATGGGGGAGGTAAGGTAATTCCAACCACATTTATGGGAGTGTGTATATATATATATTATGTATATATATCTGGTTCTGTTTCTTTGAAGAATCCTAATACAATGCTAAAAATGTACCGAAATATAAAATTACTTTCATTGTCCTTAAGGAATTTGTAGAAGAATAAATAACCCTTTCTTCCCCTTCTGTTAGAGTCATGAATTCATTTATTTATTTAGCATTTCATCCTATGTGGGATTTTGCTGCTGTGCTAGACTTATCTTTCCCAACAGGAAATTGACTTGTATCTCAACTCCAGGGACCATCTTCTCTAACCCTTATTCAACTGGGCACAGTTATGAAAAAAGGAAGGTGCTCATAAATAAGTAGGAGAAGATCAACCCACCAAACAACAAAAATGGTGATGTGTGCACATTTGCATGTGCTAATGGGGAGGTCCTGCTCTGAGACTTAAAATTCTAACCAATTTCCCTAACTTCATTTCCTAATTCTCTAATGCAAACAGAGACAGAGGTTTATAGGAGACACTGAGGCACTTTCCACGCACATCTGAGTCTTGAAAAGCAGCTTACTTGACCTGAGGCAGACAACAGGCATGGCTCCCTTCATGCTGGTTCCAGTGCATCTTCCTGGTGCTCAGGCTCCCGACTGTCCCAGCTCTTTCTCTGCCATCCATCCCAGTTGCACCTTATCTGCTTACTCCTGTTCCTCATGTTTTATACATCCTTCCCAGCATTGGAGTCTTAGTGGAGCACCTCTTGAAACCTTAGCTAAAGGAGGCCCACCCTGGGGAGTTCCTCCTCTGTGGCATCTTCAAAGAATTCTAACAAAGGGAGGCTACGAGGGTAGGAAGGCCAGGCCATTGCAACTATTCTCCTCTTTGATCCTCTGAAGTACATTGTAAGTGTGACTGCTAGGAATCTCTCCCTTGAGGCACCTCACTTTTTGTTTTCTTTTCTTTTTTTTTAACACGTTATGCTAGTTAGTTCAGTCTGAGATATTTATGTGTTTGGAGCTGAAGTTGGGGGGAGGAATGGTAGTTGGAAGACCAGGAGGAGGGGCATGTGTAAACAATGTGAAGGAAAAAAAAAAAAAAAAAGACAGAGGGAGGCAGGCCCAGCAGGACTCTCAGATATTTCCCTCCTGCTCTCTCTTTTGCCCCAACCCCAGGGTGTGAAAATATCAAGGAAAATTCCTGCACGCCCACGGAGCTGGTAGCTGGTGGCTGACAGCTTCTAGAACCTCTAACCTTGGTTTCAGGTATTACTGGCACATTCTTTAATTTGTCCTCAGGGATGTGAGTAATTAAAGGTTATGAGATTTGGGCAATTATCCAGCCTCTTGCTTCCCAGTGGCAGGCGGCAAATATTAAAACTGCTCGGCGTTCTCCTCTCTGCCGTCAGCAGCCTTGTTCCTTTTCACACGGATCACATCCTTTCATGCCACACTTAATTGGGAATAAAAAGGCCTTTCATGCTCTTGTTCACCTCTCCTCAATTTTTTCACCTCCCTTTTGGTTTCCTGGGGGAGGCACATGAACAGATTCGGTCTTACATGGCATCAGCCCGTGCTCTGCTCTGGCTGGTATCCTTCTACCACTTTGCCACAAATACTTTGCAGTCAAGACGTGTGCACAAGCAGGACTGTTCTAAGTCCCTTTGTTTTTGCTTTAACGAAACCTCCGACAGCCAGCCTCCATGCCCAGCCTTAGGGCTTTGCTCCTTGAGAGCGAAAGTGGCTCATACCTGATCAGGCCTTACCTGTCCTGCTGTAGTTCAGTGGCAAACCTCCCTCTCTGTCATTCTCCGGGGAGGGGTGCCCTTTGCCACCTAGTCACCTGTGAATGCATATGCTGGGTTTTTTAGTCAACGAGGAGTGAGACCACTTTTGGTCAGATTATATGACTCCTTGTCAGCCACCCCCATGGATTCTTCCCCAGCTCATCAGCAGATCAATGAAAGTGTCTGTTCTAATGAACAGGGCTAATTATTTTATTAGCAGTTATTATTTATTAAGCCTAATATTGACAGGCATTTTGCTACTTTCTCAACCACCCTAAAATAGTTTGTCTCCATTTTTAGGAAAGAAAATGGAAATTCAGAGGTTGAAAAATTCATCTAGGATCACTTAATACATGGGTAAGCCGGGACTCAAGTGCAGATTTACTGGAATCCAAAGCATGTGCTCTGTCAACCACATGATGACAGATAGGAGCTGCTGACTTTTCCAATAACGACCCGAAGGGATGTGTCCATTAACTGTGGTGGGGCTGAAATTACTCCTCATGGCTCAGATGTGCAAAAAACTGTAACTTCTTCTTTAAAACAACAGGTCTCATCTTATGTCAAAATTCTCACTCCTCATGATGGATCATGTGAACATGTGTTTGAAAAATGAGATATGGAAGAGAATTCTTCATACAAGCAAAAAGTTTCTGATTTAAAACATTCTGGTAAAATTTACACCCACACACATACACTTACATAAATATATATGCATACATGCATTTTATAGTATGCTAGTCTGGTTAGTGCTTACCAATTAGTTTTTTGGGACAGGGACCTCATGATCTGTAGCATTTTCCAATTTCCTTGGTGTAAATATTCCCTTTGTGATCAATAACACAGGTACATACCAACATGATGTTACTGAATGTGGAGCTGAGAAGAGATGGATGCAGTTTTCACTAGCAGTGCAAGCCAACTCTACCATTACACTGATGTATATATTTAGTCTAAAGTAGAAACTTCCTGTTAGAACCATTTATTTAACTCCTTTTAGAAGCTTCTTCTCTCACTCTTTC